>NC_064874.1:68913556-69023556 GCF_943734745.1 Anopheles darlingi
TCCAGAGAGACCTCATTTTACCTGTTGCGTTGCGTTTTCGCACCAGGCCAAGTTGTATACGCACCGGCAGCACGTGCTCGGGGTTGTTTTGGCTAAGGAAATGTGCCACAACATGGCGGCATTGGCATCTTGGCGCATCGCTAAACAATTCGGGACCAAACGAAATCATCAACTCGAGCTAACCTTGAACCTGAAACCATCGCACCCAGTGTCTCCACGGCACTAGACGTAGTCAATTCGGACAATTACATCGAGCGACCCCGGATGGCTGAAGGAACCATCACCGCCATGCCAGTTTCAGCCGAGAGGTCAATCGAATAATCTTCCTCAATTGAACCACAGCCACCGCAGCTGCGTATCGCGATCACTCGTTTAGAGGTTCCAATCGATGGACCGATCGACGCGGGATCGAAGCGGGATGGGATCGATTCAATTTCCCAACCCAACCCGACTCCAAACCCCCTTCTTCTGTCTCTCGCAATCGACACTCAATTGACGATGGCGCAAACCGAAAGGCGTCCACCCGTCCAGCCAGCGTCGTCTATGAGCGTCACCCGTCCCCGATATTATTGGTTATCGGCCACTAGACAACGGCAGCTTTGCCGGAGATGATTGGCACTTGTCACTGTGTCTCGACCAACCATAGAATGGACCCTAAAATGGACCGAAAAATGCGGTGCTTCATGCGTCAACGCGGCATCCGAGATGTTGCTGTCCGCACCTTTTCAACACCATTTGGGCTGAGTGGAAAGTGTCCACCGCTGGTACCGCTGGGACATTGATAGGTGCTCGGACGTGCGGAAGAATTGATGTTGATGTTCGCTCACGGATCGCGCAATTACCCAAGTCAAACAGACCAGATCTTCTAGAACTGCACTGGTATTTGCGTGCGAAGTTTGTCCCGCTGACTCCTTGTTCGTCCCCGCAGAACGCGGTTTAAACCCTCTCCCCCTTCCCCAACTCTTTGCATCGCCAAAAGTCCGAACCGATAATGCCGGCGCAAAAATGATTCTATTTTCGTTGGCCGTTGTACGTCCGTTGTTTGTCTCATTTTGGGGGGAGGGACGGGAAGGCCCGTACGTCCGTACATCCCCCCTTCCGCACATGTTTTGTTTTGTCTTGTGTTGTGCGTCCATCCGTCCACACCGTGTTTTGTTGTTGTCGATGCTCCTTGGGGGCTCGCTCGCTCGCCGGACGTACACGCGCCGCTCGGCCGATTTTTTCTTTATTTTTGAAAATCATCCGATCCCCTACCATCACGAGCATTTTGGGTCTTTCTTTCTTGGTCTTTTTCGATCTGCTCGGTTTCTTCCCCTAATTTCAATCCCATCCAATCTGTCTTGTCGCGGTTGACCATTGTTTGAATGCATGATATTGTTTCGCGCGGTGCAAAACGATCACTCGAAATGGTCGAAATGGTCCGGTCGGTGGAAGTCTCCCCGTGTCTGGCAGCAGTCTAATCAGGCAACGACGGTGGCGATGGGTACAGAGTACACACCGATTACATACGTGCGGTATCGTCAAGTGATACCCAGTCGCTGTAAAATGGGAGTGCAGTACTTGGTCGCGAAACGACGAGAGAACAAAGCAAATCTGTGGACCATCTGGGCCACTCGTCTGTTGGGTTTAGGGCCGGACCGACGGTACCATATGGAAACAACAGCCACAGCGGACGGCCAGCCAGGGTCCGCTCATGTCCGCCGTAATCTTAATGTCTCAACTGTTGTGCGCCTGATAAGAAGTTGGCCGCCAGCCTCCGGCAACGCCAGGCTAGCTGCAGCAACAGATGCTCTGGCGTGCCCCCTCCTTTTCGCACACGCAGGCACAGGCTGTTGTTGTTGTTTACCAAATCGATGGGCACTAAACGAGTTAGCAGCCGGTACTCAGCATTAGGTAACCGACAGAAGGGTACCCTTCGGTATTGAAATTACCCGATCGCTCGCCCGCTCAGGTGCGCTAATTTGATGCGAATTTTATTTGCATATCATTTTCGCGCTTATCCCCAGCACCCTGCATCGGGGCGTCTATCCATCCGGAGGTGGCACCGGAATGACTGCATTCCCACTAGTACGTACGTACGAAGGTGCGAGAGAACTACGCCGAGGAAAGACGACTTTACGATGCTATCAGGACAGGTCGCGGTGGACCTGGAGCAGCTTTGACATCCTTATCGTCAGCAGGTTGCTTTTAATGGTGCCTTCGAATTGTGTACATTCCAATCACGATACTGTTGCTAGCTCGCTCCTCCATGACAGGCCGGTCGGACACTATAACTGGCAAGAAAAATGTCCCATCCACCGGTAATTGGTGGAACGATGCTGTTACGGACCATCGCTCATCGGACGGTTTTTGCATTATTTCACTGTACTTAATGGTGCCCCGATCGCAATGGCAAAGGAGGAAGATTCCTCCAAATTACTGGCCCGGGAATCTACCGGCCAACCGCGCTATCAACGAACCCGATTAATGCCGGCTCCTATCATCTGGCGCAGGCTTATCTATTGGTTTCCTTTGTTTTTCCAAATAAATACCATCATCTGTTGTTGTTTTGCTTCTTCCATTCTATGAATCCCCCAAACGCGTGATCCCGCGATCGTTAGTGTAATAGGTCGGGGTTTGAACTCACACTCGGCTGGAGTCGCCCATGATCCGGGAGCTCGCGAACCTTGCAAAACAGCAAACAAACAAATGCCATCGACGGACGGCTTCGCTACGGTTCGCCGGAATGGGAGCACCGCAAAGGAGACAGACAAAAACGGCCAGAGCTAATGCCTTGCAATAGGGGACCGATGTTTCATCAGCCAAAAAATCGGAAAGGCAAATCTAATAACCACCGATGAGACGCATGCCAAAAAAATGAACAAGAAAAACAAGAAACAGAAAAACAGAAAAACCATCAATTGATAAACTTAGAAACGATCGCGACACGGCGCGACATCCGGCAGCTGCGTGACAGCTCACTTTCCGCGGATCAGTCACCATCCGCCTCCATCGGCATTGGCAGTGAATTTAGCCGTTTAGCCACGCTCTTTCACACTAACCTGCTTTGCTGGAGGCTTCCTTGTCACCGATCTCGTCCAGTTGCTTCTGCAGGGTAAGGTAGATGACGCTGTAGGTGTTGATCACCCCGAACAGGACACCGTTGCAGAGGAAGGCCGCCACCATGACCAACCAGGCCCGGGTACCACCATCCGGTGGCTCGTGTACGGCACCTTGCGATCCATCGAGTAGCGGGGCGGCCGTCTTCTTGTCTCCCGCCGCAACCACACCACCGTTCAGGTGCGGATGGTGTCCATTTGTGATCGCACCGGCCTTCGCCGCCACGATCTTCACCGGCGTTACACTATCCGCTACGATTCTCGAATTCTCCGTCATTTCGACGAGCGATTTCGAGCCAGTCCCGTCCAGCCGTTTGCGCGTGTGCTCTGAGTTCGGGAATTGCCTAGAAACTGATCGATTTCTGATCGCGCACCGACAACCAATCACACTACGATCGCTCCGGATCGAACGCGAGATCGATAAGGAGACTGCGGCTGCTGCTGCTGTTCGAAAGATTGTTCTTGAAACGCGATCCCCACGATGGCCACGTTATCAGCTGTCCCGATCCCGAAGCACTTTCACTTCGCAACTACTACAGATTGGACTGATCGTGCACTGTCACAGTGGCCGCTACTCATCCTCACTGGCGGAATTTCCTCACTCTACGGAAGCGCACAGACACGGAAACCCACTCGCCCGCGCACACACCGTGTGGCTTGGTTCTGGTGTCGTCGTACGTTGACTGCTGCTGCTGCTGCTCGCGGTCAACACGTTGTCTTCGGCCGACGACCAAAACGCAAGTGAAAAAGGCCGATCTGCGAACCGCACATGTCGTTGTCGTCGTCGCCGTCGTCCCGGAGCAGCTTTAAATAGAAGAAAGTGAATCAGTCGTCAGCCATTACCGCATACCAAGGGGGGAGGGAGTGAGGGGGGGGGGGGAGGGGGTTCTCGGTTCGGGGTGTTGCGCCCCTCAGTTCGCTACACACGAGGGAGGACTTCCTTCGTTCGTCTAGTCGACCGTGTGTTCGGTTACACCGGCCTGCACACGTGGTGTGCGTTTGATCGGCACGATGGTACGGTGGTAGTGTTCCGGCGAACGAAGCTCGAGCACGCGGTCAGTCGGCAAACGCGTCCCTTGTGTTGTAGATGCATCATAGCGGGGCGAGGAACAGTTCTATCGGGTTGATAAGTTCCTGCGCCCTTAGTTCTTAGTCTCGTCGTTGGAGTACATTCGTATTTGTGGCGCCTTTTTATCGGTTCATCTTAATAAAAAAAACCCCTTTCGCTTTCCGATGATTCCTCAAACTACCTTTTCTTTATCAAATTGCTGCTTGTTTTTCACAAAATAAAGGAATCTTTCCTTGGGAACGACGATATGATTCCATTTTTTAAAAAATGTTTTCGACAAATTTTTCCAAATTAATAATTCCTATAAGCATAGGTTAGAAAAGCGTAATCGTATAGCATCATTGGTCTTTTTTATGCGCTTCTGCACAATCCAGCTGTTTAAGCGGGAAGGTGGAGATTGTGAAATATTAAGAACATGGCAGCTTAGCACAGCACTATAACGATGACCTCGGTTAGCCCCTCATACCGGTTGCCTTTGGCAAAACAAGAAATGTGCGCTGTACACTATGAACACCGGGCAAAACACGTGAGCCAACAAGCACTGCCAGACGACACCGTCCAATTTTTTTGATGATGTTTACAAACGCACTAGACCCACACTAGTCAGAGTTTTAGTTTTTTTTTTTTGTATCCACGACCCCGTGAAATGAGGGCGGGCGAGGCTGCTGGCGATCAAATTTCCAGACCGCAGACTGTCCGTTGGGGGTGTGATCGTACTAGATGATTTGCCTCAACAAAAAAAAGAAGACAACCGTTAGGACAACTGTGTTCTCCTTATCGAGGTGGCAGTGTTTGAACAGAATTTGATTAATGTTTCGGTTTCGGTATTTTTGAGAAAGAAAGAAAATGTTGAGAAAGAAAGAAAATGAATACTGAAGAGGGCCTTAATGGATTAAAATGGTGTCTTATCCATCATCGCTGGATTATGGAAAAATGTCAAAGACTGGTATGATACCATTACATTTTCGTAGTTAAATGGATGAATGCAGCAGTTGTAAACTTCAAGAATCTGAAGTGTGCGGGCTCAATTGTCACCCTCGAGCGCAACAGCGTGGGCACGCTAAAGTAAACTCTCGGCCGAGACGATAAGAAGACCGCAGAGCAACAACAGCAGCAGCTACTCTTTGTCGCTGTTTGAACAAGTTTAAGCAAACAACTTAACCAGTGCTCCAGTGGGTGCACATGACACGGCCATTAGAAAGCCAGGGTCTGAAGTGCTCTATCAACGTTATCTAAATTTGCATTCTTTCTCCGCAGCCAGTGATTAGGGCTGGCAGATGGTTACCGTTCTCTTCGTCTGCATCCTATTCCTAATGGCCGCCTCTTAATTGTTTGACCTTGGCAATGCACACGCGCGCACCCTCCTCCACTGTTCCACTTCAGCTCCTCATTACTCGAGATCGTCGGAAGGATCGGGGATCTTATCGGCGTACCATAAATCACTCGACCACCAACAAAGACCGGCTGGCACGCGGCGACATCTCAACGGGAAACTTATGGCATTACGCGTGTGTAATCGCGGAAAGAACGCCGTATTTATCTGCAAACATCCATCGTAGAATGTACCACGCAAAATCTCACACCATGCGACGCCACTCGCTACTCACGACGATCGTCCGCATCCATCCGTGTTGGTCCATGGATGATTTTGTTTACATTTCGTTTACATTGCACCGGCGCCGTGTGATGAAGGAATCAAATTAAAAAAAAAACGGAACAAATACTCAACGAAACATGGTTCCCGCAAAGGGTCTTATCGCATGGCGCCCTCGCGCGCGCGATATGATATTATGCAAGCGCACCGACCGATGTCCGCGTGTGAGTGTAACCACGTTGGTCGCGTGCTATAATTATCGATTCTCGGTGGCATGCCGGTGGCGATGCTTGCGATATACTAGCACACCGGTGCTTGTGCACGTACTATCGATCGGTGGTGGTGTTGGAGGGAAGATTGGAGTTGAAGCCGGGCAAGTGGTGGGTCCATCACATATCATCGGCTGCCGCGCCACATTTGCGCAAAACACCGGGAAGCAGCAGCTATTTTTAATTCCAAAATCACGTGCAATGTTCGGTATGCTGAGCGCCGGGTCCCGATGCTCTGGCGCCCACACGGCGCTGCCTGGTGACCGTGAAATGTGCTACTACTTTGGGTGCACACCACACCTTCCACACGCACGGACGTCACGGAGGCACCCTTTCGCGAGTGTTTAAACAACCGAACTGACTCAGCTTCCTTCCGCTTGGCCGGTTTATCGAAAGCAAACGAAATCGACGCGTGTGAAACGTGCAGACGGTGTAGGCACCAAACGTTATCAGGGGTGCCAATCTGCTTCCACCGGTGGCGGCATTCGTGGCAAGGTATTCTACGCCGTTCTATGGGCCCGCTTACGTCTCATTACATTGGGAAATCCTTCGGGAATGACGCGATCGTTATCTTATCGCAATACTACTATCGGCGGCAACCATTCACAAACGACTGACGGTGGCGCATACTATCGGTTCCGTCACCGTCCATCCGTTTTACGATGCATTGCTGGAGAAGGGGGGGAGGGGGGGGGGGTTATTGGATTTACGAATTATACTTCCGATTCCCCGGGATGGAACCGGTCCACGTGATACGAGAAAAGTTTAAAGAGGAAAGAAGCAGCAGAAACATGAGTTCTGAGCAAACGCGGTAACCATGGCGCGTTCTTGGCGACTTTGCTTAGCAACGCGGTGTGCTAGCAGTCCATAACAAATTCACGAAAACGGTTTAAAACATACACACACCCATCTATGGGCTTTATACTAACCGGTGTTCAAGTCAGAAGGAATAAATTTAAAGTACAAAACGCTATCGATGCAAGCAGGGTCCTCACTTTGCCGGAACCTTTGGCCTCCTCGTGGTCTAACGGACAACTGACCGGCTTCCGGCGCAAAACGAAGTGCTTGGGTTCGAAAATCTGATGCAACACCGTCACCCTATTGAATCACACTGACTGCACTGGCGCCTGCAGTTCCCTTTTTTTACGCGCGAACCATTTCCGGTGTGGTCTAGTTCTCGCAGAGCGGAGCCACGGCGCGAACCAGTGGTACCGCGATCACACCAGACCAGCGTGTCGTGCGCTACTGGCAATGGGAGACATCCCCAAAAGATGTCGGTATGTCTTGCATCAGCCAGATATTCCTAGACAACAATGGTTACCTCACCTTTCACTATGGTTCGGTCCCCGCCTGATCAATTCGGACCGAACCGGGCCAGACTTGGCACGGTGCGCCAGTTGGCATTTCATTCAACCATCCTATAATAGGTAAGCGCGAAACGCCAGAATGATACGCTAGCATCGTGAACCGGTGGCGTTGGCGCTAATATGCTCACAAAAGGGAACAAGCGTTGATAGTTCGCGAGTGTGCGGATCTTTCTACGCCTTCAATTGACGGCTACGGGGATCGTGTAGCAAGCCTTCGGAAGAACATGGAGATCACGCACGCCGGTCCGACGCCAGCCAACGTCACTTCAATTGTCGCCAGCGGACGGAAATTAATGTGGAACCCATGTAGTAGTAAGGTAGTATTAAACTCGGTCTGTCCCGCTCGGTTCAGTGATAAAGCAACAAGCAATAGCCGCCACCTGCTTGCTAGGATAGTGGTGGTGGGGTGTACACGTTAATTGAAAACATCAACATCACAGCACTTTGTGATAATCGATCGTTGACTGCATTGATCTATGCTGGTATCTACGGTTGAGAAATCGAGATGGAATCCCAAACCGGGTCACCATCGATCGCTTGCTTTGCTCTCCAGCCACCTTCGAACGAACAGATCCCCTCGGACGAACAGATCAATTAATACATTGAGGCAATTAACGAAATGATCAATTTATTGATGTGTGCTTATAGAGTATGTCAAAGAAAATGTATTGCCAATAAGCTGCATAACGATAACCCATAGCCACCAAGCTCCAAGTTTGCGAGAAACACGCTGCATCCAGCACACGCGTTATTCGACCGACGTTACTCCCGCTTTTTTAAAGTTTGTTGCGATATCTTTTACAACCGGCGTTAGTTCCTCGAGCTGCTTGGCGATCTCTTCACCGCCAGGTTTGTTCCCATTCTCGGTAGCGCTCTCCGTGCTTAGCAGCTTCAACACCAAGTCTAGTGTATGTGTGTATAGGGAAACAATACGCAATATCGTTAACAATGTGACCCTCTTCAACGGATAGCAGTCCCGCAATATCGGGCTTACCATGGTATGTATTGAAGGTCTTCGATTGCTCCGCAGTCAGCGTCGACTGCAGGAAGCTAAGTATGGCCGATACGTGACGCCCGGAAGCGTGCAGCATAGTTTGCGTCGATATGGTAAAGATGATTAGGGCGGCGAGATGAAGAACAAGAGCCGGATCTTTACAGCTTGCAAGCTGCTCCAGCAGTCCATGTTTGTGCCCAAGAATAACAGTCCTGTGAATGAGAGGAGGGACACCATGAGAAAATCAAACGGAAACATTCAATCCATTGATAAATGAGAGCTCGCTTGCGACTTGGGGCACTTCAGCACTAATCTAACTTAATTAACGATCAATTAAACAACATAAGAAAGCGAATTCGATGGACGAGATAAGATAAGCGGCATCGTAAGAGAGCAAATTAAAATTCGTTATCTACTTAATTGAAACTAATTAAGAACCGCGTACGACCTACGTACCTATCCTTTTTCTTGTCGATCTTTTTCAACATCATGCTGCACGCCTGGAGCGCCTTTTCCGCCGTCTCGAGAAACGTATCAACTGACTCGCTAGTGCTCAACGACTTGTTAAGGGCCTGTAGTGCCTCTCGATATTCCGGATCGCACTCGTTTCCAATTTTGGTGCGTTGCTCCGCAGTTAACGAGGCACTGTAGTTGGTGTTTAGATTACATTCGGCCGCCACGTACAGGCACAACTCATTGCACACGTCCGTACCGAGAGATTTGAGCAAATATTTCAATAACTGGCTTTGCACATCGGTCGGAAATAGTTTCAGTCCTTTCTCGTACAACCGAATGTCGTTGTACAGGTTGTTCAGTTTCTCTTGAATGCTGGCGTGCGTTTGCCGGCGGTTTTGATTGTTCTTCTGCAGCGACAGCTCGTACAGCTCGTGCGCCTTTACTAGAGCTTGCTTGCTGAGGGTCCTGAAAATGGGCGGAGGAGAACAGTACAATCGACAATCACACTCTGAATGAGATGATCTGTTGCATCTCTTTTGGTTACTTACGGGAAATAATGATTCGCAACATCTTTCGATAACTCTTCCAAACCCTCCGCTTCCAGCGCATTCTGAACGATCTTGGCGATCTCCTTCGGTGTGATCAGCTCGAGCGTTGGTTCCTTTCCCGGTTTCTTACCACCACCCACTTGTACGTTGTCATTCTCCTCATCGGAATCCGACACGTTGCCTCGGTTACCGCGGTTGTGCTTTTTAGTAGATTTCGTTTTGGTTTCCCGCCCTTGCGTTCCACCGCCTCCCTTACCACCGGCGGCCTTCTTTCTGCGCTCCTCACGCTTGTCCAATTTCCCATCGTCACCTGCGCCACTCGCGTCAACGTCCTGGTGCTTCATCATCTTCTCCGCCATATACTTTTGGTAAGTGCCACTCTCTACCGCACGCTTGGCGTGCTCATTCACTAACTCGTGGCACGGTTTAACCGCCTCATCCATGAAGCTCACCGTCAGTATAACTGCCCCAAAGACAAACGTTTGTCGCCGCATCGCTGGCGTCATGACGTGCATCACAATCTCATCGATATCCTCATCGTTCAATGCCGATGGCAAAATCGAGCTAACATCCAGATAGGAGTGGGTCGCAATGCACTCCTCCAAGGAAGCCTTCACCTGCTCGATCAGTTTGTTGCCGATGAGACACTTTTTCAGGTGTACCATCTTTTCACCCGGCAGATGGTTCAACACGAATGCCTTCACATCGCTCACACCCAGCTTGCTAACGGATTCATGCGTAAGGTAGCCATTCAGACGGTAAAAGTCCTTCACCCATTGAGCCTGCATGCGCGAGTACACGTGCGGTATGTACTGCCCGGCTGGCGAGCGAATCGTGACCGTGCCTAGCGATGAGCTCTCATTCAACACCATATACAGCATTCGCTCCGGGACGCCGGTAAGATTAAGGATAGCCGATAGAGGCGTTGGTCTCGTGATTGCCGCCAGGGCACCTCGGATCTTTGCCTTGTTGCGCTCAATATACGAGCGAGTAAAGAAGACGTTAGCATTGGCCGAGTCCTGTTTGGCGAAGATGATACGGTTCAAGTTTTTCTGTACTATTTCGCTCAGAATAAAGTCGGCCGGCAGGTCGTACGTCGTGGTAAGCTTTCCCACATCGATCTCTCCCTGCTGTACCAGCTTCTGGTTAATCTCCGACGCTACGCGCTGCGTGTAGCCTTTGTCGATCAGTTGACCGAGCAGAAATTTAATCTCCGGATCATCGGCAGTGATTTGTTTGGCGGTGTACTCCACCTTTCCGAAATCCACGTTCAAAGTGGTGGCAAGTTCGACCAGGTTCACGCGGCCACCGCGCAAAAACATCTCATCCTTCACTTCCTGCGCTAGGTGCTCCTGCGTGAGGTACTCTTTGCCATCGTTCGTGTAGATCACTTGTATGAGCTGCTTTTCGATCAACAACCGTACAACCTCGATGCAGTTTCGCTCCGATAGTCTGTGGAACAGAAAAATAGGTGAATGCCCTGGAAGAAATCCGGGAAGTTCAAATCCGGGTTTTACCTTTGCAAGCTGGTAGTGAGCTGCGCTTTCTGAAAATCGGCCGCCAATCGCTTGATTTCATCCCAATCTGACGACATTTTCAAATAACCGCGAAGTTAGCTATTTCACTATTTAAATTGTGGTTTTTTCGTGGTTTTCGGCAAGGATTTTTCAGCAAAAAAAAAAAAAACAGTTCCACGCAGGCGAAGTTTGTTTACTTTTTTGACATCAAAACCGTGTTGCCAGCAATAACTGTCAAGGGAATCGTGCCTGGCAACACTTCTTTTTTGTTTACGCGGGAAATTGGCGGTTTTTTGTTCGAGGCAAAATTTGTATTTTTGGAAAATATGGAAGGAAAAGTGAAACAAGAGACAAAACCCGCGAGAATTAATAGTTTGGACGCACTAGGACCTTACATCGGACAGCAGGATAATGCGAAAAACTTTGTCTACATTTCCGATATCCCACAATTGTGCAAAGATGAGCCGTGCATGCTCGGGGTCGACGAAGCCGGTCGAGGGCCCGTGCTGGGTAAGAGAGATCCTGAACCGTATTCCGAGCGAAAAATGAAACTATCCTATAATCCCATGCTAGGTCCGATGGTGTACGGAATCGCCTTTTGTCCACTCTCGAAGAAGGATATCCTGAAGTCCCTCGGATTCGCGGATTCGAAGCAGCTTACTGAGGAAAAGCGAGACCAAATATTCGACGAAATGAATAAGGAGGACTATGCTACCGAAGCGCTCGGCTGGGCCGTCGAAGCCATCTCCCCCAGCACCATCTCGATGAGCATGCTCCGGCGGACAAAGTGTTCGCTGAACGAAGTATCGATGAATTCCGCGATCGGGTTGATCCACGCGGCCATCGAGGCGGGCGTGAATATCGCCGAGGTGTATGTGGATACGGTGGGACCTCCGGAGAAGTATCAGGCCAAACTGAAGGACATTTTTCCCAAATTCAAGATCACCGTGGCCAAGAAGGCTGATAGCACGTACCCCATCGTATCGGCTGCCAGTATTGCGGCCAAGGTAACGCGCGATCACGCACTGAAAGTGTGGCAATTCCGGGAACGACCAAACGAAGAGGAGAATTCCTTCGGAAGTGGCTATCCGGGGGATCCGACCACGAAAAAGTTCCTAGGCGAGGTGGATCTTGTATTTGGCTTTCCGCGTCTGGTTCGCTTCAGCTGGTCCACGGCTGGCAACGCTCTCGACAAGAAAGCCTACGATATGGAGTTCGACGATGCCGATGACGGTAAAGACGCGAAATCGAAAGCAACGTACGGTAGCGAGAAACTGTCCAAGTACTTCTCGGCATCGAATAACGAAAGCAGAAAGAGGAACGAGTACTTCCGGGAGCGTTGCCTGGAACACGTGGTGGAGTTTTGAGAGGAATAAAGCAGATTTCCATTCCAATTGTTGAACCATTTTTGAACGAAACGGAGTAACGAAGTAACGAAGGACGAAGCGAAGCAGCGTGGATTTGATGAGTTACATCAATGTTTTATTCATAAATGTACAGTACAATTGTACAAATATAGGTACACAAAACAGGTTGGAGCTCCATTTTGTGTCTTCGGAATACGGCGAGAAAGATCTAACCGAAGAGACCTGTTGGACAAGGAAAGAAGGGGAGTTTATTGAATGATCCACGACGGAAGAATCCTCGATGCCGGACTTACCGAATCCCATGTCATCATCGGATTCCTCTGGCTCCTCTTCCTTCTTCTCCTCCTTCTTCTCAGCGGCGGCCGGGGCAGCACCGCCAGCTGCAGCACCACCAGCAGCCGGAGCACCGCCACCACCGGATCCGACGCCGGAGCCGATGCTCGTGATCAGGCTCTTGACATCGATACCCTCCAGAGCCTTGGCGAACAGGCCAGGCCAGTACGGCTCGATGTCGACACCGGCGGCTTTCAGGATGGTCGAGATCTTCTCGTCCTGGAATGGGTGGGTAGAGCAAAGACACGTTAGTTCCCACACAACACTCCCGCCAAGACCCATCACCTAACACGTGGGCCCGGGGGCAATCCGCCGAATCCCGACGAACTCACGAGATCAAACATCACGGATCATGGATCACGGACCATGCTTGATCATCACGGAAACCACGGGGGCCGGCCCCCAGCGCCACGGTGGAAAACAGTCGGAAAACTTACCGTTACGGCAACATCATCATCAACGAGGATCAGTGCCGAGTAAACACAGGCTAGTTCAGCTTTGTTAAGAGCCATTTTGGGGTGGTTTTTCTTCAGTAAAACCGTGCAAGTCGCTAAAAATTAGCCTTAGCTCCGATGAGAACGCTGCACAGTTTCACGGCGCGATTCGGAAGGGGGGGAAAACCTAAATCAGTATTTTTGGCAAATATGGAAGGAAAAGTGAAACAAGAGAGGAGTTTTGAGCGGAATACAACAGATTTCCATTCCAATTGTTGAACCATTTTTGAATGAAACGGAGTAACGAAGTAACGAAGGACGAAGCGAAGCAGCGTGGATTTGATGAGTTACATCAATGTTTTATTCATAAATGTACAGTACAATTGTACAAATATAGGTACACAAAACAGGTTGGAGCTCCATTTTGTGTCTTCGGAATACGGCGAGAAAGATCTAACCGAAGAGACCTGTTGGACGAGGAAAGAAGGGGAGTTTATGAAATGATCCACGACGGAAGAAACCTCGATGCCGGACTTACCGAATCCCATGTCATCATCGGATTCCTCTGGCTCCTCTTCCTTCTTCTCCTCCTTCTTCTCAGCGGCGGCCGGGGCAGCACCGCCAGCTGCAGCACCACCAGCAGCCGGAGCACCGCCACCACCGGATCCGACGCCGGAGCCGATGCTCGTGATCAGGCTCTTGACATCGATACCCTCCAGAGCCTTGGCGAACAGGCCAGGCCAGTACGGCTCGATGTCGACACCGGCGGCTTTCAGGATGGTCGAGATCTTCTCGTCCTGGAATGGGTGGGTAGAGCAAAGACACGTTAGTTCCCACACAACACTCCCGCCAAGACCCATCACCAACACGTGGGCCCGGGGGCAATCCGCCGAATCACGAATCCGACGAATTCACGAGATCAAACATCACGGATCACGGATCACGGACCATGCTTGATCATCACGGAAACCACGGGGGCCGGCCCCCAGCGCCACGGTGGAAAACAGTCGGAAAACTTACCGTTACGGCAACATCATCATCAACGAGGATCAGTGCCGAGTAAACACAGGCTAGTTCAGCTTTGTTAAGAGCCATTTTGGGGTGGTTTTTCTTCAGTAAAACCGTGCAAGTCGCTAAAAATTAGCCTTAGCTCCGATGAGAACGCTGCACAGTTTCACGGCGCGATTCGGAAGGGGGGGAAAACCTAAATCAGTATTTTTGGCAAATATGGAAGGAAAAGTGAAACAAGAGAGGAGTTTTGAGCGGAATACAACAGATTTCCATTCCAATTGTTGAACCATTTTTGAATGAAACGGAGTAACGAAGTAACGAAGGACGAAGCGAAGCAGCGTGGATTTGATGAGTTACATCAATGTTTTATTCATAAATGTACAGTACAATTGTACAAATATAGGTACACAAAACAGGTTGGAGCTCCATTTTGTGTCTTCGGAATACGGCGAGAAAGATCTAACCGAAGAGACCTGTTGGACAAGGAAAGAAGGGGAGTTTATTGAATGATCCACGACGGAAGAATCCTCGATGCCGGACTTACCGAATCCCATGTCATCATCGGATTCCTCTGGCTCCTCTTCCTTCTTCTCCTCCTTCTTCTCAGCGGCGGCCGGGGCAGCACCGCCAGCTGCAGCACCACCAGCAGCCGGAGCACCGCCACCACCGGATCCGACGCCGGAGCCGATGCTCGTGATCAGGCTCTTGACATCGATACCCTCCAGAGCCTTGGCGAACAGGCCAGGCCAGTACGGCTCGATGTCGACACCGGCGGCTTTCAGGATGGTCGAGATCTTCTCGTCCTGGAATGGGTGGGTAGAGCAAAGACACGTTAGTTCCCACACAACACTCCCGCCAAGACCCATCACCTAACACGTGGGCCCGGGGGCAATCCGCCGAATCCCGACGAACTCACGAGATCAAACATCACGGATCATGGATCACGGACCATGCTTGATCATCACGGAAACCACGGGGGCCGGCCCCCAGCGCCACGGTGGAAAACAGTCGGAAAACTTACCGTTACGGCAACATCATCATCAACGAGGATCAGTGCCGAGTAAACACAGGCTAGTTCAGCTTTGTTAAGAGCCATTTTGGGGTGGTTTTTCTTCAGTAAAACCGTGCAAGTCGCTAAAAATTAGCCTTAGCTCCGATGAGAACGCTGCACAGTTTCACGGCGCGATTCGGAAAGGGGGAAAAAACTAAATCAGTATTTTTGGCAAATATGGAAGGAAAAGTGAAACAAGAGAGGAGTTTTGAGCGGAATACAACAGATTTCCATTCCAATTGTTGAACCATTTTTGAATGAAGGACGAAGCGAAGCAGCGTGGATTTGATGAGTTACATCAATGTTTTATTCATAAATGTACAGTACAATTGTACAAATATAGGTACACAAAACAGGTTGGAGCTCCATTTTGTGTCTTCGGAATACGGCGAGAAAGATCTAACCGAAGAGACCTGTTGGACAAGGAAAGAAGGGGAGTTTATGAAATGATCCACGACGGAATCGATGCCGGACTTACCGAATCCCATGTCATCATCGGATTCCTCTGGCTCCTCTTCCTTCTTCTCCTCCTTCTTCTCAGCGGCGGCCGGGGCAGCACCGCCAGCTGCAGCACCACCAGCAGCCGGAGCACCGCCACCACCGGATCCGACGCCGGAGCCGATGCTCGTGATCAGGCTCTTGACATCGATACCCTCCAGAGCCTTGGCGAACAGGCCAGGCCAGTACGGCTCGATGTCGACACCGGCGGCTTTCAGGATGGTCGAGATCTTCTCGTCCTGGAATGGGTGGGTAGAGCAAAGACACGTTAGTTCCCACACAACACTCCCGCCAAGACCCATCACCAACACGTGGGCCCGGGGGCAATTCGCCGAGTCCCGAGGAATTCACGAGATCACGGATCACGGATCACGGACCATGCTTGATCATCACGGAAACCACGGGGGTCGGCCCCCAGCGCCACGGTGGAAAACAGTCGGAAAACTTACCGTTACGGCAACATCATCATCAACGAGGATCAGTGCCGAGTAAACACAGGCTAGTTCAGCTTTGTTAAGAGCCATTTTGGGGTGGTTTTTCTTCAGTAAAACCGTGCAAGTCGCTAAAAATTAGCCTTAGCTCCGATGAGAACGCTGCACAGTTTCACGGCGCGATTCGAAAAGAAGGGGAAAAGGGGGGAAAGCGGAAACGTTTTTTGACGTTTTCTGTCATTTCCTGACGTTTCCTGTTCGTTTTCATCGTTTTTCTGATCGTTTTGGCCGATTAGTTACAATTTTGGCCGATTAGTTACTTTTTTTTATCGATTAGTTACTTTTTTTATCGTTTCTTTCATCGTTTTGATCGTTTTTCCTATCGTTTTGATCGTTTGGATCGTTTTCCGTCACCAAACCGGAAACAGTTTTGACAGGCGTTCCGTTTGACAGCAAGCTGTTTAACGCAAGAAAATTATCGGTGTGAATGTGATTTCAAGCAAACGCACACACGATTTCACAAAAAACGCGTACTTTCGAGTGTGCTTGCGATTGAACTCGGCTTCAACGCAACCTGGGCTTGGGTTTTCGAAAAAAAATTCGGCTTGGAAAAATAAAAACAAATCACATTCCAGCGTCCCTTTTAATGAAATTTTTCCTGAAATTGTGTCCTTAAAGTGGATAAAACGGCAGCTAAACCATATCCCCCAGGAAATCAAGATGAGCTTTTCCAGCGATGAGGTGAACTTCCTCGTTTACCGCTATCTGCAAGAGTCGGGTTCGTAATCGAGCGGCGCCAACCGGGTTTTCCACCGGACTAACACCCACTTTTCCCGGCAGGTTTTTCACATTCTGCGTACACGTTCGGCATCGAGTCACACATCTCCCAGAGCAACATAAATGGAGCGATCGTTCCACCCGCGGCACTCTTGAGCATTCTTCAGAAAGGACTGCAGTACACGGAGGCCGAAATCAGCATCGGGGAGGACGGTACCGAACATCGGCTCGTCGAAAGCCTCAGCTTGATCGATGCCGTTATGCCGGAAGTCGTTGCCATCCGGCAAAATATGCAGAATCAGCAAAAGCAGACAATTAAAACCGAAGCTCCGGAAACGAACGGCACGACGGAAGAGCCGACGCCCCCACCTGCTACGACGACGACCACCTCCTCGACGACACCTGCTCCGGCGGAAACGATGGAAGTCGATCAAAGTATTGAGATTCCGGCTTCGAAGGCCACCGTACTGCGTGGACACGAGAGCGAAGTGTTCATCTGTGCTTGGAACCCGAGCACGGATCTGTTGGCCAGCGGGTCCGGGGACAGCACCGCCCGCATCTGGGATATGTCGGATAATCCAGCCAATCCGAACCAACTCGTCTTGCGTCATTGCATACAGAAGGGTGGCACTGAGGTACCGAGCAACAAGGACGTCACCTCGCTCGACTGGAACTGCGACGGTACGCTGTTGGCCACGGGATCGTACGACGGATACGCTCGTATATGGCGAACGGATGGGCTTCTGGCGAGCACGCTCGGTCAGCACAAGGGACCGATCTTTGCGCTGAAATGGAACAAACGCGGCAATTACATCCTTTCGGCGGGTGTCGACAAAACGACCATCATCTGGGATGCCGCAACGGGCCAGTGCACACAGCAGTTCAGCTTCCATTCGGCACCGGCACTCGATGTGGATTGGCAATCGAACCAATCGTTTGCCAGTTGCAGTACTGATCAGTGCATTCACGTCTGTAAGCTTGGTATCGATAAGCCGATCAAATCGTTCCAGGGACACACGGTTAGTTCAAAGAAACCAGCCCAATTACACCGCCGCAAGATCAACGCCGTTTACTATTGAATTTGTTTTTTCGTAGAACGAAGTGAACGCGATCAAATGGGATCCTCAAGGGCAACTGTTGGCATCCTGTTCCGATGATATGACACTGAAAATCTGGTCGATGAAACAGGACACATGCGTTCATGATTTGCAGGTACGCGAAAGACAGGTCAAATGGCGTTACAGCATACTTTAGCTGATTTCATTATCATTCGTAGGCTCATTCAAAGGAGATCTACACCATCAAGTGGTCTCCGACGGGTACGGGAACACAGAACCCGAACATGAACCTCATTCTGGCGAGTGCGTCCTTCGATTCGACCGTGCGTCTATGGGACGTCGAGCGTGGTGTGTGCATTCACACCCTGACCAAGCACACGGAACCGGTGTACTCAGTGGCCTTTAGCCCGGATGGCAAATTCCTGGCTTCCGGTAGCTTCGACAAGTGCGTCCACATCTGGAGCACACAGAGCGGCCAGCTGGTACACAGCTACAAGGGCACGGGAGGTATCTTTGAAGTGTGCTGGAACTCGCGCGGCAGCAAAGTCGGTGCTAGTGCCAGCGATGGCAGTGTATTTGTGCTTGATTTACGAAAGTTATGAGCACATGTAGCAGCCGGATCGGGCGTATTGGCTCCAGTAGTAGCATTAGCACCACCGCCAGTGGAACCAAAATCGTCGACAGCAGTTCTACTGACGGCGGCGGAGAAAAAATCTTAAGATATAAAGCGGCCAGCTTAAAAAACCGAAACGAGTTTTTGCCGAAGTGACTGAAGCTGGTGGGGCGAGATCATGCGCAAAGCTTTATAAGCAACGACTTTTCTTCCACCATTCGCTGATTACGGATATCGTATTATCATTTTCCTCCTTTTGCATTTAGCACTTCCACGGCGCAAGCACTGTGAAGCATGCACTCAAGATTGAAGGAATATAATTGACTTGACTACAATAAACAGACAAACGAAAAATTATATAAATGAAACTCATCTTGTTTCGATAGTCGTGCGAACGCACTTTTGCCGAAAAATAATTTTCAAACTCATTTCTCTTTTTGCACTGTCTACGACCCTGAACTCAGTATTTCAGAAGAATGAGCTAGGATAGGTGACATCCACAAGGTATGTTTTGTCTGAGGAAAGTTGCCAGTATCAGTTTATACTTGATACTAAATTTTAAATGGATCTCTACTCGATGAGTCTCTACATAACAGCGACTTTAATCGGTAGCGCGAGTTGCCCGCACCGCATTTGCACGATTTGCTAAAACAGATACAACTGTACTTAGTATATCTTATCTGCATTGTTCACCAACACTTGTTGATTCATCGTTAAAAATACTTATTGTTCGCATTTCCATTCCTGACGGTGTACTCTATCTAATTTATGTCCATTAATGTGGATTGAGTCTCGGTTTACAAACAATTTTGGCTATGACATAAGACTATTTATGTACTATACTATTTATGTTCAGATCCACTATTTATGTTCAGCCTGTACTATTTATGTTCAGATATTTTCAATTTATGGCGTCTATGATCGCTTCTCGAAGATTCTCTTCCCAAACTATGCTTACATGCTGCTTAATCGTGCCTAATACAAATATTAGACAAACAATACCAAGTATAATCCATTTATGTACAACAGAATTGTGTAACTTGTTCTACTGAAATTCACAAGCGACAAGTAGCGTCGGGATTGCGGCACTGATGATCATAAAATGATGCATCCAGTAATTTGCAAAGGCAGGCATGATGCAACGGTGTCATGAGTCCATGCTCCAAATAAGACCTACTACACCACCCACCTGTTCGCTTCTGATTATTTCCCTGCCAATTATATGACAATTTACCGTCTGGTAATATATGGTGTATGAGCTTAATGCTATCTTTCTTTGCTATCGTAGCATAGCAATTATGTTTGGGGCAAAAACCCGAGCGTTTGGGGAATTGACCGCCAAAATCACTGTAAATACCTCATTTTGGGACAAGCACTATTTATGTTAATGTATCAAATTGAAATCTTATTGATTAATAACACCCGTACATTGGACGGTTAGTATTAACCATGGATTTTAAAATTAACATCAGTTTTATCCCTTTATATCATGAAGATTTATATTGGGTCTGATTTTGAGATCCTTCAAGCAATGCCACGATTTCTGGATTATGAGTTTCTGAACGGACGCCATCAAGCACTATTGGTCCCTGTGTGTTATACTACTCCATTGAAGTCCTGCATTCACGTCGAGCATAATAATTTAGCTTGTACACTTGTCCACTTTGCTGCCTTATACCAAGTTCATCATCGGCAACGCGGCACTGCCAGTAGTATCATTAAACGCAGGCTGAAGAACTGAACTCCAAACAACATCCAAGCTTATCATGAAGCAGTCCTCCGATGATTGCAACGCGCAGTTAGCTTCAATTTGCTAGATGTATCCTATCTAAACTCATGATGCAATCGTTTTGATTTATATTCGATTTGTCCGAACTAAATGCATTATGATCCTTAATCGCTAGTAGTTCGTCGACTGTTAACAAAAGAATTAAGATCGGTGTATTGATGTGGCATCAGTCAGTCATTCGAAAATTGAACTAATTTTTAAACAAATTTCAAATGGATGGTCGTTCTTCTCAATTTAAAGAGTATGGCATCAGAAACTAACATTAGTTTTGTGCGTATTCAGAAAAGGTTAATAGTGTGATGTAATTACACGGGATTGATGGATCTCGAAAAGTGGCTGACAAATGTCTATATCTATTAAATACTGTATTATGGAGATCCTCTGGCAATGTTGCTGTTAAATGAGATGGGGCCGTTTTTGATTATTTTCAATTAAAATGTAAGAAATTACAGATCAATGTGACAAGTTTATGTGCTTTTGAGAAGAAATAGAGAGTGGTGCACGAACGATTCTATTATATATGCTATTATGCATGTATAGAAATGTCGTCTTGTAATGGTTGAAAATTGTTGTAGATTAAGGTTTTCGGTTAATTACTGCTGTTCTAGACAGCATCTATTCAATTGCATTTGTTTAAAGTGCTGCTTGTTTTTTCAGCATTTTTATTGCAATGCTACAATAGAAGTCACAGAAAGTGCTAAATTGACTTGGCATTGAAAAATCGAAATCGACCCACATCATACTCTTGAACCTATCACAAATTCTTGGCGCCCAAATTCTCCAGAAACATCTAATCATCCTAAACGAAAGGGAAAATGTCCATCAACTCCTCCATCACCGAATTTCCGTCGCGTTCTTCGGTTGACTTACAGAAATATAGAAGAGTAAAACAAAAAAAAACCCAACCGATTACTTTAAGGTTCATCCCTTCCACGTTACTGCAGCGCCGGTTCGTACTTCCATTTTGAATGCTTTCATTTCGCAAAATGCAGGTTTTGCATGGTTCAACCGGACCCCAAGTGGGATCCCCTTCGTTTCGTTCGATTTCGGATTCGCAAGGTTCTGGCACACCAAGGATGCGTATGTGTGTATGTTCGATCGTTCGCCCTCCCCCTTGGCTCGGATGGGGTTCGGTTTTCTTGCCATCTTCTTGTGGCATCGGCTTTTGCACCCTCACGCCACCCAATTGCCAGCACCCTTTCAGCATACTTAAGCCTTGAACACGTATGGTCCGGCAATCCCATCCCGTCCTCACGAATACAGAGAAATATCTCGAAGCTGATCTGTCTCTTTCTGCCGGTCCCGAGATTCTTCTTCCTCGTCTTCCGCTTGGGTCCGTCAGGTCTTTTTCGTACTGGCCAGAAGGGAAGGGTTCACACCAATCGAACGCGAAGAAGCCGACAAACCAACCGCCAAGAGCGGCAGCAGCATCAGCAGCTCCTCCAGTGGAGATGGATGGGAGCGTTTAAAAATCGATAAACTTTTTCCCACTTTACTGTCCAACATTCCTTTCGTCCGCGACGCTCGCCCAACGTTCCCTGTGTTTGATGGTTGGCAAAGTTTGCGCCTTCGCAGTTCACAGCCACACGGTTGGGTCGGTCGTTCGCTTGGTTGGTTGGCCGGTTGATGCGTTCATCGCTTGCAATCGCTTAATTTGCATTTAATTTCATTCCATCGAAATGTCGTGTGCGAAGGAAGGGGGGAGGGATAAGAGGGATCAGAGGGGGCTCCTCTGGCCTTCTGCTTCTCCTCTGTGGTGGCTCATAATTTTCGCATGGATGCAGCAACAGCAGCAGCAGCAGAGATCGGTTGGGGCTATTGACGAAATGGTGACATGACGTTCTGTGTGCGTCAATGATGGAGTGGATATGATGGAGCTAAATTGCAAACACTTATACCAGATCGCACGACACCCGGCCTCCCTCCGTGCTGCCAAGCTCGATGACTTTATAATGTCATTTCCTTTGTTTTATGCAAATGAGCGTATTATTGCTCGCTTCGGCTGTTTGAGGGATGACAGGGGAGGTGCCCCGGCAAGGGAAGCAACTCAATTCCATCCATCAGGACATCAGGACATCAGTGAATTATGTGATGATGAATTGGCGCCAGCATGATGGCATAGGCGGGGCAAGACACTTTACATGACGGCTGCCGGGTGTTACCATGAGCGATGACCGAAGCAATTCTCTGTGACGTTAAGTGAATTAAACCTTGGGGTTGGGGGAGATATGGTTTATTACGAGCAATATATTTTATTCTTAAACTTATTCTTAAACTTCATTATACATGCATGCTTTGAACAGTATGATCTACGACTGTAATGGGTCGAATTGGCGATAACAGGCCATCAAGGGGTACTTATGTTATCTCGGGCTGAAAGAAACTCATTTATGCGATTTGTCAAACTTTTTATTCTTTTTATGGATGACATATTAAACAAGAGTGTTTCGAAAATATTAATCGCATCTCTTGTATCATGATTTTAAGGAAATTTAAGGAAAAAGGCATCAAATCGAGGGAGTCGAAGTATTTTTTTGCTTTATGCGACGCATACTCGTGTGGGATCATGTGGGATAAAAAAATCCAAGCCTTTTTTTTAAGGCAACGACTTTTTTGTAGGTACTATCTCCAGATTTTTTTGGATTGTATTTTTTGTCAATTTTTCGTAGCATTTTGATGTTGAAAATGTGATGTGTTTTTTACTATTTAGTTTGCGAGCTTTACATCATTATTTTTGAAAAAGGAACAACATTGTTTATTAACACTAGAGAAAACTCCCCGGAAAATGATGTGCAGAAGGAGCGTTCAAAAGTTCAAAAGGGACGGTCCAGCAGTTTTGATGCCACGATGGACATCAACCAAAAACCAACGTTTTCAGGTTTTCGGAAAACCGCGTCACAGTTGCGAGATGCACCGTGGCATGTGCGTCACGCATTTTCTCTTTCTGCTTTGTCTTTGCCTTTTTAGCATCGATTGATCCAAGCATTTTACATAATTTTAAACAACAAAATGTAAATAAACTATTTTAGTCCCTCCTTAAAGCAAAAGTGAACATTAGTTGAACAAAAAATAGCGATCTGATGCAATGGCGATGTGTTTGAAGGATGAAAAGTAAAGTAAATTTAAAACACAGCACATTTTACTCATACTAAGACTATTTCATATCCATTTCACTTATTGCTGGTTAATTAAATTGCGTTAACTGTATCCGCGTTCTGTACCTACAAAGGAAGACATCATTAGCTAACCATAAACTGCGTATTCTTCTGCGTTGTGAGACGGTTTCTGCTGCTATTGGTCTGCTGGCGGCGAATAGTATAGAACTTCCTGGCCATCGGACCACCATCGGACCCCATTCATCGACCATGAATCGACAGGAGCCCAAGCGCATACGGCACCGGCACTGGTTTGTCCGTTATTGGAACCAGTTCCGGAAACCATTTCCATTCATTGGCCGTATCGCGCCGTATCGGCGATCGAAAGTCATTCCATCATTTCGCCCCGGCTCTCCCGGCACGGCGTGGACCAACTGTTGAAGACCGGGGCGCATCGATCCGGTTTTATGTTTTTTTTTCTTCTTTCTCTCCCTCTCTCCATCTCTGCCTACCCCCCAAGTGCATCCTCTTCTCCGGTCACATCATCGCGGCGTGCACTGGACTGCATTCCAAACGGTCGCTAATAAGTGCGCTACCGCTACCCGTACCGTTCTACAGTCGATTGATACTCCAGAAGGATGCTGTCGTTCGGCCGTTCGTCCGTTTTTGCACCGCCATCCACCCCCCCCCCCCCCTCCCCTTCCAGTGACACCGGTTTAGCTGGAAAACGATTAAGAGTTTTTCTATCAGCCCCCCGGGGTTGGAAAAAGCACAGCACATACAGCATGCATCCGTAGTGAGCGACGGTGAAAAACGCAAAGAAAATGGTTACCACGCAATTTCGGTTGCTAGGATCCCCCCCCCTCCCGGCAACTATTCAACTGGTGCCCTGATTGACTAGATCGTTCGCTTTGACGATGACGACACCGGCCGGGGGTCGCAACAAGTGGTAAAGTGATGCGAAAAACCAACAATCATTCACCATCATGTTGTTGGAGAGGCCACGACGAAAGAGTGAGGAGGAGCTTTCAGGAAGCGGCCCTGTCCGTGTGCAAAAGCAACAACAAACTCTATATACCCCAGAAAACATGAGACACCATGAGTGAATACGCCCGTGTGTGTGTGTGTGTGTGTGTGTGCACAAAGGGGAGCAGATCTGGCAGAAGGATAACCGGAGAACCGTCCATCCAACAACGCCAAAAAAAAAAGAAGAAAATCAAAAATCAGACTCTTTCGGCACAGTTACGTGTTATCAATCGGGACCATGCGCACCCCCTCCCTCCCCTTCAACCCCTCATCTTTCGGTGCGATCGAGCGAAGCCCAGGAATGCTGCCGCTTCGCGGTACTCCGGTATCCCGCTACCAACCCGCGTACCAACATCCAACCAACGGTGCCAGCGCTGGCGGTACAAGCTCGTTTGCGAAACTCACCCCCTCTCTCTTCCACCGTCCCCTGCCTTCCATTTGCACACTCGTCCTTCGCAGGGTTCGGATTCGGATTGGGAAGAGCGGCTAACCGGAGGACCGGTCGTAAGGGTCGCAAAGAAGAGGTCGCGATATGGTTCCGATGCTGTGCAAGCCGTGTTCGTTCGCGGAGTGTATCATAACTTAATCAAAAAATCAACCTCCCCCGGGGCCCGGGGTGGTGAGTGTGTCATGGTGGAAGAAGCGGGATGTTCGAAGCGTGCCACATCGTCATCGTCCTGTGGCGAGAAAAGGAAGAAATCGGCGCGTACGCACACTCACCAACCAACGCCGCCGATGGCACCAACACACAAAATGCCAGCCAGTAGGGTGGTGGGTGGGGGGTAGCATTATGATTGTTATCGGTTTGTGCTGGCGCGGTAATGGTGGCTGTTTGTTTGCTTGTTGGTCCGAGCGATCCTGCGCACACTTTGCACCTATAGTCCCCCGGGGAGGGTGGGGGTGCGTCGTCGAATCGTGAAGAAGCTGGAAGAAAAGCGCGAGTCGGAGAAGATGCAGGCCGCCACCGCCGAGCTATCGCTCAATCATAAACGCCGCTGCACAAATGCACCGGTGTAGGAAGGAAGGAAGGGTGTGGGGGGGGGGGATGGAAAATGGCCAGTGGGCGGAGCCAAACGTCGAAAGGTGACACCTTTTCGTATGCTTTGCGCCTCACGTTATGCGCTGCTGTTATGCTGCCGAGCGAGCAGGATAGCAGGAGGGTGGCAAAGCAGGATAGCAAGAGAGCGTTTCGTGCTGTCTCGCTCGCTCCCATTGATGACAATGGCGGAAAAACAAACAAAAGCGTTGCTGCGAGTGTGTGCGTGTGTCCGCCAGCCAGTCCCGATGCTAAGGGATGAAAGGGATGATACAATCGCCGATCGCACACTAGTCGCTGCTTCTAACCGCGGGGTGTCACCAGCAGCAGGCCGCTAAGCGCACCACCAACACGTTCGCTCGCACACTCCTTGTTCGGACACCGCGGGGCCGCGTGCGTTCTTCGATCAGCACCAGCACCAGCATCAGCATCATCTGAGCGGCAGCAGCATCATCAACATCCCTAGCAGTCCCCTAAAACCCGCAAAGCAAGCCGATTGAGTGCGTAACACAATAATTATTGGAACGGCATTCTGCTCCTACTTGCGTGTGTCGTGTCGTATGCGCGTTGTCTCACTGGTCCGGATGCTGGACCGGTTGTTCCGATTGTTCCGATTGTTCCCGGTCGTGTGCGTGTGCTCTGCGTTTTCGGGCCACGCGTTCTGTGTTGGCCCTACCTGTTGGCTGTTCGGTGCGTGCCGATTCGATTCGTTGCGATGGTGACAACACAAGTGTGCTGAGAGATGATCAGAATCAGAAGGTTCGCGGCGAGTGCGTGGTGGTGAATGATAGTTTTCCTCCCCGGTCCGTGTCTACAGATCCGCGTCAATAGTGTTGTCGGTATAGTGGCTAAGCCAAGTGGAACAAGTGAAGCACTTACACACACGTACATGCGATTAAGTGTTTGCTGTTGATGATACTACGACGACGACGACGCCGGCGACGACGTGTCAGTTCTCGATAACCGACATGACACTACGCTTGTGTCATCAGTGAGGGTTCGCAGTGAGGAAAGGATTATCTCGAACGAACACCGGCAGGCCGGAGGTCCTTTTTTGGTGGGGTCCGGAAGACGAGTGAGAACTCCAAACTCCATCTGGCGGTACGGCACGACAACGGATTCGATCGACGCGGTAAGTTTGACAAGTTCATTGTACGACGACGACGATGTTGAGGTGACAGTTGCGTTCACAACACAACAGTACGCGGCACGTGACAACCGGTCGCATATTCTAGGAACGCCAAGGAACGACTAGACACCTACTCCACCCACGCCCTCCAACCAGCAAACCCCACGAGATTATTCTTGTTATTTGCTTTCGACGTCGTCTCGCCGTGCCTCGCCGGGCGCTTGGCCTGGCCCAGGACATTCCACTGCACGCGTGCGACGCTGGCTGACGAACGACGAGATTTTGTAGATTCCTTCTCGCGTACACACACACACGCACACACAGACGAAGGTATTCGTCCTGCGAGAACGCTACGGCACGACAAGGATCGTCCCCACCCGGTGGACGAGGTGGTCCGGGGTCAACGAGTAATTTGAGGCCGGGCTATTCGATGCGCGCCGAAAATGTGCTAGAATATTTCGGTACCCGGCCATTGACCGGCTGATGGGAGACGGGGTGTGAGGGGGTGGGAGAAGGGGGTGGTTTAGAGCGTCGAATCCGGGTATGGGTGTCCAACGAGGCGTCCATCTTTATCGACGCTGCCGGCGGTCAGGGCGCATGTGTGATGTTTTGACAAACAATCATGGCTCGCCCGTTTGCTCGCTTCGGTCCTAACACCACTGAGCCAGCTGAGAGAATTTTGTTGGAGCACTTTAAAATGGCGCCCTTTTGATGAAGATACAGAACCTACCTTAAGGTGCCATTACCAGTAGCTTTACCGGGTTTACCCGGACACATTTATCACCTTCGAGGAGTACATGCAGGACGTACCATAAACCGCTTTACAGGCAACGTTGGCTTTCGTTTGGTTCGTTGACTAAATCCAAGGCGCTGTGTGGCGCTGAGTCGGCATCCGAGGTATCCGTTTACAGGTGGTGTTGGTGCGCGGTATGTGCGAAATACAACGCTTCCAGCGAACCGTTTCATCAAGGCAAGGAAAGGCTGAACCAAAGAAGGCGATGCAACGGCGCATCGCGTTGCAACGCAAACGTCGTCGTTGTGTGCGCACGAGTTATGGCCTGCTATTATACGGGGGGGCCCTTTCTTAATAGCTCCTTCGGCTCGCAATGTTACGCTGAGTTATTGCGCGCGCGGAGGCCACCACAGGAGGCCGCCATAAGGGTTGCAAACTCAGTCACCCAAATCCTCGTTCTGCACGGATTCGTCGACGCGAAAGCCACTGGGACTGGGTGCTGAGTGCCATCCGCAGTGCACTCGATACTCCTTGAAGTTGCTTGATCAGCACCAAATGCCCCCCAAAAAGGCCAACTTTGCAAAACGCACTCCGTCCCGAGCATTGTGTAGGCCCCACGTACGGCAGCTTTGCGTCCATTGTTTCGCTGGCACACGCGAATGCACGCACTTGAAATCGATCGCCGTTTGACGCATGCCATTTGCAATGCGAGCCACACGCGGGCTCCACATGTTCCGCCCATTGCGTGATAATCACCAGCATCGCTAGAAGGGTGGCCAGCAGTACATGCTAATGAGTATGCTAGTTTGCATACCACACCTTACAGTCAAATACAGTGATGGTGGGGATCATCATCATTTTCCCATCTCATTGCTGGCGATCGTTTGTCTTTCGCACTATACACTGCAATAGTTTGCGAACAACATACAAATAAAAAAAAAACCCGAAGAAAATACCGTTTTCCAATGCGTGCGACTCGGGAAAGGCGTTAACAATTCCACAGCACACAGACATCGCTCCACTACTCATCCCAGCGGCCGTCGGTTTTGTGGCGGAAAATCTCATAAAACTTCCGATCTCTTTACGGCTTTCCACGGTGTCATAAAAAAGGCGAAGTATCGCGCGACGCTCACGATGCTTTTTCGGATTCGGGGTCGGATTGATTCCTTTTCCTGCTCGAACAAAGCCATTTTCCTTTTGTTGAACCCCCTTCCGGCGCGGGGGGCAGCATAATGATGGGATGGTTAAGGAGGACAGAAAGTAGTAGTACAAGAAAACGAAGAAGAAGGTCACCATTATGCGCAGCGTGGGGCGGGAAAAGTTTAGTTTAGTCGATGAGAAAATTGCGCTCCTTTCTCGAGGACAATGGCGGTTTTTGCGGGCAACCTTGGCCACCCCCCTTCCGGGTGTGGTGGGGTGGAGGGCATGATGAGCTAGCTGCGCGTCGCGACCAGTCTTGCATACTAATTACACTCTTTTATGTGCTCGTGCTGCCACACCACGTCTCCAGCCAGCCAGTCTTTGGATTGCGTCCTTTCATTGCGTTCCCGCGTGGAAATGAAACGCAATCAAAGAGAGAGATTGAGGGTCGGAGCACTGGTCGGAGTAAATCGGGCGTCGGCCCCCTCCCCCGCCAGTGGTAAATCTAAGCCGCACCGAGTAATTATGGTTTTTGGCATCCTTTGGCGCTTCCTTTAAGGATGCTGTTGCTTTTCTTGTTGTGGTGCGAGAATGGCGCTCTGTAGTGGTTTATATTGTCTTTGCTTTCCTAAAGAAGTAAAAGGGATGAATCGTTGCACAAATTAAGTAACTTCATTTGAAGAATTATGTTGGCAACATAAAACCCCCCAGTGCATTTCGGAGAAGATCGATTGTAACCTATACTTCGGGTGCAACTATTACTTTTACTCATTTATTACACATCCGCTTGAGTGTGTGTGTTTGTGAAACAAACATGCATTAATGGCGCTGCATTAATTAACAAAAGCTCGCATAAATCAACCAACTAATCACCTTCTTTCGAGTGAGATGCATCGCTCGCAAACACACTCGCTCCTCTAAGTCGCGTTTACGCGTAACCAATTTAAATTATTGCTTAAATAAATTTCTCAACGCAATCGCCCATCGCGCTCCTGCACCGTTTGGATGTCTGGTGCTTTCTTTCAGCGCTGCAGGAGCGCAATAAATAAAGGTAGGATTTCTCACCTTTCAACAACACAACCAAGCACCCCAATCCCCCTTCCTCCCCTTGAAACCACACGGGATCGAGCCGATGAGTGATGTGCGTCACTTCACTACGTTCGTCCGGCTCGCGATCTCGTGGTCGCACTTTTTGTCGTTCCGCGCTGCTCCGCGGAACCGCGGGGTGAATGTCGTCGTCGCTTTTATAAAATATGCTACCGAGCGCGAAAAGGCCGTCGGTAAACGGTGCGCTGGCCCTGCAGGTGCTTTATGTTGTGCGTGCCGCATGCTGCTGCTGCATGCATGGTCGTGAATGGTGATGGATCCGCGCGCTAGAGTGAGTAGTGCATAAATTTGCAACCATTTTGTCACCCAAGTCCGGCTGCCGTTTGATGCAAACGCGTGCGTGCGTTTGTTTGTTGGGTTTTTTTTTCTTCGTAGGCCCTGGTCCTCGTTCCATGGCCCCGCGTTGGCTGAGCATAAATAGAAAACGGCGTGTGTGTGTGTGTCGCTGTTCCGTGGGGAAAGCTAATCGTTTTTCTATCGATTACCCCGTTTTGTGCGGTTTGCAATCGCCGGCCAGGGAGATAGGGGTTGGTGAACAGATATGATGTACCTTTTGCTTAACGCGAGCTCCACAGACTCACGAAGACTTCTTTCTCTTCTTCTTGTATCCTACTTTCTTTCAGCGTACTCAAGACACCGTACACCGACGGATGCCCATGATACACCAGAAGCAACACAATCCAGCAGAAGAAGACGTGGATCGATCGATAATGGTTACGGCTTGAAGCCAGAGACGAACTGACTGGTTGGTTTGCTGGTTGATACGCTGTATGAGTCGTGAAATTGTGTTATCCGCGAGCGAGTGTTGTGTTGTGAATGCCTCCGGTGCCCAAAGTTCTTGAAGAACAAAGTCCCCAAAAAAACCCAATAACCATATGCAACGAGTGATATATCGTGGAAATGTGCATCCGTAGCATCAAAAGTGTACACCAGTGAAAAAGCACAATACCGTGGAATCGAAATCCGTTATCCATCTACTAGTGCATGTGTGTGTGTGCGCTCTCTAGTGTGCAAAGTTGAAACTGTGACGTTCGATTGTTGGTTTCTAAACACTGCTGTGCACTTGCTTGGTCTCTCTATCTCTTGCGGTTCGCTGGGAAAACCTTGCCCTATTGAGTGGCAATCCCTTGGCGGCCTCCACCTGCGGCCAGTAACAGCCAGTTCGCAGCCCTAGGCACCGGCACCGGCGGTGAATCTATTGATTGTTAATACGGTTCGTAGCTGGAGCAAGAAGCAGCAGAACGAAATAAGAGAAGAAGAAGAAGAAAAAAAACTCCACGCTAGTGACCGCCGGCCTCCCGGATTAATTAGTGCCGCGTAACTTGTGCAATCGATGTGCAGAGCAACCACCGACACGGTGGCGGCACCGGTACCGGCGGCATCGTCACGACGATGATGATGATGTTGATGTTGATGATGGTGATGGTGATGGTGGTCGTGGTGGAGCAACAAAACCTCGTTGCAGTTCAACCGATGATGCAATCGAACAACTGGTAGCCCACGGTCTCAAAGGAAAAGTCTCAAGATCAGAGGGCTTTCGAGTGACCCAAGTGACTCGTGTGGAACCGGGCAGCTCAGAAGCAGTGACACCGGATTGATTGTGCCGCTTGCAGGATTCTTAGCAGCTAGTGCGTGTGTTTGTACGTGCGTGTGCCTGTGTGTGTGGTCTCTATTGATCAACGCCGGTTGTGCTTTGATAGTTGGACGAGGAGGTGGTTGTGTGTTTTAAGGCGATTCGATTGTATCATCTTAACATCCCCGCACTTCCAAGTAACGATACCAAGAGATAGAGAGAGTGAGTCGGGTGGTTCTGGTCCGTTCCGTCCAAGGCTTACCACCGGCGAAGGCGTAACCGAAGCGTGTACCAGGCAGGCAGTGACTGGCAGTGAGGTGTTGCAAACGGGGCTTTTCGGTGCGTATCGAGCGTTTCCAGAGCGCAATGGCAGTGTCCTGCCCGGAAGTTATGTACGGTGCATACTATCCTTATTTGTACGGCCGTGCCGGACCCAGTCGCCCATTTTATCAGTATGAAAGGGTAAGTTAGCCGAGCGATCGATCATTAATTAAATAAAGCAGTGTTTGTATTATAAGTAGCATCAAGCATCAAGCTTGTATAGACACACTGTAGATCCTGGAATATTGAGAGCAAGTTTTCCAATCGATACCAAACATGGACATTGCTAGAAATCTACAATTAATCAACAAGAGCGCAAAAGTACCCATCTGTATACACCAACACTCCAAGACTGCGACCAAATGACAAAGAGAATGAATAATTGCATCATTAACTATAACGAGTTTTTAAACGTCGTACAACGCCACCAGGCTTCCTCGTTTAGATTAGAAACTAATTAATCAACCAGCAACCATTTAAAGAAGATACTAATTTTATCAACTTCACATTTCCGCGCTCGCTAGCCACCGTTCTCTCTCTCTATCTCTGTCTTGCTCTCCCCATCTCTTGGGAACAGGTTGTCTAAAACAAAAGTGTTCGCCGCGAGTTTTCTCGTACGCATCGAACGGTGGTGCGAGCTGCGTTTCGGTTTTAAAACCTCGGTAGCAAACGAATGTAGAAAGGAAAGGAGGATGCGAGGTATTCAGGTTCCCGAACCAGTTCATACACTGGCCATGCCACGTTCGCTGGTCGATAGATGCTGCTGCTACCTACCCACCAACAAGCGGCGTGGCGCGCACACCGAGAATGGGCGAACGAGATATGGTGATGTTGGCCACACGGAGCCAGCGAGGAGCTACCGGTAAAGATGCTACCGGAGCGATTAGTCTACAACAAAGTTGTGAACACGTTTTGTGGCTAGGCAGTGCTGATGGTGAGCATGGCTGATGGTGATGGGGCGTTCCTGCCTCGGAACTCGGCGAAGCTGCTCCGCGGGACCCAAAAGGGAGTTTAACGAACGTAGTTTATTGACGCAGAAAACGGCAAAGGCATGGGCATGGCATCACAACTACTGTAGGCACTTGGCAGGGAGTATCATTTTCCTTCCATTTTCCGACATTAAAATCGATCATAAATTATGCTCATTATCACAATCATCTACCTCGGTAGCGGGTAGCTCTACCAGCAAACGTCGCTTTCCACTTCAACAGTGAACGAGGCAATCCGTCAACCGTCGACCATTGCTCCCTCTTCCCTCCCAGGGGGATACGCGCCCCGTTGAGGGCCGCTGTCACCTGGTTGAAAGTTTTTGTTCCACCAAGCGGGGTCCCAGGTGACAACACACTTATCGGTGAATGCGGTTGGTGGGCCCCTGGTGGGCCCGGGAGGGAAGGGTGCATATGTAGTGCGACCGTCGGTTGTGGTTTCTTCGCGGTGGTCGATCGATACGAGGCACATTCATAACCTGTGCATTCGTGGTGTGTTCAACACCGACCGATAGGAAGGTGCGTCTAGCCCCACGATGTCACATTGGTGGCAAAGTCTCATAAACTATGCTTCCGGTTGCATACGGCTGTGACAGCCTGGGAGGTCTAGTAAAGGGGCCCTCAGAAGGTGATGATGTCAGCCGTGTTTGAGTGTTTTATGACATCTTGCAGCACATGTGGGCTGCTTGAAGTATACTGTAGTGGTTGGAAGAATGATACAAACAGAAAATGATGTGAAAACGAAGCGTAATATCGTGAATACCTTTGATGTGATTTAATTAAGTAAAATATCTATTCTAACGATCTCTATCGAGCCTAAGTACCTTTGATGGTGTAGTTTACATATTTATTTTGTGTTCAATCATTTCTTTTTTAGAAACATATTTTATGAACTTTTCAAGTGCATTGGGTAATGGGTTTGAATCGATCGAAACAAAAGAAATTTCGAAATTCGCACATCATACATGAATAAGTGCATCCCCAAACGTTGAAACGCAGGATTTTTAATCAATAAGTGTTCATTGTCGTTTCATTGTCATAATATAAGTATTGGACTGCTTATAACGAAAATTTGAACATTAATTTTGCACCTCATGTATCGAGTAGCCTATTTGAGTTTTTGTAAAAGTTATGGTACCTTGTTTTTGAAAACATTCATGAAACTCTTTCATTTCTTATCTTTCAAGGAACATTTCTAAAACCATCTCTGTTTTGCTTGTGCAAATCTCTCTCAAAAATCAAATTTTGTTAAAAAAAACTTTTAAATATCATTATGTACATCAAGTATTATAACATTTTGATAATTCGGATAATAAACAACAAAGCGTTTGCAAAAAGTGCATGTTTGCAGTCAGGATTTGCAGGAACTGAAAGCATAGATGCATTTTCTTCAAAATCTTTCCCAAAATGCATTATATGCTATTCTAATGATATGTGATATTCATGAAAACAAAGCATTGACGGTTTTATGAAAACAAATTCACATAGTTGTGCCTTTTTTGGGCGTGAAATAACGCGTATCTGCCCCTTAAAGCAACCTAACTCCATCGGATGCAGTCCGATTGCTCCCGGGGACTACTACAACCACATCCTGCGTATAGCCTGCCTCGAGCCCTGACCACTTGTTGCTGTGACAAAGCGTCAAGCCGACGAGCACATGATGAATTGAAATGCATGGAAAACGACAGAAAAAAAAAAAACCCATACAACCCTCTAGTGTCCTTGTCGCCACCAACCAGCTGCAACGGTGACACATTGAGGGCGCGCACACGAACTGATTTGAGCCACTTCAACACGGTGGTCATGCTGTATTGCCAACAATGGTGGTGGTGGTGGTGATATGATACGGTTTCACTGTATGGTGCACTTCGCGGTGCAGCAATGCAGTGCAGCCAGTTTTGTGCATTTCTTTCTTTCTTTTAAATGATTCATGCCACGTTATGGAACGCAACAACAACGCCTAACTGTCGGCGGGAATGCAACCCGATACCCGTCGCTCTCTGTCCTGCCAGAAGGCAGAGAGAGAGAAAGAGAAAAGCAGAGAGGCCGCTGGAGTGAAATGAAATATTTTTATTGCAAATCAACCGCAAAACTGCACGGGGTGCGCTCAAACGGTGCGGAAACAATTTCACAAATGCTGTTTTCCTTAACTGACTACCGCTGCTGACGGTGGTGGCTGTGGTTGTGGCTCCGTGACGCTGAAGCTTTGATTTATGGCATAATCGGGGGACGCGCGGCTCGCGGTTGCAGTCCATTGCAGTTGGGCGTGCATTACACCTTCCCCCACATTCACGGGTTGCTGGTGACACGATCGGTACGTCAAATATTGGACCCTCTCCTTCCATCATTTCCATCCATTTTTAAACCCCATCCCCCATTCGATCCATGAGCGATTGGGCGTCTCCATCGTGATGACCACAGTCGAATGCAATCCATAATGATCCGGTCATCATTGTTTCAATAAATAATTACATAAATAATGCTGCGTGATGATATCGAGAACGGGAGTGGGGATGAAATTGATTACAATCGTGCGTCCGTATCGTAGCATCCGGGAGTTAATGAAACGCCCATCGACCATCCTCGTACCGTATCGTATCAGCTCTCATCATGGGATGGTGGCCGCGAGCTCGCAACCGTCGATTGATGGCTTTTGAAGTGGAGAGCCAACGGTCCTTCAGGGCCTCTGGTCAGATCCACACAAAAGGGGGATCCGGCAAACCGGTGAGCCGTGGGCGAGATTAATTGAATCCCATCATCAAACCGTAGCCAGTATCCATCAAGCGTAAATGAGTGTCGACTGTCCACTGAGCCTGAGGTCCCTCGACCTGGCGGAGTGCAATTATGTTTTTAATTTATCAAATTTACTGCCTCATTCGGTTGTTCGCATAATTTTCCCCCGTCCGGTGCCAATTGGTGTTGCGGAAATGAACCCTGAACTCACCTGATACCACCAGGTGTTTCTCTTTCTGTGTGTGTGTGTGCGCCTGATGGATGCACTAATTTCCTCTATTTATTATGCAACCAGCTCCCTTCCCCCCCGGCTCGGGAAAATCAGGAAAAATCAGTTTCTAGCTAACGAACAGCTCCACGTAATTGATTGGACGTCCGGATCGTTGGGCAAACCGATGGAAATATTAAATCACCGAAAGTAATGCGTAACGAGGGACTCCGCCCTTCGTTTCTGTGACTAGCTTTGTGATTTGTGGAGCACTTTTATTAGGTACCAGTCCGGGAGTCCTGTAGAGGGTGGTGGGTGCTAGGTTACTCCCGAGACTCTTCACACGCCTCCACCGAGAGTGCGTCTCTCGGTGGGGTCCAAAAAGCAACGGAAAAAGCGGATCGTGGGGCCCGTGGACCAACCGCCCCTATGCTCTGTCTCTCTCTCTCTCTCTCCCTCGCTCGTCCATGAGTTGGGTTTGTATTAATATTTAATGAGAAAATTAATTATTAATTTTACCAAGAACACGCCAGCCGGCTGGCTAGCCTGCCAGGAGGCAAGGCCAATTGGCCATCGGAGGCCATTTTCCTCGGCACCGGCAGCTAGACTTCCCTGGCGGCCTCTTGCTCCCTCCCCCCGGGTGGTTCTACACCATCACCATCGGTGGAAACCATTTTGATGTAAGACATCGGCACTACCCTACAGCGGGATGCCCCTTGTCGCGTCTCTCTGACCTCCACCGGTCCGGACCGGGCGGTTTGGGGACTGTAATTGCCTTTCTACCACCGTACAGCCACCCCTACCGGTGGCGGGGAATTAATTATGCTCTAATTACGGGCGGTTCCGTCGGGATCTCCGACGGTGGCGGCGGCGGCGGCGAACCCACGAACCGACACCGCCATCGACGGCCATCTTGTGCCATGCACCGCGACGCCGCTGAACAATCACTTTTTCACTGTGCGTGCGTATCCTCCGTACCGCGGCGGTGACCATTGTTTGCTAATTTGTCTCAAGACCGACGCCCGGCCCGGCCCGGGCCCCGGGTGTTTGCGATTCTGCGCCCGCGGAATGCGATTAACGGCGGTTGGAGCAGCGGTTGGTCCTCCCGGTCGGTCGGCCTATCGGGGGCCAGCGCAATCGGAAGCTCCCGGGGCTCCCAGGTGGCAAATTGCAGCATGATAACACACACTGCGCCACTGCGCCACTGTGCTGAGTGCACAACAGATGAGACCCAAGGAATGTTGATGAACCACCATGAACTGCCGCAATTGCCCTTTATCTTTCTATCTCGCTCTATCTGACCACACACACACACACGCACACACACACACTGAGGAAAGAGAGGCAGGCGGAACGGGCACATCCGTCGACGGTAACACCGGGCTGGAGGTTCTCGTGGGGTTCGCGAAGCAAAAAGAAACTCCTTTTACAACCATTAACATTTAACAACGTGTTTAAAAAACGATCAAATTATTCATTCACCATCATCACCATCAGCGCCATCATCATGCGGAGCAAAAAATACAGTTCCTCACCCCCTCCTCCGTACTTCCCGTTCCGGTAACATGGTAACGTGCCGCAAGGCGCAGCTACTACTACAGTTTCCTGCGATGCACACGCGTAACGGTTACAAGAGGGTGGTGCGAGTTCTATGCGCGGTATGCAGGGCAGGGCGTTCCTGCTGTCTGTTGTTCGTCTGCCCGGCATTTCGGAGCCGCTTGGCTGGACGGACGAACCAATTGTTGAGAAGGAAGGTACAGAAGGAAAGCTTAGATTGTAGCACTGGATGTGGAGTCAGCTAACTACCAGTAGCTTCTCACATGTCAGGTTCGCATGTTTAAGGTCACGCCAAGTCCGACAAGATACTTGGGAAGTCGAAAGAATTCATCGACATCCCTTGGGCTCGAGCTTGAGAAGCTTTTATAGCTACAAGATGATGTGTCGTATATAATGCAACTTAAGGCTGAGGAACATCTCAACACCTACTCGTTCTTAGATGACGTACTGGTGCTCCAAAAGGACAGAATGATTGAAAATTTCGAATACCCAAATCACTGCTCGACAAGCGCCTCCAGCTCGAGCGACATCTTCCGGAACAACCGCTGACGCATCAGCTGCTGATGCTGCACCCAGCGTTCCAACCGCAGCGTCACGATCGGAATCAGCATCTTGTACCGGAAGCGAGCGATCTCCGGACCATCGCGTCGCTCCACCTCGGTCACCACGTCGTAATCCGGCTCGTAACCGATCGTTCGGAGGAAGTGATCGAACTGCACCGAGCAGTAGTTCTGGTAGATCATGTCGATCTCGAAGTTACGCCGCTCTTCGGCCGTCATCGTCGCCTGCTCACCGAACGCAACCCGGAAGATCTCCTCCAGCCGGGACACCTTCGGTGGTGGCGGTTCCACGATCGGTTGTTCCTTCCGGTGAAGCCGAGAGCGTTTAGGACGTTGCCGGCCGGTTGGCTTCTGGTGTGGTGGTGCCAGTCCACGCTGCAGCTGTACCGCCAGCTGACCGATGCGATGATCCTCGTCGGCGGCACGTACCGCCTGCCGTAGCTCCAGACGACGTCGGAACCGTACTTGGCGTTCGATCGAGCGGACTCTCTGGGCCGGCATTCGATCGAAATCGGCCAGAAGCTGGAGGATGAGCTCGAAAATGAACGCAAAACAGGTGCCGGCCGCTAGTTTGACCGAGCGTTGTCCACCTGCCTCCCGTTGTTCCGGTGGCAGTAGCTTTTTGTAGACGAGCGTCACCAGGGACTCAATTTGTCGGTGCCGTTCATGCAGTACCGAATCGTGCAGTGGTCCATCAACGAGCTGCTGGAACAGACGTGTCAGTTCGGCCGTACGTTGCAGTTGGAAGCGTTTCCGGTCGACCGTATCCTGGATGAAGCGCCGGATGTCCTGGATGCGCTGATCGAACGCACTCCGTACCGTCGTTGACTCAATTTCGGCGTTCGATTTTACCCAGTTCATCAGATCGAGCCGAGAAAGGAGCGTCATCGAGTTGGTGTTCAGTTCGGCCACACCAGCCACCAGTTCGGCGCTGGTACGGTACACGGGGTGGAGCGGACGGTCCGACGCTCGGGCCAGATACTGCTCCTCGTAGAATCGCTTCACCGCCCAAATGTCATTGCCCTGGTAGATGTCCCGCATGTTCACGGTGTCCCGGCGTGCAATCGAGTCGGGAATGCTCTCGAGCTGGCCACTCTCCTCGTGCTGATGGATCCAATCGTACCGTTCGCGCCATTCCTTCGGCATGATGAGATACAGGAAGTTCTGCAACTTCAACCGGCGCACCCAAACACTCTCCAGCTGAACGACCCGATTCCAGAGGGCGGTCATACGTGCCTGGTACTGCCGGAGCCGCTGCTCCAGCTCGGCCGACCGCTCGAAGTAGGGCTTCATCGTGTCGAGCACTCGCATCGTCGCACTGAACCGCTCCTGGCGAATGATGGCGATCGCTTGCTGGAGTTCCCCACACCGTACGGCCAGCTGCCGGTAGCACTCGTCCTCCTGCCAGCACTTGCCCCGCTGACCGAGCAGATACTCGCGCCGGTACAGCGTCTCGAACTGGCGGCGACCGGATTCGCGCAACTGACGGATCGCATCGTGACGCAAAAAACGTCGAATCCGTGGCCGGTACGACAGCTCCTGGCAGTAGTAGGCATCGAGCTCGGTTGCCAAGCGAGACCGGTACTGCCGGGGCTGTTTGCGCGTTCCGGTGACACCGACCAGTTCCGCATCGTACGGTAACTCCTCGACGTGCAGCCGACTCCGGATGTCCTGCCGGGCACGGGACCGTGCCGTGTGGAAACGGTTTTTGCTCACATTCCGTTGCTGCTGATGCTGCACCGCGTACGGATTGGCATAATCATCGTGCAATGGTGAGTCGGGGCTGGCAGGAATCGTCGTCGTCGCTTGCTGTGGTCGCGACTCCTGGTCGCACTGGCATGGATCCTTTGCCGGGGTTCTGGAGCGAAAACATTCCAACGGAAATTTGCGTCCATTCAGCACGATGAAGCTACCGCTTCCGTCGTCCGTTGGATAGCTGGCGAGCGTTGGCACGTCCACCGATGACGACGACAACGACGAAGAGGCCGGTGATGATGCTCGTTGCAGGTCCGGTTCGGAGGCAGCGCGCTGCAGCCAATCATGCTCGAGATGCCGAAAGAAGCTCGCCTGAAGGATGTCCTGGTAAGCGGTGCGCAGATGCTTCACACGCTCCTCGAACGATGCGACGGCCGGTACCGATTCGTTCGAGCGCGAGGTGTTGGACGTTCCGCTAGAGGACATGCTGGCTAATGGATGCTGGGGTGCTGGCCTGGCACTCTGTCCCCTCCTCGTAACCTTGCGTAACACACTCTCGGGGACACAGACCGACACGACACAGGTTCTGCTGCCTGTCACACGGCGCACGGCTGCCAACGACTGCTTCGATTAATGAGTTGTTTAGCGAGATCGAACGGAGCAGCGATGGAGTACAGGCACGGCAAAAAAGCTTCAATCCAAGTTCATCGAAACAAGTAAGCTGTGAGCCGTTGCTACGTGCCAGTTGCACGGTGCTCCGTTCTCCCATGCCGTCGTCATGATGCGTACCGAGAATTCGCTACGGAACACAGCACCCCAAAGCTGGCCGCATCCGCGCCGGCCGGAAAAGGTAGCGCAGGTATTATTCAAAAGCTCCATTTGCTCCGTAGCGTCCACAATTATGTATTCGTTGCAACGCAGCGCGAATCCACGGGAACGATAAATTAAACCATCTACGGAAGTGTCTGGTAATTTCATCCTTTCGCATCCACAAAACAACACCCTGCAATCATAGCAGCGCATAGCTGGTCGCATTCGCATCATTCGCGAGCCCAAAACCGCGCGCGCGACCAACAACTTCACCTTCGTATCCAACAACGTGGTGGTGGTGCTCCCTTCTTTCCCCCTTGATGCTGTGTCAAGTCCCGCGTGGACCGCGTTGGTGTGCTTAATTAATTAATCAAAATTCTTGCTCCCGCTAGAGTGGCCGCTCTCTCTCTCTCTCTCGGCTGGGCGGGTGTCGGCTGTCAGGCAGCATCCTCGCAGCAGTTAGCTTTTAAAATATCTATTCCTCCGTTTTTATGATCGGCCGGACCACACGGTCTGACCATTGGTGGACCCATGGTATGCGTATGATGATGGAGTGACGTATGGGACACCAGTCACCGTCACCGTCACCGTCGTCGTCGTCGTCATCGTCGGAGGAGGAACTTAGAATTCCACGCACCACGCGAACGAACGATCGCCGCCATGCTCGTCAAGGGACGATCGTGCGTTGGGTACCATGATGCAGACCTTGGGGGTTCGTGGTAGAGAAGGGAGGTGGCAAGCTGGCTGGCGGGCTGGCAAGCTGACTGGTCTCTCTGTTTTTCATTTGATCGATTCATCAATTCAAGGATTGGCACCTGCGTTTTATCATTATGGCGTGGTGGGCCGGGTGCGTTCGTACGTGCGTGCGATACGCACCCAGTTCCTTATTCAGAATTGCAGATCACCCGCCACCACTCGCCCGCCATGTCTGGCCATGTAGTCTGCTGCTGCTCGATGTGATGAGTGTCAATATCGCGTCGACAGACAGCTGCTGCTGCTGCTAGTTACTGCTGCAAGATCGGGCTAGACACCGATGATAGCGAGAAGGTTCCATGGTCTCCTTGGGACCGTACATTCCTAGAGCACACTTCCGAGTGCTTCTGTTTTAGTTGCGGACATTTCCAACTAATGCAGTTTAGTGCACTTCATCCATAGCTGATAGCAGAAGACAGATTAAAGAATAAACAAGAATTGCGAGATGTTTATACCAATTCAATCGAAGCACCTGACAACCTTCCAAGTATCGACCGTAGTTTAATATGATCTTTCAAATAACTTCATTCATTAAATATTGATCACTATCTTGAAACTTGTACTAATGAAAAATGATCATGATAACATTCAATGTTTTCCCCCCCAGGCAGCTACCAGTCCAATCGTACCGGTCCAAACGGTAATCAGTCCATCATTCTGTCCCCCCCCTATAATGTCCCGATACGACGCGATGCGAGGCTACTGAACGAGTAGCAACTACTGCTCGTTCGCCTTTACCGACGTGGTGCGAATTATATTAATTTAATAAGAAAGATATTGATAATTTGTTCGTGGGCCACCGACGAATCGAGTTTTTTGTTGTACTTCTTGTTTCTGCTGCTGCTGCTGCTGCAGGACGGCCGCCCAATGCTCGCCCCAAGTACAATCGGACGCTTCATGTCCGTTGTTGTTCCCCGGTTATGGGAGACGGGGGTGATCCGCCCATTCTTGGCAGTCAGTGGTGCACCGTGTACCAGGTGCACCGTATACCGCACACGGTCACTTCCATCCCGGGCTGATATTGGTCCCCAGTTGGTACCGACCAGGCTTCCAGTATGCGCACCACGGCCGGAGTGTCTCTTCCAGTGTGCCGGACGGCTTGAGCGGCGTAAGAAAACCGGTCCGGTCCTTCTACGCTGTACGCTACACTACATCCTGGACCCCGCGAATCGTTCGCGAGACGACCGACGCGACGAGACTGTGACTGTAACTGATCAGTCAATCAAAAGCGTTCTCCACGCGTGGGGGAATACTGTTGTTGTTCCTACCGTAGGGGTTTGCATCGAGTCGGTCCCGTCGCTTATCACTTAATCCTCGCCGTGGAACGTATCTTCAAACCTGATCGGCACCTGATCAGCTGATCAGTTAGGCAGCATTTCATCAGGATCAATAGTAGTAGCAGCGACCACATTGTCATAGTCGCCACAATCGGTTCACGCTTTTTGTGGTTTCTCCTGCAAACGATCTCGCTGCCGAGCAACGCAACGCACCATGCACATGGCCATGGCGGAGGGAATGATAATCAATTCAGTCAACCTGCGCGGTCCACCGAACGCCGGAGGTGACCAGTTTTTGCAGTTGTCGGCGCAGTTGGCTGCAGCGAGATGCACCGTCGTCGCCGTCGTCGCCGTCGTCGCCACCGTGTGGCCATGGTCAGTCCCGATCGCCCGTTTCGTCCGATTGTCATCGTTTAATCAAGATAATTGACTAATTGACTGGGTTATCGCGGAAGGGATCGCGAATCTAATTGTCGACCGGCGACCGAGACTTTAACCTGAGGCGCCCACAGCATCCTGGGTGCTCCCTCCGGGGTTGGCGGTGTCCCCAAGGAGATCCCGGTATATGGCCGTATAGAGCCACCATGGCATGGTGACATGGTTCACTGATTAATGGGTGAATGGGTATGGGTAAAATTGTGATGTGACGTACTTGGTGGAAGTGGAAGGCTGCAAAAAGAAAAACATTGTCGCCGCGATGATGCACCGATATGATGGTCCCCCGATGTTGGTGAAAGGCGCAATAGGCGAAGATATCAGATGAGAGTTTTAAGTGATCTCGAAGTGGTCGAGAACGAATTAACATTCAACTTTCCGCTTTCTATTGGTCCCTAGCGCGTCTCTCGCGTCTCCTACCCTTGTCTGCCTGTTCATGTACCGTATTAATTGCGACTGCAGTCAGTCGCTCATGATCGTCGTTGCCAATGATGATGATGTGGGTCCCAAAGGATCATTTGTATGCCAGCTGCTGCTGCTCGTTCGCTTGCGTGCTTATGAATTATGCTGCTTTCTTCGCGTTTCGTTGTCGCAGGCATGTCCGGCATGTAATTGCAACATAATGCAGCACACAGCAAACGGAAGCTCGGCTTATCGAAAGGGTTCCGATGATGTGTGTATGTGAAAGCTTGCTCGAATCGTGCGCCATCATTCCCTTATCGATCGCTTATGCGGAGGCAACGGGAGGCCCATACATCAATACATCAATCCACGACGAATAAATCAATTCGAGTGTTCGAGTACCCTGCGGAGCGGCTACAAACTCGTTGTTACTCTAGCGAGGTGCCTGTGTAATTGAATGATAATCCATCATTTTGCAGCCAACTTTTGAAGGTTATCGGTCCCGCTGGGCACGGAATGCCCGTCGGTGATCAACCTGAACGATCGTGATCATTAGCCTCGAGGCTCGAGGTTCGGTTAGTTCGGTTCTAATGATTAATATGTTTATGGACCGTATGGACCCGTATGGTGTGCAGACGGTGGTTAAACTTGAAACCGGTAGCCTCGCTGGCCGCAGAATGTAACACTCCGGTGGAGCTGGACCGGCATCCCGGCCCGGCCCGGTCTCGTCTCGCACCAAACGAGCGCAATGGTGTGGCACGGGAATGCGATTCACGCGATGCTTGGTGCTTGGTGCGAGGCCTCATATTCGGAGCAACGTAAAACAAACAAAAAAAAAACATACTCCCCAAACCGTGTCCGGTCCAGTGGACACAGCACCCGGATAATTCCAGCATAATTCCTCCTCACCATGGGGTCGCCGCCATCGCCATCGGGTGTGCCCGCGGTTCGGCATGTTTTCTTTCGCTTTTTTCGTCCATCGAGCCATCGACACCACGGTCGAGCTTCGTTCCATCGATGGGGCTCGCGTGGAATGCGGTTATAGGTGGCAAACTGGGTGTGTATGGTTTGCGCATTCGGCGTCTTATAACGTCTTCCGCGTAGTTGAGGTATCGCCATCGATTTCGCTTTTCGTCACGCAGACGCAGACACACACACATACAAGTGGTTATGTGGTTTGCGGTTGCATCGGGATACAATTCATGGCGCTGGTTTTATGCTATCAAACGGTGCACTATCAAGCACCAGTGTTTCGAGTGGCAAACAAGGAAAAGAAGAAAGTTAATAGGATGAATTTTGGGCCTTTTCTAGGATTCCAAAACAATGAAAATGATTCTTTGGCAAAAGGATAACATAAATGCATCATAAAACTCATGCCCGGCATGTTCTCTTCTCGTTGCAGTTTAACCAGGATCTCTACTCATCGTCCGGTGTGCCGCTGGCCGCCTCGTCCAGCACGTCGGCCGGTTCACACTCACCATGCAGCCCGCTACTGCCGCCGTCGCTGCCGTCGAATATGTCCGCAGCGGCCCAATCGTCGTCCACGCTCACCTCCTCCGTGCTGAACGCGTCGGCGCTCAACGCATCGGCCCTGAACGCGTCCGCCCTCAACTCCTCGGTGCTCAACTCCTCGGTTGTGCCGACGATCGGTTCCGTCAACCAGACCGCCATACCGACCATCCCGCTAGGTGCGCTCCAGAGGCACATTACCAAAGAGGAAGACATCAGCACGGTCCGGAGTGACACGGAAGGTACGTCCCGGGCCCGGGTGACTCACTCACAGGCGGCTCCCAGTGAGCGGGAAGAGAAGTGAATGTCGAGGGACCGCTGGGTGGTGCCTTATTTATTATTTATGATTCGATGATTGATAACAGTCGCAGGACAATTTATTTATTGCCCTCCCCTCCCCCTTTGTCTTCTGCTCGGTGCATATTAGATGTCAGCCACGTTGCAGGTGACGTTGTTGTTGTTGTTGCGGCTACTGCTGCTGGGTTACGCAGCCACAAACACCGAAAACACAACGAATAATCATAATTGTTATGATCGTGCTAGGTCGGGGATCAAAGATAAAATATGAACCCCCCCGTCAATTCGGGCGCACCAGCACCACCAGGAACTAAAAACAATGTGAGCCAAGGTTCATTGTCAATTGCCATTTTGTTGTGCCCGGCGCAAAAGGCCGGCAAGAAGCGAAAGGCGGCAGGAATTGCAGCTGACCGTCCATCATCGGCCCGGATCGAAGGCTAATAAATATTGGCACAGTTTCGCTTTTCTGGTGTGTGTGTGTTTGTGTATGTGCCACATGGTGTGCCGAGCTGTCGTTTGCTGCTGCTGCTGCTATGCCTTCGATGCGTCTCGAACGAAGCTGAAAGTGAGATGAGCCTTGTGGCACACTCGGAAGTGGAGAATCCGACAAAAAAACAGAAACCGGTTCATTCGTTTCTCTTGTTTGTCATTTCTTGTGCGAGTACAAGGAATGGCCGGAAAGCCGTTTCAACTCCCCCCCGCCTTTGGCAAGAAATGATATCGCGCATTTCGATTCGCTTCACGCAAGGTGCACCACATGGTAACGGCTTCAATTGTTTATTTAGTTGCTCCTGCTGGTTTGGTTCGTTTTTTATTCCTGCACCAAATTCGATTTTGAATTATTGGACAGTTTTGATAGATTTGACAAGATCGCTTGACACCAACCGATCGCTTCTCGGTTTCGGTTTTCGGTCTTTTTTTGTTTTGTGAGAAAAGGGAGCAGCATTAGTTGCTTGTGTTTGTCGTTGTTTGAATGTGATACAATCGTGAATTCTTCCGGTTTTTTTCACTAGCAACCGTATTTTACAATCATTTTGAAGCATTTTTCCTTTTGATAGAATGCTACTTTTATCTATATAAATCAACACAGCAAAAAGTGGCCTAACATTTGAAAATGCTTGTCGGAATTTGAGTTCCACTTCACATTTTATCCCTCACGAAAACCAGTCAACCATCTAAACTGTACCCCTAAACGAATAAAGTGCATTGAGTACTAGCTTAGTCTGCACCTAAAACCACTTCATTGCACTGCACGAATGCACTGGTGCACGCTAGTTGCTGTGCATTGATTGGAAAAATGCAATTACAGCTACTCCATCGGCGACTAAATTGTATGTAATATTAGGATCGAAGCGAACTAATTGAAATTTTATGGCGCAAACTGCCCGTGTGCACTCGACTGTGTGTGTGTGTGCGTGGATGTGTGCAGCCTAGTCAACTTGAGCATATGCTGAAGTGTCAGGCTCGAAATACTCGATGCACCCCGGCGGCGGTCGTGGCTCTAACACATCGATTTGGCAAAAACCGTATCAGCGTGTCCGAGTGTTTGAAGTCACTGAACCGCGATGGTAAAGGGGAGTGGTTTTTTTTCTATTTGTATCGTTTGTAGGACCCCAAAAGGGTTTGAGACTACATTATTCACGCAGCGCAATGGCGTGTTGGCCATTTTCGCTTGTACGCTCTCGGGCGCCTCCATCGCATCGCCTCAATGCTGGTGATGATGATGATGGGCTGCAACTAATTTATGGTTCCCTCGCTTGATCCAAATCCATCATGGTATGGTGGGTTGGCCTGGGAAACCCCACGTTGCCCACGGTTTTAATTAAACGCCTTCGCGTACGCCAGCGCGGCCCCAAAGGCTTGGGCTAATTAATCGCAAACGATTCGGTAGCGAAGCATGCCCGCATGTAACGAGCGTGTAGATTGTAGGTAATTAATGAAAGTCTAATTACAACCGTTCGTCCTTCTCTTTTCGTATCTCCTTACATGACGCAAAACCAACCAACCAACCAAACCGATCGGCAGGAACCATATCCGGTGCGCACAACGACAGCTCCTGCTCTTCCGGTCCCGATTCCCCGCACAACCTCAACCTACGGACGGACGGGGGTGGATTGGCGGCGGTGGCGGCCGCTGCAGCCGCCGTGTCCGGTGGTGGAAGTGGCGAATCGTCCGGCGGTAGTGGGAGTGGCGGTGGTAGCGGAGGTGGTGCTAGTGTTGGTGGTGGCGGTGGTGGTGGTGCCGGTAGCAGTGGTATGGCGATGGCGGGCGGCAGTGGTACCGGACGGGCGCAGTACCTATCGGCAACGTGCGTCGTGTTCACCAACTACTCCGGCGATGCGGCCAGCTCGGTCGATGAGCACTTCTCTAGGGCGTTAAATTTTAGCGATAAAAACAATAAAGGTAAGTCACCGTTGCACAGTTTAACAATCAAACCATCTCACATGATGCTGACATAATTAGCTGTTAAAGAGGCGGGTTTACGACGAGCTGGGGCGGCCATTAATGGGATCGCGGTGAGGTTCGTTCGTTCGTTCGATCGTAGCAAGCGTGCGCGTGTGGACATAAATCACGGCCACGGCTCATAAAAGCTGAACCCGGAATCATCGGGTCGATCGGGAGCAGTAAGTATAGTTCCCGGAAAAACACACCCCTTTTTGTCCGGCACAAAACCGATCCCCAACGCGCGCGTTTCAGTCTTCAGTTGTTCCGTTCAATCTTAGGTGAGGGGAAAATGAAGCCTTCTTCCAAAACACCGCGTCGCCGCATGCTGCGTCGGATACTTATCTGAAAACATTGTAACATCTGCTGGCGTACTGACGGTTCTCGCGTGCTCACGAGAGACGCATCCGAGATATGGGGTGCCACCGATTCTCACCGACACCGACAGCAGTGCCTTCTTTGTTGTGTGTTTCTTATGATGATGTCGCATAGCATAGAGACCGTGGGCGCTGTGGGAGTAGTATCGTGTCGTCACCCAGTTGACACGCGGTCACAGGAACGAAACACGACATGATGCGTTGGTTTTGGTTTCCCGGGAACCAATAATTGTTGTCGGTCTGTGTGTTATTGTTTAACCATAAACGGGGTTTGTGTTTGGGGCGGGGGTCGTATTCGGTGTCGTTTGTTGATTTGACATCTTTATAGATGCTGCCAAGAGGGGTTTTTATGTAGCCACATAATTGAAAACTAACTATAATGACCCTTTTTAGGACGGTAAAGGTAAAGGGGCCAATAGGGAGTGATGCCCTTTGCTTATGAGGAATAGGCCAAGCATCCATGCTCGGAAGCATTAAAAGCTTCTTCATAACGCTCAGCAAACGGGATCGTTACCGTGATCGTTGGTTCATAAATTAGGAACAGATGATGAATCTTGCTATGCTTTGACTTTAGGATGTTTCATGTTTATTGCATAAATTTATTTGAAAAAAAAACCCCCACGCTACACATTGTCAATTCCGATGACTCAATGCTGTAACCTATAGCAATTCCACAGAAAAGCGACCAGGAACTAAGCGTTAGTCACACAGAACCAGAAGAAGCATTGGGGAAATACCATCAAGCAGCATCAACTTCCGGAACCGGGTGCATTCATGCGGCGATTGCGACATCTGCATCTGGAAAATTTCAATCAAACCGTTACGCATTCCATTCCAGCTAGCGATTGCTCATCGCTCTCCACTGCACAGCGGGCGCATTCTGCTGGGCACTTGACCGATGCATTCCTTGGAATGTGCACAGTCCGTCCGTCCGTCCGTCCGTCCACCCAATCCGTCTTCAACACCTTCGCAACCACTGGGGTTTCCCCGATTTTTTGTCCCCAGTTTTTTTCTTGCTCCGAGAAACAATGGCTTCAAGACGGATCTGAATTCAAAGCGTTTACCGAATCAATCGAAGCAAATCGATGCCGAAGAACCTTTTCTTGGGTACCTCTTTGTTTGCGGAAGAGAAGATGCTTCTTCGCTGAAAGCTTCTGCTTTTGATTACGAAACAGAGGAGACGGACGTTCTTTCAATAGAATATTTGGTGCTGGTTTGCAACGAATTTATTGTGCAGTTATTGTCTTTGCAATGCAATTTTTAGGATATCCAACTGAGAGATTTCCTTTATAGGTGCAGTATGCTTTGTTCGATCATTTGCAAAACCAATAATTACGTCATTTGTGATCCTTTACTGGCTTCTTGCTATCAAAATATTTAACAAGAATGTTACACTACTGTTTACACCTTTCCCTGTAAATAAGCTAAACCAAAGCTTGGACCATTAATTTTACGACCTGCTGCTTGCACAATCACTGCACACGACACTCTGCACGTCTGTAAGCAAGTTTAAAACATTTAAAAGTTGTAAAACATCCCCTTAAAAAAAAAAGGAAGGTGCCCCGTGTGCCTCTCAAGACCGCTCTATTAGTGGCCTGTGTAGTGGCCTATCAGCGATCTTAACACCGTCGTAAAACGCAGCATTTACATCCACGGCCGTTTTCCACTTTTACGATCCCGGGGTACACCCGGACTCGAGGTTTTTACGACGGATGTGTATCGACTTTTAAGCCGGCGAAAAACGCTGCAGCTGCCAAAGTTGATGGCGAATTCTCACGGATCACCGCACCACCACCACCACCGTTGGACGGACATTATTGGCCTGGTCCGGGACTAGAGCACACACAAAGCCGTATGTTTTGTAAACAGGTGTGAGGAATGCTTTTACCATTTCAGAAAAGCGCAATAAAAGTTTAAAAGGCCCGCACCTCGGCGGAGAGTGGAATTGTTTTTAGCGCGCTTCTTATGATTAATGGTACCATTGTTAACGGGCGCAATGCACACAACATGTGAAATGCATCCGCCTGCAACCGGCTACTAACTGAGGAGGGCTCGTAATCGAAACGATGGCTTCGGCCCTACGATGGCGAGCAGAGCAGCGCCAGTAGTTGGTGTGAAGTATTTTAATGGTTGTAGCGCTCGCCTCCTTGAGCGCGCGATCGTCATAGAAATTAACATTTTATCGCCCTCAAGACAAGGATGTCTCGCGGTTGGTAGGTAGTGGCGGTGTGGTGTTGCATTTAGGGCACGGATTGTGCAACGATTTTCCTGCATTCGTGCATCGCATCGGAGATATGCAGGTGAAACGAAGCATTTCTATCACCATTTCGCACACAGGAAATGCATCCCTTCACCGGGCTTGGTGGCGATCGTCAACGCGCCCACCTTCGGTAACATGGGACACAGAGCCGAGGAGGGGAGGGGTTGCACCAGGAAGGTGACACACGGGGGGGAGATTAAATGGCGTCATTTAAATTTAAATTAAGATGATTAATGCCTCGTTTGGTCTCGCGGTTTCTCGCAAATGCATCGTGTCGTCTTTCCAGCTCGAATGCGCGCCCGCGCGTGTGTGTGTGTCAGCTTGGCCGCGTCTTTCTTCGTCCTTACAAGATTTCGGTTGGCCGCTTCGCTACAGCGATCCGGGCGGACGGATTTAAATGGTTGCATGATGAATGGCGGCACCGCTCGCTGAGCATCAAAGTATCAAAACATATGTCCGCAAGCAAGGCAGGGTTGGAAGGGTTTTGTCGGTTCTCGTTCGTTTGGTTTTGCGTTGTTGGCCCCTCCCTACCCCCCGAAACACACCCGCAACCACCAGATGCCACGGATGAGAGGGAAAAATGCGTGAATTATTACGAATTCACGTCGCACCGTAAATTATCTCTAATGATGCAAATTAAACTGATGATAATTATTTGTTTCGCATGGCCCCGGCCGACCGACCGACGCTTCCGTCTACGACGCTCCGGGCGCATCGCTTTCGGCGGCATCGTGGCGCATATCGTGGCGGAAAATCGTGTGTTCTGTCCGCGCGCCCCGCGCAAATCCATGAATATGCTGGAAAAAATAATTATTTTTCTGATGAGTCAGCGGCGACCGGGAGGGACCTCGGTCGGTTTTGCCTTTGTCTCTGTCCCTAGTGGTCAGGCTTGCTCATCCGCAAGCAAGCAAACTGATGCCAAAATATTTCACCCCGCCGGACACCAAAAACCCCCGCTCCCTAGGGGGACCCCGGGGAGTGGTTACGGAGAGCTCACAGCCGACAGCTCCCAGGAATAGATACTTTTGTTAACGTATTTCATCTCTTTTGACCAACAGTAGGGCGCCCAGCAGAAGAAGAAGAGGGTCTGCGGTGGTGGTAGTGGAATACGGAATTGTTTCGTCGGCCCAAACGAGTTCGTTATGAGATAATTAATTCATTGCGCACTCTACCCCCACTACCCCTCTCATCCTTGTCATCCTCTCATACGGCGTCAACGAGCGCGCACCCTGAAATGCGTCGGAATGTCGCATTTCAAGTGTGATCGGGGTGGATTCGTGATTCGTCAAAAAATGCGCTCCCCGAGCTTTGGTTGGTGGTAAGGCGAGGGATGGGAGTGGCGGGTGCTACGGGAGCCAACGTGAAGATCCTTCTTCATCCGCGACCGCAAGTGACGAGCAGAAAAGTTGTCTCGCATAAGAAAACTCTGTTTTGTTGGAGCGTTGAATGCGCGGAAGGGTGCGAAAAGGAGTTGGAGCTGGAGCCCAGCATCTATTCCGTAGAAGTAAATGGTGGCAGCACGTGCTCGAAGCTCATTCCGTGGGTTTATCTTCACTAAGTCTAATTGATGCTTTGAAGACGAATAGCGAAATCACTCTTTTGCCTGTTTTTTCTCTTCAATGATCTTTTTTCGTATTGATAATGGATGAATGAATTTATGTTGAAATTTCTAGGTAGAGTATAGCAATTTCAACGTAAATTCGACATAACACGAGGCAGTATAGGGATTATGCGCTATTTATTGGCAATCACTTTATTGGAATTATAGATTTAGTTGCATAAAAGGATAAAATGGATCAATTGCTCAATGCCTCAATATTTAACCTAATAATTAAAGCGATTCTCTTAGCCATCCTCTAAAGATGAGCGAAAGTTAACTTAAATCTGACTGAAATTGATTATTATAATATCGCTGCCCTTTATCTATTCTCATTTGGAAATTAAAATTCGTTCATATTTAACAGTTGAATGTTTCTTTGATAGTTAAGCCACCAATTGTTTTCTAAAAATAATACCATCCTTACAACATCTTTTCAACCACCAAGTATCGCCATTTCAGTGTGTTATTTTCTCATCCCTTCTGGTATAATTACACAATCTTACATCCAACTAATATCTACGAAAACAGTTCTCGATACAGTAGCATAGAGGAATTTATGACTTCAATGAACCTGGGTGTCTGAAATTTACGAACACACATCCCCAATAGATTGTGACATGCAGACCCTTGTTTGAACGGGCGCCGGGAGTTCACTTTTTGGTTGGCCAATTTATCGACATAATTTGCGATAATGGGTTTCAATGTAAATTACGCATTTAAAATCAGAGCAAACGGGAAAGCAAACCACGCCTGAAGCTGTGAGCAAAATGTAAAAAAAAAAATTCATCCAAATTGCATCGTAAATTCTGCGGCTGGCAAAGTGAAAAATAAACAGCTCTAACTCTTCCCGCGCACTTCTAGTGACTAGCAGCACACCCCCCTCTCGGTCGTCGGTCGGTGGCGTCGCGCGATCTTCCGTTTGGATATTTCTGTGCATCGAGCAGGAATTTGCCTTTGGTCTTGCCTATATCCCCAGCACCCTTCCACACACGGCTGGTTCTAGCGCGGATAAGAAGGTACGAAGGAGAAAGGAGAGGATGCATGATGCCCACCAAAAAGGGGGTGTGGTGCGGGGTTCTGTCCCGAAAATTATGTCTAGCAAACTTAATTTAGCCGTTCGCTCTTTGATCGAAGATAATAAATTTAATTTGCTCTGGCACCAATTTTCCGCCGAGATAAGTACTGCACCTCGGGCCGGGGCGGCCGGCAAGAACGCGTCAGCAACCATCAGCTCACCGGCCAGAAGGGCAGAGTTCGGCAAAACGTCGTCTTTGCTCCTCCAACGCCATGTCGGGTGCTCCTTTGTGTTCGCGCAACTCTTTTAATTACGAAACAAAATGAAATAAAATGTAACAAGCGGTGTAGTAGTGACTGTAACAACCTCGCGCGCCAAACCCCGACTCCGAGTTGAACTTCGAACTTTTCGGAAAATTGTTCTCCAAAAGCAAGCGCTCGCAGTAGCAAAAAGACTCTCCTCCCTCCCAGTGGAAGGTATTTTTCCTTCTTCCGTTCGCCCAATCGTTTGTCGTGTCTGCGCGTTGCTTTTCACCGATTTTCCACTCGACATGCGCCACTCGGAGGAGGGGCGCTCTGCGTGGCAACCGACCGGAGAAGAGAGACTCCACGCTTGTACTCCACGGTGACGACGGTTACCTTTTCCCCGCGGAACATTGTTCCAAAGTAACTCTTCTCCTTAACCCAACTCCATCGCTAGTAAGCAAGCAAGTAAGAGAGCTCCTGATCGTCATCGTCACTCCATCTCGTGTAGCAAGAAGATGCTTGGAAAGAAAATGCGCTCTTCATTCGCGCACCACGCTGGCAACAGCAACAACATCAGTAACATCAGCAACATCACAAAGCATACCCCGAATTCCATATCGATCAAAGTTTTTCCCCCCGTGATGTTGCCCGTTGTTTCGGTCGCCCTTTTGTGTGATTCCTGCCCTTTCAGTGCCACCGTATCCTTTGCCGGGGCCGTAATTTGATGTTGTTTTACCAACAAACACACGCATACACACACACACTCCGGGAGAACACGTTGTGCATGGGACAGAGAAATGAAGAAAGAAAAGTCAAGCGAATGAGTAGATAATTTTCTTGTTGTAAAGCATTGCAGAAGGTGGCTTGGTGTGGTTTTAGTGAGCGTTCGCGTTCTCTTTAACTGTTCCTTCTTTTGATGCGCTCACGATGGCTCCATAGAATCCATCCGGTGGTGCACGGGAATCACGGATCAAGGGACGATTCAACCTCTTTTCCTCCCTTAAACTCTGGTCACTGTAAAGGTGGAGGGTTCGGGCTGTAAATTTAATTTCGCCTTGCTTATGGTGGAATAGAAGCATTTTTGGGGTAGTAGTACTGTCAAGGGAGCAGCGGCGACGTTCGAGTGACTTCTTTTCGTTTGTTGCCTTTCGCTCGAACCAACTCCAACTCCCTGGCGAGAGTGTCGCCGCTACTTGCGCGCCACAAAACCCCGTTTCCCCGTTCGCCTGTTCGTTGGGACCTTTAGCACATCGGCTACAAGGGTAAGCAGTACAAGAAACATTAATTAAAATTTCATTCAAAACTAGACACTAGAGCATGGAGCATTCTTTGTCGTCGTTTTTTTTTTCGTTTTTGGTTTGTTTGTTAAGCGGTCGCGGCCTTTCCCCACCCCTTGCCCTGGTTGATCGTCGTTTGTTTGGTATACGGTTAAATATAGCGGCCAAAGAGCCGAATGGGTTTTCGGGTTTCAGAATGGACGAAGTAAATCATTCTCTCTTCTGAATCATGGTCTGGGACCGCCAGACAGACAGGACAGGCGGACTGGCGAACGGACCGACAGATTGGAATGGGTTTTGTTTGTCTGAATGGTTGGTTCAAGTTGGTTCAACAACAACAACAACAATCTTATCACAATACCCCCGTGTATGAGAGCCGGAAATAGCTCCCGTTATTCGCCTGCATGTTATGTTGCGTGGAGTGGAGCCCTAGAAGTAGTTTATTTGCACAAAGATACAAGCTTTAAATGTATTTTAAGCACAGCAATGCAAACAGCAACACGGTTTTCTGCTTTCAAACTGCACACTCACCCAGTACCACAGTTATCTCTCGACTAGATGACTAATAGCCCAGGAGGTGGAGTAGGAGAAGACCTTGCGCCTTGTTGGAGCGTCCGAACACAGCGTTGACGATGACGTTGCTTGAACAAAACAGTTTCCCACCAAATCGCGTGCCCATCAGTTGGAGTTCGTTTCGAAAATCCCCAATTTCTGGCGGTGGCGGCAACATCAGCGCGCCGTTCGATCGAAACAACCAAATGCTTCCTTTGGCGGCAATCATCTCGCGTCTCGCGACCCTGTGGGTCAACCGATGGACAAATCGATCGAAGCAGGCTGGACTGGAGTGGGCTTTTGGGAATGGCGATGGCGAAGGAAATCGTTATGTTTTGTTTTTCTCTGCCATTCCTCCTCCTGGGGCCTCGCACGCGCACGATTTTTTTTTCCAAGCATAACTTTCTCACCGCGCGCATCGATCGATCCGTGGCGCGGCGCGGCATGGCGTGACCGCTCCGCTGTCGGCGAGATTTGCTTTGTGGCCGACGACGTTTTGTAAAAGGGAGAGGACCCAAAGTTCTTAGTATTTGTTGTCGCTGTTGTTTTGGTTGCTTTTTTGTGATTGTTGTCCTGCTGTTGGCATTCCACCAACGGAAAGGAACAGCGAGCAAGTGAGTGAACGAGAGAAGAAAGAAAGAGAGAGAGAGAGAGAGAGAGAGAGAGAGAGAGAGAGAGAAGGTGGAAAAGAGAAGCACGATAAAGCACCGTAAAGGCCGCGAACCACGGGAGTCTTAGGTAAATCACCGATCAAGATTGTTTCGCGACGAACGCGTCGAAACGATTTGGAACATGGTTCCGATTGAGCTGCAACACCGGGGATCAGCTCGCCGCCGGAATGGACCAAAAGGCCGCCACAACAGCGACGGGGAAAAAGGGTCACACGCAGCAGACCACGAAAGCGGTCTGGGGAGAGCGTGCGTTCCGTCCAAAACCCGAAAAGACAAAAATGTAAGTTACTTTAATGCCTTTTAAAAGAAGTTTGCCGCTTCGCACGGTCCCAGATCCGCGAACAATCGAACTCTCTGGCCACTAGCCTCGGGGAGGTGGGTGGCTGAAGGGAGCTTCAAATGTTGTGAAATAATTTGTTTGTCGTCCGCTTCGCAGCGAGAGTCGCCGAGAGTACAAGAGGGTTGGTCAGATCGCCATGTTTCAATTTCTGGACTTCTCCTTTGCGTCCATCGCCGTATGCCTGGGGCAGCGCATAACAAAAGCGAAGTCTCTTTGGAAGCGAGAAAAATCGACGACGAAAGGTGCGTAAGCTTCACGAGTCGGTTCGCCGCTTGGAGTTCCCTTGGTATGGGATTCAATCCGAGCTCTCCTGAAGGTCACAATCGGTGGCACAGGATGATGCGTATTGGGAAGGTTGTTGTTGTTGCTGTCTTTTCGGCGTGATTTTCCCTTTTTGTCATTTTGCTTCACTACCACAGGGCTACCGTTGTTGATGCTTTGGTTTGCGATGCGTTGCGCTTCTTCATCAGGGGTCTCAGTGAGCGAAATTGGTTCACACAACCGCGCATCGAAGTCCATCGAAGGGAACAATGCTCACGATTTGTTAACAGAAGCAGCTGATATTGATATATTATTCCGTTTTGCGCGGGCAAGAGTGCACTCTGACCAGTAGAAGACATTTTTGAAGATAATTTGGTCACGGGGAACAGTGTGCCGCAATTTCTTGGCCCTCCTGGGACGGCATTCGGACCATAGACACCGTTGAAGACGACCTTTAATGTACAGATACCTAAAGGGAGAAATGATATGATTAGAACAATAATCGGTAGCAGCGGAACTTATTAAAACAAGAATATTACGAGAAAGCGAAAGGAGTCGTCGTTGTCGTCACCGTTCTGGGATGATTTATGGGCGGTACCGCGACCGGCGGCTGTCAATTAACTTGTTCCCGCTTCCTCTGCGCGCGATGAAAACTCCCTGATAGGACGCCGATGTTATGGGTATCGGTAAAGGACCTGACTCTAAACTCCTGGGACGCCTTTCAACACCAGGCAGCCAGCCAGCCAGCCAGCGAGTCTATTAAAGAGAGAGAGCAACAGAAAAAAAGGATAAACATAAACACGTGTCCTTACATTTCGAAGCGACCTGCAGGCGAAAGGGGCAATAGAAACAGAAGGGGGTGTGCGGTTCCTCCCTGGCGTCGCGTTCCGCGTTACGCTACATTAGGACACGCACCGGTCGGTTTCGTTTTCGGTTCCTTTTTTTTGTTTGTTTTTTTTTCATCTTCATCTCCTTTCACGCGGTTCTAGGCGGCGATTCTTTTTTTCCCCATTTTGTTTCAGCCGTTTTCCCAAACGCATTATTACCCGTTTACTCTTCCCTCACCGCGTCCCTCTTTTGGTCCCCACCAAACGGCAACCCCTTTTTCCACGCACTCCAATTCCTCCAACCAATCGCCCTATCATCATCCATCTTCGACTCCCTTCGGTTTAAAGGGCACGACATGCGGGAGTCACTTTTTTATCCTTGACTGATCGCTTCACCTTCGTCTTCCGCGTCATCGTCGTCGTCGTCGTCTTCCATCGCAAAACACCGGGTTCGAAATTAATTTCCACGGATATTTAACGCATGTTTTACACTCCCCGGTTGGCAGCGGCGTCAGTGTGGTAGGTATACGTGGCCGTGCCAGGATCCACCATCTCGAGGAAAAACCATCCAAGTAGGGGTCTCAGCCAGTCAGCCAGCCAGCCACTCGACGTTGGTTTTGGTTGGTTGCCTTGGCAGCGCGCCTCGCTGCCATCAAACGTGCGATAATTTATGATTTCTGTACGCATTTTCATTAACTCGTTTATGTGCGTGAGTGTGTGCGTGTGCCCTTCACAGGCTCCATCTTTTCCGTCGGGAAAGTTTCAGCCGAGGATTCGGGGTCAAGAAGAAGCAGAAGCACCAGCAGCAGCAGCAGCAGCAGCTCGGTTCTAGCCGTGAAAGAAAAGAGAGAGGTCTCTCGAGAACCAAGAGGAGGAGGAGGAGACGGGCAGCGAAGCGTAACCCCCGAGATCGCGCGAGTTCACGTTGATTGTGGAGGACTATTAAAATCATGCTTCATCAGTGGGGCGTGTGTGTGTGTGCGCTGGATGGATGCAGCCCGTTGCTTCCGCTTGTCCGCCCTCCTTTTGGTAGTGGTGGTGGTGTTGGAGGGCGTAGATCACTTTAGGTTTCGCGGTCCCTAAAAGGGGGGAAAGGGCTGCTGTGAGTGAGAGAATAATTTATGATGACTACCCACCACGCACATTGTGTACCTTTTTGCTCCCTTGCTTTCTCTCTCTTCGGGTTGCTCTCCGGTTGCGATCTTGGTGCGGAATCTTGTCTGACTTGGCGGACGGCGCATCGGGACACTTCTAATCCCACCAGAGTCGCGGCAGAGCGTTTGGGCCGAAGCGGAACCGTTGTATGTATGCTTCCGACCACAGGAAAGAGGGGTTGGGGGGAGAGGGGTTTAAGACACGTCGACGTCGACGTCGGAACATAGATTTTCCGGGCGCGCGCCCCTTGACTTGTGTTGTGCGACCTCGCGGACACGACCATGATTTATACGCAACCGGAGGTAAAATCCATCACGCGCCATGTTCCTGTGCCTGTGTGTGTCTTGTGGTGTGTTTGTATTTCATTTTCGGCGACGACTTTAAGGTGCAAAGATGCTGTGCTCCACAGCAAGATGTTGTCGGTGCGCTAAGGTTTTTTTGCTTTTTAAGGTTTATTTTGCATCAACCACCAAGCGGCTCCATCGTGTCCTTTTTGGCAGTCCGTTCCGAGCGTTCGCGCGCGCACCAAGGATCGCCTATTTTCGTTCGCAACCTGTGTGCCAAGCGTTGTTGTTTCCAATATTAGTTTCGCGGAAAAGACACCAAACGGGCCTTCGCCTGGGTGACGGTGATGGTAGTGGTGGGTTGGTAGGTAGGTAGGTAGGTGATAAATATGTACCCATACTCCCGCCACTCCCAACCCCTCCCACCATTCGCGCAACACTTCTCATTAATGTCATCATAATCGTGTTTAATTAAAGTGTAGTCGTTGCTGTCGCTGCATTTAGCGCATTGGCGGCGACGATGTTGTTGGTCCGTTGGTCGTGGCGTGGCGTTAGCGTCAAATTGTGGTAATTAAAATATTAATTAACATAATAAGCCAACAGGCAGAGCGATCAGGCCGAAGCAGGCTGGCCTGCGGGAGGGAAGAGCCACATTTGACACATACACATACGTACAAAAGGCACCCTTAGATCATACCTGCGTCAGTGGCATGAGCGGCAGAGCGTTTAGTGGCATGAGTGATGACTGATTCGAGACATCCTTGAGAGCGGATCAATGTCACCAACCAGCCAGCCAGCCAGTCTTGGCTCCGGCATTCGATGGCAGAAGAAGATGTCGTCAACCCTCCGGGTACGGGCGTCTGTCTGTCTGTCAGTTGACATTTGTTGGCCTGTCGTCAGCAGCAGTAGCAGTAGTGGTACAAATTGTTCTCCGGGCTTGACGCGTTATGACAACGTGTGCGTGTGTGTGTCTGTATGATGAGAGTTAGCGGAAGGAACAGCAGATTAGTCAAAGGGGTTGACCCCATCAGCGGCGTCTGTTGAGTAAACCGGGAGACGATATCAATTACCTCCGGTGTCGTCGTACATCACACAAATCTAACGATGGCCACTTTTCTGTCGCTTGTGTGTGTGTGGTCGCTTCTCTCGTGTCGGAGACCGTCGGAGACAAATAATCGATTCGAGAAATGCGACATCACACATTGGGGCCCATCAGTCATTCTCCTAAAGGAGGAGAGGAGGAAGGGAGGAGGAAGGGAGGAGGAAGGGAGGAGGAAGCCACAGCTTCTCGCGCACATTCTAGAACGCATTTTTCCGCGGCAAATATTTGAGAATCGTTCGCATTGCCAAATATGCAAAACAAATAGCGTATCGGGATTGGGGAGGGTTGGGGTATTGGGGATGAATTATAATGTAATCAGCGCGCTAGGATGGGTCGAGGACGCGCCCAGCATTCGTCTCTCCTCCTCCTTCTCCACCTCCTCCTGCAGCGCGGTCGACCTCACCGCCCGAGAGCTCGAGGCGAAACAACAATTTCCGCATAGCGCGCGCTCGGGTCGGAATGCTACAAATTTGGTGGCAACATTTTGAGGCCATGCTTTGCTGATATCCGCGTACGCCCGGCATGCTAACTACCTCTCGAGCAGACGTGCGGTGTGAGCAACGCCGATCGCGGCGACCAGCGGCCTCGTCACTGCCGCCTAGCGCCAGCAGCGTATGGTGATGTCAACATTAACATATGCATACCAGCCCCGATCCAAGGGAGGGACCGAAACCAATGTCAATCGAATGCCGCGCCTACTGATGTGTGTGGAAAAAAGGGAAAATTCTGATTTAAAAAAAATTAAAAACATACAAAAGCGAGGCACACACACACTCAGGCACGGAATTGTCATCGTAAAAAATGAAAATAAATTAAATAAATAAAAAACAAATCCACAAGGCAGAAGGGTAAAATGAGCGGGAGTGTTGGTGCTTTGGGCAAAATACCGTAATGCAAACGAACCATACAGGCGAACTGCTCGTCACCGAAATACCGGCGGCCAGATCAGCGGCTACGCGATCCTCGGCGACGACGACAACGACGCGATTCGCTAAATTTAATTTCCGTCTCGCGGAAACCGTCGCTGCCGGAGGTTTTCCTGCGTTTCCTATGATCCCGAGTGGGGCTGGCAACGCACACGATTTTATGGAACTCATTCCAAACTTGTTTGTATAACTTATTCCGTAGCCACACATCTACACATATGCCTTTATTGGCTGTTAGAATATTTTGCAACAAACGAGACAAAGCACTGGACAAACACTGACAGAAAACTAAAACGGACTTCGTGGAGTAGATCAGTTTGTATGCATTTTCTTTCGTTGTGCAACATTTGCGTAGTGCATCATTCGGTTGAGTTCTTTCTGTGTTTCATATTTTCCTATGCATGTGCTTTTTTGGAAATCTGGATATATGCATTTTTATTAAATCTCGTTTTGATTCCGTCATTGGCCGTTGATGATGTTCGCATCCAAGTTGCAGCACCAGCATTGTTCCTAGCAGAAACTCTATTCCACCTCACGGATCATCATCCTTGTGTAAGCTAATCCAAAGAAACCATTCATTGTGTAATGCCAATAAATGGAGAATCGATGGTCGTCATCCATGTATCGCCCGTTCAAACTCGCTTTGGTGCATCTCCTATGCCACCAGGCGCCTTCATGTGCCTGCGCGCAATTCTCGTGGTAGTCATCATTATCCCGATCTTTTGTAGTAAACTTCATGCCCTTGTTATACTCCAATGCATTCAATGCATTTCCTGAATACTTTCCAACCTTCTTCAGGATATAGCCTTTACTCTCACTACCTATTTCGAATTCATCATACCTTGCATAGCTGTAGTTTCCACCAAATTTCCTTAGTTCGACAATCAGCTCATGCTTACGGCCCTTGGTTATCTGATGGACTTTCTCTAAGCCCAACCAGAACTCCTGCTCCAAATCACCGAATCCGTCGCGGAACTCATTCCAATCACGGTGAAAGTCCAATGATCCGTTGAAACGGTGCTGAATTACGATCCATCCTCCTCCAAAGTCGTGCTGTTCGCAATACACTCGGAATGGTTCCAATTTGCTCTTTACACGGATCAGATATGTGCCCGATTCAGCCCATATAGACGATTTAGCCTTACAAGATACCGGTATATTCTCATTGTCCTTGCTTTCAACACCAGGATCATCAGCAGCAACGTATAGAGCCGCACAAAGTATGATTATTCCAATGCTTCGTTTCATTATTGCACACGCTGACGCGCAAAACACTGAGTCTAACTCAAGTTAAATCCAAACGAATGCTTCTGAATTATTCGGAGGTACGTTAAACACTGATTCCAAGTCTAGCCGAGCACTCTGAATTCGGCGCGGACGATACGATCGGGAACAAACGTAATTAGAGCCAAAATCACATTTGCTTGCTTTGAGTTTGATAAGCCTATGCTGTAATGCTTTGCTGTCTCGCTGGTAGCTGCTTCTTCCGTCTGGAGACCTCCATTTCGGTGATAAGCTCCTTTCTGCCTTCCAGTGCTAATCTTTTATTTTTTTGAGAACTCACGCTACGGGTAATGACCTATGGATCATTCAATCTCTTATCATTTTGCTCGGCTGCTCAGCATACGAGAATCTACTGACGCATGAAGATGTATGCCAGCAAACCGAAGACTATTAAGAACCAAACGCTAAAACCAGAACGGACATTGCTGCGAGTACGCCCGAAATGTTGTTAAATACAATGCTAAAACCCAAAAACGAACCACTTTTTGTGTGTCTCATGAAGGTGGTTATTTAATCTATATTGTATTCTCAGTGAGTTGTCAATAAATGGCATTGCTTAAGTTGTCAATAATGGCATACCTTAAATAATTCTTGTTCATTATCCAAAATTGAGTAAACCATTTTCTATGCATTTTCTTTCGTAGACATACATCTCCGTAGTGGCTTCGGAGTCTTTCGGATGATTTTTTTACTTGAACTCTCTCTCTCTTTTTCATAGCTTTCATATGAATGTGCTTTCCTTGAAATCTTGGATAATGCGTTTTTATTCCATGTTGTTTTGATTGATCATTGGCGATTGATGGTGCTCATCAACAAAACCCTCTAGTCCACCTCACGGATCATCATTCTTGTGTAGCCTAATCCAAAGAAACCATTCATTGTGTAATGCCAAAATATGGAGTATCGATGGTTGTCATCCATGTATCGCCCGTTCAAGCTCGCTTTGGTGCAACTTCTATGCCACCATGCGCCTTCGTGGTAATCTGCACAGTTCTCGTGGAAGTCATCATTATCGCGATCTTTTGTCGTAAACTTCATGCCCTTGTTATACTCCAATGCATTCAATGCATTTCCTGAATACTTTCCAACCTTCTTCAGGATATAGCCTTTACTCTCACTACCTATTTCGAATTCATCATACCTTGCATAGCTGTAGTTTCCACCAAATTTCCTTAGTTCGACAATCAGCTCATGCTTCCGGCCCTTGGTTATCTGATGGACTTTCTCTAAGCCCAACCAGAACTCCTGCTCCAAATCACCGAATCCGTCGCGGAACTCATTCCAATCACGGTGAAAGTCCAATGATCCGTTGAAACGGTGCTGAATTACGATCCATCCTCCTCCAAAGTCGTGCTGTTCGCAATACACTCGGAATGGTTCCAATTTGCTCTTTACACGGATCAGATATGTGCCCGATTCAGCCCATATAGACGATTTAGCCTTACAAGATACCGGTATATTCTCATTGTCCTTGCTTTCAACACCAGGATCATCAGCAGCAACGTATAGAGCCGCACAAAGTATGATTATTCCAATGCTTCGTTTCATTATTGCACACGCTGACGCGCAAAACACTGAGTCTAACTCAAGTTAAATCCAAACGAATGCTTCTGAATTATTCGGAGGTACGTTAAACACTGATTCCAAGTCTAGCCGAGCACTCTGAATTCGGCGCGGACGATACGATCGGGAACAAACGTAATTAGAGCCAAAATCACATTTGCTTGCTTTGAGTTTGATAAGCCTATGCTGTAATGATTTGCTGTCTCGCTGGTAGCTGCTTCTCACGTCTGGAGGCCTCCATTTCGGTGATAAGCTCCTTTCTGCCTTCCAGTGCTAATCTTTTTTTTTTTGAGAACTCACGCTACGGGTAATGACCTATGGATCATTCAATCTCTTATCATTTTGCTCGGCTGCTCAGCATACGAGAATCTACTGACGCACGAAGATGTATGCCAGCATACCGAAGACTATTAAGAACCAAACGCTTAAACCAGAACGGACATTGCTGCGAGTACGCCCGAAATGTTGTTAAATACAATGCTAAAGCCCAAAAACGAACCACTTTTTGTGTGTCTCATGAAGGTGGTTATTTAATCGATATTGTATTCTCAGTGAGTTGCCAATAAATGGCATTGCTTAAGTTGTCAATAATGGCATATCTTAAATAAGTCTTGTTCATTGTCCAAAATTGAGTAAACCATTTTCTATGCATTTTCTTTCGTTGGGATACATCTCCGTAGTGGCTTCGGAGTCTTTCGGATGATTTTTTTACTTGAACTCTCTCTCTCTTTTTCATAGCTTTCATATGAATGTGCTTTCCTTGAAATCTTGGATAATGCGTTTTTATTCCATGTTGTTTTGATTGATCATTGGCGATTGATGGTGCTCATCAACAAAACCCTCTAGTCCACCTCACGGATCATCATTCTTGTGTAGCCTAATCCAAAGAAACCATTCATTGTGTAATGCCTAAATATGGAGTATCGATGGTTGTCATCCATGTATCGCCCGTTCAAGCTCGCTTTGGTGCAACTTCTATGCCACCATGCGCCTTCGTGGTAATCTGCACAGTTCTCGTGGAAGTCATCATTATCGCGATCTTTTGTCGTAAACTTCATGCCCTTGTTATACTCCAATGCATTCAATGCATTTCCTGAATACCTTCCAACCTTCTTCAGAATATAGTCTTTTTTCTCATTACCTATTTCGAACTCATCATACCTTGCATAGCTGTAGTTTCCACCAAATTTCCTTAGTTCGACAATCAGCTCATGCTTACGGCCCTTGGTTATCTGATGGACTTTTTCTAAGCCCAACCAGAACTCCTGCTCCAAATCACCGAATCCGTCGCGGAACTCATTCCAATCACGGTGAAAGTCCAATGATCCGTTGAAACGGTGCTGAATTACGATCCATCCTCCTCCAAAGTCATGCTGTTCGCAATACACTCGAAATGGTTCCAATTTGCTCTTTACACGGATCAGATATGTGCCCGATTCAGCCCATATAGACGATTTAGCCTTACAAGATACCGGTATATTCTCATCGTCCTTGCTTTCAACAACAGGATCATCAGCAGCAACGTATAGAGCCGCACAAAGTATGATTATTCCAATGATTCGTTTCATTATTGCACACGCTGACGCGCAAAACACTGAGTCCAGACAAGTTAAATCCAAACGAATGCTTCTGAATTATTCGGAGGTACGTTAAACACTGATTCCAAGTCTAGCCGAGCACTCTGAATTCGGCGCGGACGATACGATCGGGAACAAACGTAATTAGAGCCAAAATCACATTTGCTTGCTTTGAGTTTGATAAGCCTATGCTGTAATGATTTGCTGTCTCGCTGGTAGCTGCTTCTTCCGTCTGGAGACCTCCATTTCGGTGATAAGCTCCTTTCTGCCTTCCAGTGCTAATCTTTTATTTTTTTGAGAACTCACGCTACGGGTAATGACCCAAGGATCATTCAAATTCTTATCATTTTGCTCGGCTGCTCTACATACGGGAATGTATTGGCCGAGTTGCGGCATTGACCGCAATTTCACCTTTAAAGCAGGTTAAGTTATTCTTTTAACATTTCTTTTTGCGAATTGTTATCGTCTAGACTTATTTTGAAAGTTTTACTAGAACCAGAACTGCTTGCAGTGTCGTTTTGACTCGCTTTTGTGGTTTGAATATCAATAATAATGGCTACAAAAAATATCAGCCTTTTCTACATTCATCCTCGTCATATGTTTGTGTACCGCGCGAGTCAAGGAATTCAATCACGCAAACGAATCACGCCATCACGTCCGCCATCGGAAGGATGCACGCACGAACGAACGCACGCGTGAATGTTGCTCTCGCCGTGAGCATATGACTCGATGGGTGGCCCTATTGATAAAGCTATTCAAAATATTTGTACCGTTCGAATGGATGAAATAGTCGAAATATTTGCTGCGACCCACTCTGTATGTGTGTCTGGTGTCGTTTGTGCATTTGACGAGTATTTGTGGCTCTGATGCTGCAGCCGCCGCTTAGTTTGATGTTGTCGTATAAAGCGCAACCGGCAGCGCATCTCGAAGCACCGACCGACGAGCTAGAGCAGACGGTGCTTAACGTCATAGGTTGAGTTGGGAAGGATCCGTTTTTTTTTTTTGCTATGCCAGCTCGTCTATAGCATGACAGATAAATTTCATGAACGAGCTAGCGGTGCTGTTTAAATTATCCGTGTAAACTATTTCAACGATTTCGCGTTGGCGCAAAGGTCACGAGGCGTGGAAACATCTCTGTTAGAGCCGCGATTAAATGTGATTTAGTGGACGGCACACACACACACGTACACACACCTGCGTCCCGTGATTTCGCATAGATAGCATAGATAGAGGCCCGTGAGTGTGACAGATCGTTCACGGTTAGCTCGCAACAGGATATCATCATCGAATCGAGTATCCTGTTGTTGCTGATGAATTCGTTCCCTTTTTCGCGCATTAAACCATGGAACCATCGGCTGACCATCGGTGGTTACCGAATCGGTACCGGTCGGTGGATTATTACATATTTTACGCCGCTCTTCGATCGCGAATCCATCCGCCGGAGTCGCGAAAGTAATGCCGACCACCACAGCAACGCTAAACGATGAAACAACGAACTCCATTTAACGCGCGGTTTGCCGCGGCACCGTCGACCGTCGACCGTTGGTTGTTAAATTTATTTGTTTCACTTTCAACCACCAAACCCCGGATGGCCGATCCGTCACCCGCTCTCGCCGTCGGAGTGGAATGAACTGTTCGCGACACGGTGACAGGTCCGTGGCTTGCCAGCAACAGCAGCATCACGTACAACCCAACCATGTCGGCACGCACGCACATTGCACATTACGAGATTGAAAAATGTGCCCACAACCACCACCTCCTGCCCTCTTCCGAACCGTGGAGGAGGTTGGATTTCTGGCTGTCTTCTAGTAGATAAATTTGTCGCTGAGTGGATTCATGCGTGTGCTGCGGCCGCCAACTGGCCCCGGTAATAGTGCGTACACGCGTTGGGCGTCCCGAATTGACCGAACGAAATAAAATATAAACATATTTGCCTTGGCGTAAAAATGGTGCTCAACGCGCCGAGGGCATTATCAACATTGGCCAACTTTTGCATTCCTCACGCAGGAGAGAAAGCAAGAGAGGAAAGGCAGACCAGAATCCGTCGAAGGACAGATTCCGAACCGGCAGTTGAGCATCGTGTAACTATTTGAATGTAAAGTGACCCTCCGGGCGGAGGAGGAGGAGGATTCGTTTCGTTTGTTTAAATTTCAATTTCTGTCAACCGATCACCCCCGGCGCGGTTCTGGGTGTGGCCGCGTGTCCGCTTGGCGATAGTGAAGTGCCCGTAAATTATCCACCATGACACACACACACACACACACACACGGCGACGATGGTGGATGTGGTGCGCGATTCCGTGTGCAAGGATTATGCATTCCGCACAAAGTTGCTGCGGGCTCAATCTGAATTTCCAACGTCCTACAGCCCTACGGTTGCTTGTTTGGGCGGGCTATGTTTTCAGTTGTGTCCACAGTACCACTCGGTGTACTCGGTAGTCTAGCCTTTAATTAACATACCAGCTCGATCATAATGAGCGCTCCCTGTGTGCGATGTTCGGTTTGAATCATAAGTTTCTGGTTGATTTACTACCACCTCTGCTTTTATGTTTCATGTCTTACTGTTCAACCGTAATAGTAATAGTTAAGATTGTAATAGTGAACGTAACTTATCGGTTTTAAATCTCTATTTTGTATGTTCAAAATACGAGACAACAACATTTTCATGTATAGTCTGATTTCTAATAACACAGTTTCCTATTAATATTTGAAATTCATTCAAATCACTATTAAATCAAATTTTTTAGTTGCTGTTGGATCTTTTACAACTTTATCAAGTCCATTTCCGAAGAAAAACCAAAATCGCTCGTGAAATCTAAAATAGTAGATCAATAATCATGCATTGATGATTTATTGAACTAGATTCAATTGCAGAAATCTTAACTATTTTTGTTCTTACTTGATCTTCACTTTTGTTCTCATTTATATCGTTGTTTTGGAAAACCAATATTCCAAAGAAATGAAACCAAATTTGTGGCAAAAAAGTGTCCTTAAGATAAAGATCCCTTCGGTGTAGAGCAGCTTTCGAATGCATCTCAACGTAGCATTACACTAGCACCACTTCGCATAATGGCGGGGTTACCATTGGTTGCATCCATCATATCTCTCGTCCCGACCGTCCTACTGTGCGACGATTGCATTGCGAAACTCCGAAACTGACCTTCGGGCGAAATAGTTCGACCTGGTGAAAAGGGCAACGGCGAGTAATACTGCCTTGGTAATGGCCGCCGCCACTCAATAACGATTGCGATCTAGCTGCAGGGACGACACCTTGTTTTTCCTTCCCTTATCGGTACATCCACAGCTTTGTGGTGCTTTGCCATTGCCCCCCCCCCCCCCTCCGGAGCATCGTCTTCTTGCGGTGGTGGTTTTGTTGAATACAAGCAAACAAGCGACCAGCGTTGTTGCTGGCCGATGCCGCCACCGAGTTTCGAGTTGTAAGAGCGGATTTCGACAGCATAACCACCTCGCAACACTAATTCTCCTCCAAGACGACGACGACGACGACGAGGACGACGACGTACCGGCGACCACTCGCTACCCTCCCTCGGCAAGACAATGTGATGATGATTGCCATTTTTGCTGCCGTCGGGTGCGTCGCGGACGCGCGCGTCTACTGGCCAACCACAGCAGTCCCAGCGCGCCCCAGGAAGAGACGGTGCAACGGTGGCTTTCGGTGGCGGCCATTGAGTGTCCGAGGCGAGTTGCCCCGATGGTGGCATTCCGACGGTGGACCGATCGGTTGGTTGATCGGACAAAATAAAAACTCAATTGGCACGAACGGGAAGCGAATGGACCGTGGGGCCGGAGGGGCGGAGGTTGCTCCTGTGCGGTTACATGACCATGACTGTCTCGCTCGTACCTACGGGGCGGGACAAAGAGCAAAGAACACCGTAACCACCGTGTCCATGGCCGTTCCACCTGGTCCTGGGGCTCCCTGGCCGGGACTGGAGGGCACGACGACGATGATGATGATGATCATCATCATCATCATACTCGCTTCTCGGGTGTGTCTGTGTGTGTGCGCTGTCGGAACGGATAAAAGGGACGATCTGCGCCAAACGAGCTCCCCAACCACCTCCCGTTTTCTTCCTTCTTTTCTCTCCCAGTTGCAGACCCGGACTCCCGTGGAACGAATTCCCCGTTGGCGTACCTTTGGCCTTCCTTGGCCTCCCCTTCCTCGGAATGTCGTCCATCGCCCTCCGGCCTTTTTACTTCATCAGCAAACGAAGAGAGGGGGAACAGGAAGGTTGGGGGTTCTTGGTACGGCATAGGGCCACCAGAATCTTGCCCGCGAGTTTTCCTGCCGTTCCCTGGCTGAATATCTGTTCTCTCATCTTGCTCGTTTTTTTTTTTCTCTTCTTGCGCTGTTTTGTTCGTTCGTTTGATTTTGTCGTTTTCGCGCTCCCTTTGGCGCGCTCCGGCGGCCACCAAGCAGCTGGTCAGCAGCCATTTTTCCACCTGAGAGGCTCGCGGCCGGCCGGTCCGCGCATTCCATCCGCCGGTCCAACCGCCCCTTACCGGCGGAAACCGAAGGAGGAAATTATCAGAAGTTGGAATGTCGATGCTTGTTTAATTAGATTTTTCCAACAATTTTCGGCCGAAAACGGAAGGACAAACCGGATAGGTAGGGTGGAAGGGGGCACATCGTCATCGCCGGTCCACGCGATCGGCGGCGGCGGCGGCGGGATGTAAGGTTGGTTCGTCGCTGAGCCAGGACCGATGGGAGAGACAGACGGAGTTTTCGGAGTCGAAACCGAGACAACAATTATGCTTTTTGTGTGAATATTTTGAATGCGACAGACAACGGTGGCCTCGCTCCAGAGGACGGAAAGAGGTGGCAGTGTGATGGTGTTGGTTGTTGTAAAACGAAAGAGATCAAACCAAACGACCACGGATTTAAAGAGCATTCGCTTAAAGAGCGGTAATTGATTACTGGATTTATTTCATTTATAAATGCCTCATCGCAGCAGCCCTGTGCGGCCATTTTGATGTTAAACTTTTGTTTTGTTTCTTTTTTTTCGATTCCTTTTCCCGATTCCGGTTGCAATGATGAAGAGATATCAGTCACCATTAAGCATTAAATCTAATTTGATTGTTCGATCTCTCTATTACAGGTTACAGCAGTTCGATGACGAGTAGAAACTTTCCACCCTCGTTCTGGAACAGCAATTATGTGCATCCGACACCCGCCCCAACGCATCACCATCAGGTACGAAGACCGAACAGGACACACCGGACACTTAGGACGCTCGCTCTCTCTCTAACTCGTTCGCTTTGTGCGATTCCATTTTTTTCTTCTAATTTTCCACTTTTCCAGCAGGTTTCCGATCTGTACTCCACCGATTCGGGCTACTCGGCGGATCCTTGGCATGCGGCCCATTACGGCTCGTACGCACACGCGGCCCATGCGCACGCCGCACACGCTCACGCGTACCACCACAATATGGCACAGTATGGCAGCTTACTGAGGTTACCGCAACAGTACGGACACACGTCAAGGTAGGTCGAAAGGACGATAATGAAGATAAGAAGTAGAAAAGGGTTCTCCGATGTCGACAAAAAGAATGGTTGCATTCGAGTTAATGAGTAACAACATAAAATACTTTCAATTGCTTATAACTTATCAGAGTTCGTTGAAACATCCATATATGCATTAATATTTTATCCAAATCAAAATCAAAAGAGGACTCTTACAAATAGCTGTTAGTTTTTGATGTGATCAATTATCAGATACAGTATTGATCGGTTATTAAATACTATTCATCACAAAAGCACTTCCTATCATCTCACTTTGACGTACCTAAAGTTATCGACATAACACATCTTTAATGTCCCTTTTTTTTAATTTACTGTCTGTTTTCTCTTCCTTCCGTCGCACATCAAGCAGTCACCATAGGTTACACCACGACCAGCAGACGGCGCACGCGTTAGAGAGTGCCGCCGCTTACACGAGCTATCCGACGATGGCAGGTTAGTACCACCAGACAGACACACACACACACTCACAACCGGAGCTCAATAACTGCATGCTTCGCGTCTAAACTCGTCCGAAAGGATCCACGTTCCACGGACTACTTCTTTGCCATGTTGTGCAGCATGATTGAGGCAGCATTCCCGATTAGTGTTGTCGATAGACTGCGGCTTGCGACTTGCTTAGAACAGTATTTGATCCCGTCCCCTTCTTTCCAGCTATCAGCAATGTACTTCAAACAATTTTTCTGAGTTTTTTTCAAGCTCCGTTCATGCTGTGTTCATGACGATGATGATCCATCGGTGGTTCGTTGCATGTTTGGTTTCGTGATGGTAGAGAAAAGCAAAAGTCATCATTGTATCCCTTCGTTTAGCGTTTCCATTCGGTTGCGTCAGCATCAATATTCGCAACCCTCTTTTTCTGCTGTGAAGGGTAAAATACTCCCTTTTTGAAAGAGCCTCCAATGTGGCCCAATGCATACCCGTCGGTACTTGATGGTGTTGAGGAAGGCATCGCAGAAAATGTAACGGTTAGACACTGAGCCAGTATTGAATATAATCAAAGCTTCCCGATGCTGGATTTGCAGCCGAGATCCAAGTTGTACAAACTCCAGTTAAGATTGAACGAGCTCATCATAAAGCGATGATTGATGATCGTTTGGACGTTCCATTCCCAGGCAGTCAATCGATTACAACATCACCCCGTCAGCCCGTTCAAATCGTTTGTCCAGATAAACAACAAACGCAATGTATCTACAGTTTCATGCTCGGAGTTTCGGAGTCGCTTCGATGATGCCTTCTCCACGCCGCTGCCTGGCATCAAAGCAACCGCCTCAGCTGATCGTGAAGAGCAATCGATCGATATGATCCCACCACCGCCGACCTCTTGACAAAGGGGAATGCAGGATTGACACAGTGCGCTCGCTACATTCCAAATTCCCACCGACATCCGCCAAAATCAGTTTGTCATCATCGAATCGCTAAATTCGGCATTCGTTGTCACCTCGCATCGTGCATCCATCATCATCATCAACGTCATTATGGTTCATCATGGCGTTTCGATGAACGTAATTTCGTTTGGGCAAATCGGTTTACGAGATTGTTTCAATTGATTCACTGTTGCTTGGCATAGAACGTTCTATGTTTTCCACTCTTAAAGAGGCAGCATAGAATTTTTGGGGGCCACACCGTGTCAAGGCCATGGCTTAAAGGGAAACGGAATCCCCCGGAAAACGAATGAACGAAAATCGATAATCATTGAAACACAACGCCGGGGAAGGCTCTCAAATTGAACCATCCGAATGTCTAATTTCTAATGCAGTAGACAATCACAGTCACACCGACACGTCCGTCTGTGCGGGGTTTGGGAGCAGGCCCTCGTGAAAGACGGACCCGCGACTCATCCGGAGATGGCTCGTGGTGACACGTTTTGGCCACTCAAAAATGAGACAAAACGAACCCGCGGGGAAAAAATCGTCTTTGGAATTGAGAGAACCCGCACCGGCAACAGACACACACACACGCACACGAGTGCACGCGGTCGGTAAATACTCGTCGAGGAGTCGGGACGGGCCACCACGCGGTGGTGCCGAATCTGTCAGCGGAATGCCAGGAATGCGATTTGAAACAAGCGAAGATGCTGCCGACCGAAGAGCGGAGAGCGGAGGCCGAAAGTAAGAAAACCTTCCCCGGGGGGGAAGGGGCAGTCTGAAGGGTCTGGTGAGGGAGGGAGCATGGAGCAAAAGTGCGCGAAAGTTACGCGACAGCCTAAGCGGTAGCACCGAAGGAATGTCTCATGCGCTGCCTCAGATACTCCTCGTGTCGTGGCCGACGTTTGTCGTCGTCGTCGTCGTCGATCGCGCGATAGATTTCCACCCGATGACATCTTCGCTACCGGGTTTTTGCTGTTCGCTTTCGGCATTCGACAGGCCATCCTCCGCCCCTCTCTTGCGTGGTCCGAAAAGGGGGTTCGTGTGAGTGCGACACGCATGTGTTTCGCTTCTGTTTAGCGCGCTCTCAAACCCGAAACTTGTCATTTGCGCTGAACTGATCCATCGATCGATCGATCGATCGAACGGACGGACGGATGGACGCGGAGTTAGAGAAAAAGAAAACAAAAACCACGCGTTCTGGTGCGCGAAATGGAGCTCTGGAATGCATTTGCTATACCGTTTTCGTCACCGCGATCGTCGCGGAAACAAACGGGCTTCCAGTGGCCACCGGGCAAACCCCTCGGCTTCTTACACTCGAACCGCGTTGGCTGCTGGGCTGCAATGCTGGGCAACGTTTCATACATTATCATAAATGCTTTTGATCGTTTCGGTCCGATTAGGCTCGAACCACTCGGGTTCGGAATTAGACAACAACAGTGAGCGGGGAGCCCACAAAAAGATCCCGGCCGTGGCCCAGGATCGTGTCCGTTTGTCGGCACTTTGACGCTTCGCTCTTTGACTCCGTGGAGCGCATTTCTAAGCGCAAGGACTAGGGGTGAGGCAGGGGAGACAGAAAAAGAGAGGCAAGTGGCTGGTGCGTACCGTCGTTGCCCCGTCTTATGATTGGCCGTCATTATGATGGATGACATGCGCGGCCGGCCAGCCAGCCAGCCAGTGGCCTGTGGACTTGTTGGCTCGTAGGCAGACAGGTGGGTTGTTCAGGGTGCTCCCCCGACAAGGGGAGGGAAGGGAAGACGGTTGAAGTGAAGTGGCAGGTTATCGGCGATGACAGCAGATAAAATGCTAAACTGTCAAATTGTGTTGGTTTTGGAGCCGGCATCGGCCATCGGTCGGTCGGTCGGTTGGTCGGTCTTGGGGCTTCTTTGGGGCGAAAAGACGAGCGCGCGCTATGTCCGTCGCGCTGGGCGAAACACGAATTGTTCTCGGACTCGGTGTCTGCAACGCTTGCGTTATCTTGTATCATTGGTTTTAGGGGTGTAAACATGAGCTGTATCTCGCAGCGGTACTACGCTCGATTTAGAAGAGTCTTTTGGGCGAAAACGTTTTCATTCTGGGAATAAATGGTTATCAAATTATGGCAAGATACGTCAGAAGATGTCTATTGAAAGGTTTGAAGGCATAGATTAATCCCTACGTAAGTCTTGAAATAACTGTCGTTGGTCTTGAGGAGTTTGGTAGAATATCTTAGTAGGGATTGGATGTCACAAATCAATCAATTCAAGAACTCAAATCCAACGTAGAATGGATATGAGTTTCCACAAATTATTGACACCTTGGACATCGGCATTGTTTTTGTATTTAATAATTAGAATTTGAAGTAGTTTAAACACAATTGTGCTCGGATTCTTCCATATATTTGGTGCAAGCAAGTCGGATCTTACAGTAGTGGCTATAGTAGCTAGTTTGGTGACATGTTACAACAGCTTGTTAGGCGCGCTGCATTACCAATAACTGGAACGACAGTAATCATAGAAGAATTTGATGAAAGTCACCACTAGCTGTATGCAATTAATATGGAAAAGTTGAAAAACTTGACAGCAACAAGCGAGTTTCTAATATCTCGCACCAACGTGCTGGAAGTTGGCAAATTTTCCGCAAACTAGACTTCAAAGAAGTGATTTTTTTTAAAAAGAAACTCCTATGCCTTTGAAAGGATCCCTTCCTCTCCATTGCTCGAAAGGAGCCAGGACAACAACAACAACAACAACAATCCACCGGGATGAGTGTTATCCACGCTTGTGTTAGTCACGTTGACAGGGACGACAGGTGACAAAGTTCATCCAGCGTGCCGGTGAATCATCCGAGCCGCTTCGTCTGGGTAAAAGGGATACCCGAAAGGATTGTATCCGAATCACACATATGCACTCGCTGCGGGCTTGCACGACAACATCCACAACGTCCCCCCGAACGGCACGCCATATGCATGTTGGTGTTCGCTGGCGTTTGATCTAAAGTTGGTCCTTTTCCGCCACACTCTTCCGAGATCCGGTCCTGGTGGACGTCCTGGTGGTGCTGGTGTTGCAAAAGGAAAAGGGACCTCGAGAATGGCCGGAGGGGGTTGTGGTGGAGGAAGGTGGTATAAATAATTGCATTTTCCCTTCTCGGCATGAATAAACTTTGACCCAATGCAAAGTAAAACGAGTTCCGGGGAAACTTGCTGCAAAAGGACAGCGACAGCAACAACGACGTCGACTACGACAACGACGACGACGACCGTGCTCGTTGCTGCTGCTGCTGCTGCTGTTGTGTCCTTTTGCAAGACCCAAATCCACTCCCAGCACCACCACCGCTGACACCCTTCCGACCACCAGCTTCTTCCAGCAACGAGGAAAACTAATATCCTTTCAGGGCTGGCCAGTGTGCACGCGCGCGTGTGTGTGTGTGTCGAGTGTGTTGTCGAGAAGTTCTCCCCGGGTACGGCCTGGCGAGCTGCTGCTAGCACTCCAACGGACCGGCCGGAGGAAAGTTAAATTTATGTGACACATGAAAGAAAACTTGGTCCCCACTTGGTCGGTAGTGCTGGTAGGCTCCAACCTCGGAGGATCGGCTCGGAGCATTGTATCGTCCGTCATTCAACACTAAAGGGCTTGGTCGTGGGGTGGCAGACCGGCGAGGTCCTTAACCAGCACGGTCATGCCGGCCGGATCGGAAGTCGCAATCGACCGGGGGATGTAATCTCGAAGAGCGTCCGGTTAGGAGGGGGGGGGGGGGGGATGCGCTCCCTCCCCCCTTTCACTCTATTGGAGTTGGACAACGGCTCTACGAAAGCGTACCGCCATCATTGTCAACTGCTTCGTGACAAGAGTGGCCAGCGGTGAGAACGAGGAGTCCTCGGGAAAGGGGGAAGAGTGTACATCGTCGTCACTTATGCGTCCGGGCCTTTGGTCCTCTGGCAGGCGTGGGGGGAAGATTCATATCAAGAAAGGATCCTATCACCTCTTTTCCTCCTGCAGCCCCCTCCCCCACCCCTTTTTGGCGTGCGTAGGTGATTCATTGTCGAGCATTGAGGCCGATGGGAGCGATGAAAGGAAGGCCTGGAGTGCAAATAAATTACATCCAGCGCCACACAACAGGCCGGGAACGGGAAGGCTTCCGGTCCCTTGGATCCGGACGTTCCGTAGTATGTGAGTGTGTGTGTGTGTGTGCTTGGCAGTTGTCCTTGGCGTGTAGGATGCGTACAAAAATAATGCTGCCACCGATGGCGATAGCGATGGACCGTCGTTTGTCATTTTCTGCAAAACCAATAGAAGCCCCAAAGCAGGCGTCTCGTTCCGAGGCCAGCCGTTGGCAAAGATTTAATTATCGGGCAATGAATTTCGATTCTCCCCCTCCCATCCCCTTCCCTTTGGTTTACGCATTTCGACGATGACGTATGCCCCGGGGGTGGACGAAAGTTTTTGTCATTTTCTCCGGAGCTGCATCATAGTAAGCTATTTTTCAATCTTATGCTTCCTGGTAGCTAATTCCTGGCGACACGGAGGCTAAACGGAGGAAAATATTTAATAATCTACCCACCGGTCCTGCAAAAGTTGCTCCCAAGATGGAGACGACAATGTCGTGAATAGGCGAGTATGCGATTTAGATGCGATGGTCCGAGGAGAAAATACTCGAAAGAGAGAGAGAGAGTGAGAGAGGATGCATGCAGGATGGTTGGACGGTTGGTTTTTTCATTTCACCATCAAAGCACACACTAGATGCCCTCCCGTACCCGAGGCAAAGGGCCACCATCGCCAATCTTCCAAATTTGAAGGAAATTACTGGGCGCAAATGGCGGCAATTAATTTTGTCCGAGGTCCGACGGAGACGGTGGACGTTGGGCGATGGCATTTGGAAGAAAATGAATAATTGTCTCGATGGGGGTGCCGAAACCACGCCATGTCGATGCCATGCCGATGATGATGATGGGACTGTTCGCGCTCATTACATGCTAAATGGATGGTCATTCGTTAATTTTTTTCTTTCTCGTTACCCTCGCTACGTTATTGCGTTTCATTACGAGCGGTTTATTGGTGGGTATGTATAAATTAAAATGGAAATCAACTTCCGTGCCGCGCGGTCCGGAAGAATGGAGTGGAGTAGAGCCTTTTGGGTACAAGCGCCACGCGTTTCTTGGTTCGTGGTCTCGGGAGGGGGGTTAAGATGGCTGCCGTTAATTTGCCGCATAAAATATCGTTTATGTGAAATTAGTAAAATCAATTATAGAGATTGAAGAGGAGAATTGCTCCCCGGGTTGGCGGCTATTCCTTCACCGAACTAGCGTGACCTCCCCCCCGGAGGGTGGTTCTATTTTTCGCGTTTTTAGAACCCACGAAACCACACCGTAAAAGGATTCTATGCGCCAAAAAGGTCACAAAGTCCCCTTTTCGGTATCGTAAAAGCTTTAGGCGGTCACGCAACGTGAGGTAATTAATTTTTGTAAATACTACCACCGGGTGCTCCATGGTAGCACGTTTCCATGATCTATGGTGACGTGTTTCGGTGGCTTGCTATGGGTCGACCAGAAACCATTGTGTGTGTGTGTTGGGTTGAGGGAAACTCGTGCACCGCCAGCAAACGGGCTTGTAATCAGTGCGGTGCAAAAGCGCGACTTGCACCGTGGCACAACACCTAACCTAAAGCGAACCAAGGATGCAGCAAGAAAGCGGTTGAACCACTCACAGCCCCGTCCAGGCCGGTCTTATGCGCTTTTCGCTATGCGGTCAGCGGTAGGAGCGATGGAAGGCAGCATAAAAGCATAGCCTGCTTGGAAAGGAAACGGTGAGCATGCGGGGACAAGGGAAGGAAAATAATTTACGGCTCGCCGACCAATTGGAAACCGTTCGCTCGTTGGTCGCTCCTCGTGGACTTGCGCGCCGAAGACACGCCCTTTCGTTCGTGCCGCTCGAAGGATAACGGGAAGTCGGGATGGAAGGGGTGGATGAGGAATGGGGTGCAGAAAAAGGGGTTACAGTGGGCCAAGGTGACGAAACAGGCCGCAGGCCGCTGATAGTTCGGAACAAAGAAAACACATTTTCATTCGAAGGAGAGGTGCAGACGACCTCTCGGTGTGGACAGTAAGCTTTTATGTGGAATTTATGGAAGTTATGATAACACTATTAGAGCTGTAAAATCCTTTTTAATGTTTTAAGCAAGTCGCAGTAATTTAGAACAAACGATCTATATTATTATGATGTTCCTAAACACTAGCTTAATAATAATCATTTTCGCTCTGTTCTCTGTTTCTTTTCCGCAGGCCTAGAGGCACAGGTGCAAGAGTCGTCCAAGGATCTGTACTGGTTCTAGATAGTCAAAATGGAGCTTTTTGGTGGAGAATAGTGGTACCGGACGGAGCAGCTGCACAGATACTGCAACAACCAACAGAGCTTAGCGCTCGGCGATAGTGCGATTGAGGAGATATTAAAAAACAAAACAAAACAACAGAAACAGAAACAAATCAAAGATGCACCCCTACGTATAAGCAAATGATTTAGTTATCGCGGTACAAACAAAAAAAAGACAAGGAGCAATGGACGGAATGGACTACTAGCTTATTCCAACGGCCAGGCAAGGCTAGGCACCAGTGGAACAACAGCCTGGAAGATGCAGTAAGGTTCGTTGACGATACCAGGTACCAGCAGACAGGAGTGGATAGCAAGGACGACCGTCTATCTAGTTACTTCCTTTGAATGAACTGGGTGGAAATGCTCGTAAACGCGTGTAAAGAATACTTATCTGGTGAACCCCCGATAACCCGATAACGTGATGCTCTCTTCTGTGTATAGTAGATTAATGATGACCGATGACGACGATGGCGATGAGAGAATGATGCTCTATCTCTATCTTTCTCCCTGATAAAAAGCTACGGGACCGCCGTTCTTGATTTACAATTTGTGAACCATCGTGCCCCCCGGGGGGAGCATCCAGTCACACCAGTGTCTGTAGTGGTGCGGAGCATAACTAGGGCCGAATTTATAATCAAAATCGAAATGAGCTAGACTGCTGCTGGGCTAAGACCACACACTTGTGCACTGGGAGGCCTGGAAAATGTTATATACCCTTGTGTGTGCGTGTGTCTTTTTTTAGGTTGCCGGCCCCCCAATATCGGCAATCTATGATTTGTAAATGATATCTCGTTTGGTCCATCATCAGCGTCGCTCAATGATAGTTAGATAAAAATATAAAACAAAAACACGCACGCACGCACGTAAACACACGACAAGCAACAAAAGTCATCACTACTCGTACTACTAGGGTATAGGTTTCGTTTTTCGGTTTAAAGGAAAAACTTTAAAACTCGTTTGTTTTTACTTTTGAACATTTAACACTAAGCGAAGGGCTAACGATGATGGAAAACCTGCGCGGAAAAACCGCGGGAAGGAAAAGCAAACCGCCCAGCACCAACGCAACATGAAAAAAAGACACGCCCCATCGCGACCGTTTGGTTAATTTTCCTTTCAGCAACTGCGAGCGAGCGAGCTGAGAACGATCCTCTACGCCGGAGATCGGCAGTAGCAAATTGGCAAAGAATTTACTTACAAAATAAATGAGCTGAGTAATACCTTTAAGCGTTACTTGTCGATATGAGCTGACATGAGAACAGACGAGCAGCAAGAAGGTGAATGATATGTGCAAACAGCGCGAAAAGCCCGCTGCTGCCGCTGCTGAACCTTGAGGTCTGATCGGAGTCGTGGGAAATGCCAGGAGATAACGGGCGAGTCACGAGCTCACGCACAACGGTGCATATATTATAGCTGTGTGTGTGAGTGTGTGTGTGTGTGTGCAACTGTACACTATAATCATGATTTGAAACCGCGGTACGTTCAATTGTGAGGTGTAATGCGAGATCGCGCGGCTGATAACGAGAGAAAAAACACTACAGTGCCCTTGAACCGCTCATTTTACGCCCGGAAATCGACTGAGGTAGGATCTTTGACCTCCCTCGACCAACTCCTTATCTTTTCCACTTCCCTTCGCCACCACCCCACACTGCTCCCTTCCCCCACACTAGACGCGCTACTGCTGCTAATGGCAAATGGATTATATAAAACTACGGGATCCTGGGCATATTACCAGGCAGACCACCAAAAACCAACAATAGAAAACAGGAAACAAGCAAAGGGAAACCACAACACACCCACATATGGCAAACACACAAAATGCATCCACATACAAACACACACATCGTTATATGTACGTTAAGCGATTATCATTAAAAGGAAAACCAAACGTGCAAATATGAGTGAACGAGAAATAAACGAAAAAAAGACATTCGGAAATCATCAATGACTCTCCCAACGGTGCCTTGAGATCAGCGTCATCCGAAAACGGCATGCTTTGCTGACGGTTACGGTTACTTTGGCTACCCGGATTGACATATCCTTCACTGGTTGTTGGCCGTCGAGATAGCGCACGGGCTAGACCTTCCATCTTTCCTTCGCACTCCGGCCTGGTCCCAATTAAACTGCGCGACCATCAGCTATGCTTCCTTCTGTTTTCCGCTTCTTCTTTTTTTTCCACCCCGACCGACCTTTCAACCGTCCATTAATCACTCCCGCAAACCCGGCAACCTGCAACGGTGGCAGGTTATGAGCGTGTTCTACACTCGCCCGTCCATGATTGTCGTCCGGATGTTACGGGGGCGCCAGTCCCCGACGAAGCGATGGGAATCGGTGGGTTCTAATTTCGAGCAGCCATCGAAACACCATCGGCCCAAAAATTGATCCCGAAAAAAACGAAAAAAAGGACCACGGTCTCGATGGAACCGGGATGAGGCTAAAGAAGAAGCGGCGAAACAACTACGGAACCCAATATACAGCATATATGCGTGTCGCCCTGGCCGGAGCCCTGCGGGGGTCAAACCACACCGAAGAGCAGCCGGAGCTTGCTCGTTCCCATATAAATTAATATTTCTTTAATTGATAAAGTGTAATGCGTTGTCAGATGTCAGGGAAAACTGATTTATTGCCCAAAACATGTTAATTATGTCGTTCGGTTTTCGGTAACTGGTAGCCCGTGGAACCGAGCCCGTAACATTGGTCCCGGGACCGTGAGGCGCGTCTGAGCGGCGGAAACTACTTTTCACTTTCGTCACAGGAAAGCGCGCCGGGGCAGAAGGGCAAACGGAAAGCAAACAAGAAGGCGTTGGTTGGTTATCCTATCCGCCCTTTGTCCTGTCCTTATCGTGCTCGGTTGTTTCGGTCGGTGTTCAAAGACGCAAAACTTCCGGACCGATTCCATTCAACGCCTTGCGAGCAGAGCATTAATGATGTGCGCTCGTATGCTACGGATGCAGCAGAATTTGATACTGCACCCATCCCATTTTGGGGTTTCGGGTTTGGGGAATAAATTATCGAGCAAAATGGAAGGAATTCCACCAACCAACAGACTGCACTGGAATGAGGTGTGGAAAGGGGGAACCGTTTAGTGAATGGTGATGAACCGCAGCGATATTATCACATCACGAACCATCAAGCCATAAGCAAATTCCACCCCGGATCAACGGCCAACGGATTGGCGGCGATCCGCGGGAGGTTGTGATAAGATGTTTTGGGATTTTGGAATCTCGCAGTCATGAATGAAAACGCACCAATGTCTCCGGGAACGTTGAAAAGAAAGAAGAAAAAAAACGACCAAACGAAGCTAAAATCTCTCATTAATGCCCCACCTCCCAGAGTAAACGATCCATTTTCCCCCCGAGGCGGTGGGGAATGTATGCTGAAACATTATTGTCACAACAGTGGCACCGCGTACGGGCGAGCGAAAAGATTTGCCTAAGCCCCGCTCATCCATCTGTCGGTCATGGCTTATGTATGCTCCGCATGTGGCCACATAATCCACACGAGATCTTGTCAATGGGAACAGGGCGATCCAACGACAAAAAAAAAGGTGACACAACTTAAAAAGAAACACCACGATATGGTTGACACATTTTTGCTTGTCTAGGTCTGGTAGAGACCGCATGGAAGATAGAAATAAAGAAAGGAAAAAACAAACTAAAACATATGTTGCAGCCGGAGTGCGATGGCCCGTGATGCTCATTTATCATTCACGCGCCTCCGGTCTGTTCGTGCTCGAGGCTGGGGGCTGGCTAATGAAGTTTTAATAAATTGATGGCGATCCAGAGTGCGCAGCAAATGGACCATATCTCCTTATCGGCTGGCAATGGGCATTGACACGGATACTACTAATCAGGGACAGAACTGTGGCTTTGTGCAAAACATTCCTTTCTGCTCCGACAAGCCGTACGATTATGTTCATGGGTGATGGAGTGCATTTTTGTGCAGAAACTTGCAGAGCGTACTCACGAAAGTGTTTCGTGAAATACCGATGAATAGCTGCAGAGGACGAGGCGAGTTGATCTGCTGTCGTAGAGCGAAATTGCGAGACATACCGTCGTCTCGGCAATTCCGCGAACGCTACTTTCCCACGCAGGATGGAGATCGTTAGAGGTTTTCCTTTTTTTTCTGCTGAAATGGGGACAGTTGAGGCACATAATGTTGAAGGTATCGGATCGTCTCGTCAAGATATTTTCGATTGAAATAAGTAACAGTAACTATTGACGCAGTTTTGTGGAGTGAAACATAGTTAATGAAAGAATCTATTCTTCGTTAGGTATTACAGTGCAAAATATAGGAAATGATACAGAAAAGTGTTGGGACGAACACTAATTCGATGCATATATCCGCTTCGTACCATTGCAAACCTGCAGGTGACGATAATGTTCCTTGACAAGCCGAATTTCCACCAGTAAAGTGGAACCGTAGGTACTAAGAGCTCGCTAAAGTTTCGTTCGAACCGTTATTAACTTCATCAGTTGTCTCGCGACTAATTCTATAAATCCCCCTGGCCTCAGTTCTGCACTTGCTTCGGTGGAAAATGGAAATGAAAAAAAAGTTCAATTCGAATCCTTCCTTTCTTTAAGAGCTCCTAGCATCTGAACGTCTAGTTCCGATGGCACTGCCCTGTGCGGTATTCGATCGAACGCACTTTTTGTTTCTAGCCTGCGTTTTCGAATGACTACAACAAATGGCGGAGAAAAGTGGAAAGAAATATGGGTTTTAAATAAGCATTTTAGAAACGCTGTGACCTTCCCGCAAACATGCTATCCGAACCGTCATACCACAAGTTACCGCAAACGAGAAAATTCATACGCAACAGTTCCTCCGTCTCGTAGCTGATGGATTGTTTGACTGGCTGCCTTGGAACGAGCTGACGGGCACACACACCGGGAGCATATCCGTTTTTCGTCTGTCCAATCGCTCCGTACTTGTTCTCTGAACTGCAGTACTTATTAACCAGCTGTTCACCGAAACCATTCCGTTCGTTCAGCTTCCTACATGGATCTCCCGATGATACTGCTTTGGCACCCACATGCTGCGTTAATCTTGTGTTTTGTATCATCATTGATTCAATCGCCTTACGGCGCCGATGCTCCTTCTGACGATAGAAACGTTGTATCTCCTCGGCCCGATCCGGAAAGAACTCATTCAGATGCTCCAATGCGGCAAACTTCGTGATGGTGCCCCTGGGCGGAAACTGGGTGCACATCGGACCCATTGTTGGGTTCATCGGTGGAGGTGATCCATTGCCACGTCCCACAATTTTACGCCCGAGTACTGGGCGCAATTCAGCTGGCTTGGGAGCGATGCTACATGTTGCCAGCGCTGATGGAAGGGCATCGTTCGCTTTAGTTGATTCAAATCGGTTGGATTCACTGCTGAACGGACGAAGTACCTGTGTCATTGGTGGATCATTAGACATTGGCTTAGTGCTCCATTTGGCCACAGATCCTTCTGCTGGATTCGGTATAAAATTAGCTTTCGGTGGCAATGAAGGAGATACAGCTGGACCGCGTGGTGGAACGCATGCTCCTACTGGAGTTACTGCTAACCCAGCAGTCCATCCAGCTACAACTCCAGCTGGAGTGGCAGTTACCGGCGGAGACGGTGTTACTGGTGTACTAGTTGTCACGGCTGTCGGAGCAAACTTCAGTGAAATGGGTTCCTGTTTTTCACAGTACGCCCCATTCGGCGAATTTTCACTCTTCTTAGCATTGGAGTTTCGCGTAGGTAAAGAGTTCGCCTTTTTGGGACTCACTAACTCTCTCTGTGGCTGGCTAGTTTCAAATCTATGGCCAACGGTTGCTTCGTTCTCTTGGTACAATAAAGCACGATGTACTTTACCGGTTGCCGCATCTACCGTAGCAGACTTTTTCGAACGCATCGGAGTGAGCTGTTCTTCGATTGCATCATCATATACCTTGAAGTGACGGTAATCCGACGTCCTGGGGCAAACTGCCGTCCTCGGTCGATCCGTACGTTGCCCGGCAGTTCCCGATGTTTCATTTTGCGAACGTTGCGCTTGTTGAACGTATGTCGAATCTTTGCGCGGAACTACCTTCCCGTTCCCGTTGGATTCGACATTATCGATCACTCGCAGGGGCTTCTTCAACGAATCGTTTCTTTGCAATGCCGATTTCACATCGTTCGGTTTTCGATTGGGGTTCTCTACATTTGCGTCCAAATCTAGTTACGGGGTGCCAAAAGAATAACCAAACACTTACGTTACGACAGCATCATCCAAAACCCCCCATCTTTTCCGAAGCTTACCGCGCAGTGGAGCTCTAGCATGCGATAGAACCGACGACAGTGGATGCGCCTTTTTCTGGTTCAACTTACTGTTGAACGCACTCGATTGTGAACCGCGCGAGTAAACCATTTTTCGTCCAATTATCGCGAAAACCTCGAAAAAAACGAGCACTGAAACACCACGACACAACTTCGAGTAACGCCGGCGAAAAAGTGGCCCCGAGAGCGGAATTCGGCCGGCCATAGGTAACTATGATGCGTTGCCATGGTAACGCGACGCACTCCGTGACCGGATTGGCTCAACGGCACGTTACGTAACGGACCGAAGTGATTTTAAATATTGAGGGCGTTCAAACCGTCTTCGGGTATGCAGATCTAATACGTTCTGGCCGAAAATTACATTTTCTTTCAACTTAAGATAATCAATTAACACCAGCGTTCACGGCAGCGGCTTCGAGTCTCGTGAGAATCGCATACCAAAAGGTGCCTGCGCCACTTAAGAGCTGCTAAAATTCATTTAAATGACAACGGGTCCGGTCCGAGGCTCGTGGTAATATGTCACCCACTAATTGACACTCATTAACCAAGCGCCAAGAGCAATGGCCTTCCCCTCGAAAAAAAAAATAAAAGGGAAACGAATCATGCCTTCACAAGTGGCCGAACCATCCTCCGGAACAACCTTAAAATACACCCCGAAACTATTCCGATTTCCATCGCCGCATCACCGCTTGCCCAGGTGGTGAAGAGATTAAGAGCTGCCGCCGAAATCCGTCGTCGTCGATCTCCGAATGCCTGACCAAACTTTACCTTGGCTGGCTAGCTGGCTGGCTGGCTTTTATGAATTCCGCCGCGACCCCCGGCACCGACTTCGGGTCGGTCCGCGATGGCAATCGTGACAGGCATCGTGGCACCACGGGTTCATACGCGCGGGCCGGCGTCATAATCATGCGGTGTGGTGTGCCGCCGCTCAATCCACGTCACACGCTGGGCCGAAAGAACTGCTGGAATGTGCGGGCCGACTGGCCAGCCATCCAATATCTTCCCCGCACGCCGGTTGAGCGATCTATCGGGAAATCCAGATTAAACGAAACAAAACGCCGTACACCGGGCCCGGGCGATTGGAACAGGTTAACAGAGGTTCTTTACCGGTCGGTTCTTTTTCGGCCCTCGACAGCGGGGCGGCAAAACCGTCGTCGTCGTCGTTTCACTCGCTCGCGCTAATCGTTGGCCATTCGTTTTGCGCGAGAAGTTCGAACCAATTATCGATTATGGTTATTAATCGAGGGCGATTTCGGGAAGGTCTCGCGGGCGCGAGCTTAACAGCATCCCGGGATTCAACCTGCACACACACGTGTGTGTGTGTTTAGCGCTTTAACAAGGTAGAACAATCGACTACCGCCGCAGCCGTTGCGCAACCTTCCGCAATGTCTTACGACGATGAAGATCTAGCTTTCGAGTCGATCGTACATCTTAGTTCCAATGCCATCGCCTTTTGGTCGGCCAGGGGGACGAAATCTTTCAGCATCACCGATAGACATTGATTCACGTTGGCTTTGTTTTTTTTTCTCCTCTCCGCTGTTGCTGCCGGTGGAGTATATCCACCGCCAGACCCTTCTCCTCCGTTGCTGGCGGCGCTCCGTGACAACATTAGATTAATCATGGCGGCCGCAGCAGTCGGAGCGTCGTCGACGAGAGATGATATTGATTGATTATGGTCGTTGTGTTCGCGTCGACGCCGACGGAGACGAAGACGGAGACGAACGAACGAACGAACGAACTGACCAGGCCGTCGTCGGCCTGTCCTGCTCGACCGTCGAATTCCTTCCGTGCCCGCGCGGCCTGATGCGCGGCGTGTTACCGACAGGTCCCGGGGAATCGGCATCGCGACAAGGCGCTTGTAAATATCAATAATCGTGACGCGTACGATGAGTGGAAAAAACGCTGCAGGATAACATTTTTCGAATGCCAGCATCGTACCGGCGGGTGTGACGCGCGGCGCGGTGTCTTCGGTGGTGGTGCGTTGGTGTGCTAAGGGTTGCTCCGGTTCCGTTTGGCCACTATCGTCGATCATCAGACCTTCGATCGTCACTCGGTTTCGGTGTAAGATTCGAAAACGGTTGTGAAAAGTGGCCCTTCATCTTTCTGCATACTTTGTTACAATTTTCATATGTTTTCTATAATTGTTTGGGAGTTATGAAATGCGCAAACCAACGAAAGCATCCTTTTCGTTCCCATGTGAACTAGACTGCTTTAGTTTTGATCCTGTTCATTTGATGCGCAAGGGAAATGATGAACCTTTCCCGTTTTGGTAATTAAATATAAAGCATTTCGACTATTTCGAGTCCAGAATCTCCGGTGGTACTTGAAATCTGTCTTCAAACTGCTTGCTTGAGCAATTGTTTGTTCGCTTAAACGTCACATTGATTAAAAATGCAACACAAACCGCGCTTTCTTATGTTCAATTCTTTAATTCACGAAGAACAGTAAATAAATTTGGTTGTTACGATTGTCTCCCTGTCCACACCGCAATGTGTTGCATCCATGAGGCAACACTATGATCCTTTTGCTGCAATTAACGCATCCTGGCGATTGGCGATTGAGAAATGTTCACTGTCTGCAGCCGCACCAGAAGAAAGAAACACAAAGACCACATCAGTCCACCGTTTTAGTCCAATGTTTGTAGCAATTAAAATTTTACATATTTTAATTGATACCTTACCGTTACCGATTGGTTGTGCGGAACACACAGCTCTACCCCATCAAGAGGCCATCGTGCAAGAAGGACCCCCATCCCCCGCCCCCGTCTCTCTTTCCCCTCACCCAAAACGGCGCAGAAATCGTTTGCTGCTGGTTGCGTTGCTCGATCGATAAATGACCATTTCTGTGGTCCGTGGTCGGAGTTTTGCGGTAATCCTTTCATCGTGCCCCGTGAACGCGAACGAGCTTTAGCGTGTTAAATAGCGGCGACGATCGCTGGATATGCGCGGCCGCGTCGAGCCGAGCGACGACAAAGCCCCTCTTCAGGCCTGGACCCTCGGCTGACGGCACAATGGGTCACCGCGGGGAAGGACCGTTTTTGGGGGGGGGAAAGAGGTTTTCTCAGGATCCTTTCCCCGGGATGCACCGCCGCGGATCTCGTTCTCGTTTAGCGGCGTCCGTTGCGCTGTCTCTGTTCTACCGCGACGGCCATCTCCGCGCCGCTCGCCTATCTTCTTCGCCATCGCTTTATCGCCAAGGTCTCGAAGGAGAATCGCCTCGAAGACGGGTCGGCGCGAACAACCTTCACCGATTGCCGCCGTCGCCGTCGTCGACGTGGTCGCTGGTGTCCCCAAAGGCATTTCCTCGCCTTTTCCCCCGCCCTTTTCGAACGTTCCGCGGTAGGTGCGATCGAAGGCGGCGTAAGTGTGGGAAAAGTCGCAGCCTTTTTAATGTTCCGCGCCGCACGGACTGCAACGCAACCAATGCGCCCGCGCCCGGAGTCCCGTTGGAAGTCGGCGCGATGTCTCGGGGGCGAGCGAAGCGCAGACCATAACAGAACAGCGCAGTCCTCGCGCGAATGATCCGCAGCGAGATCCGGAACCAAACCAGAAGAAGAAAAAAAAAACTAAACTCGAACCCGAAGTTAAAAGTCCCAAAAGATACAAATGGGGTCTCGGGAAAGGAGACTTGCTTGTTTTTTCGGCGGCGATCGATGCTCGGGATGCACCAGAGTGCAGCGTTTGCAAATGTCTTCAGCGTTTGTGAGTCCCTTGTTTTGGCTTGTCCTGTGTTTTTTTTTTTTGAGGGGGGTTGTTGGTCAATCAGAGCGTTCGAAGCTATTGGTTCTAAACTAGTGTTGGCCGATTTCCCCTGCTTTGGGGTCCCACGTTTCGGGTTCGTTCGGTCGATTTAATTGAGTGCGCGCGAGCGAAAAGAAAAATTGCTACGAAAAATGCCGAAAATATAATGCTCGACCGATGATTGCCATAAATAACAACGCCAGGACGATCAGTATCGATCCGCCGATGGTTATTGGGCCGGACTTTGAAGGTTCTAGGTTGTTTATTTTATTTGTCCGGGTCATCCGAGCAGTGTTCTGTGGCATAAAAGGCGAGGTCGAGGTGATACTGTCTGCGATCGATTTGTCAAGTAGAAATGATTCTTTTAAGCGGGTTACACACATGCAATATTATTGGTAAATATTCTAGGTTACTTTGATGTATGAAGCGTATTTTCAGAAACATGAAAATATATTGCAGTTTCTGATTACACAAAATAAATCCAAATAACTTGGAATATTGACCAATAATATTGCGGGCCGTACGCTTTAGGGGTGGACCACAGTTTAGGTCGCCCATCCATCCTTTTGGGCTTTTTGAATAATTCATGTACTCATCTTTCTCCAGGCCTCCCTAGCTATAATGAACATGCTAATATTTTATATCAATATTCATATTCAAATGATCGCCCACGGAGTTATGATGAACATCGCATCAAGTGCCATTTGTATACCTTCTTGTGACTGCAGCCACGAGCCGCATTTCTAAAATAGGTTCCCCAATCAGCTCATCAGCTTATATTCTTGACAAGTTGTGGTTTAATATGCCTTTCAGGTAAGTAATAGTTGGTTTTATGAAACAAAAAACAGAAAAATACATTTTAATCACGGATTAACGTAAACCTACCTTATATTAACCCACTTTTGTACCTCTTTCTAGCCCAGGAAAAGACTATTATGTCATCAAATGATTACTTTAAACGCTGGTAACAGACCAATCAACAATTAGTTTTCATCAATTTAATTGAGCACATTTAATCGACCAAATTATGTAGCGCTTTAAAAACACCAATGGCTCTTGATGAAACGATTATCTTCACTCTAAGCCTCACCTGGTGTCAGCCGGGAATCACCTGGGAATAAAGCGCTTCCAAAGCTCAATTTCTACAACTCCCAAGAATGCGGTACGGTTTCCCATGGTATTCGGCTACCGAAGGCCACACGAAGGTTTGGTCCGATTGCTTCAAGGCACAGGTTGACAGGTTAACCGGTGTAGCGGTCTGCATAACATTAACATTCTGCCGTCCACCACGTCTGCTCGCCCACCATTCGATGAGCCACCATTTGAGATCGAAATGTCCGCACCTTCTTCACCCAATTTATTCGCCCCTGGATGGAGCCGGTGTGGATGATGACGACCCGCGGCTCGTAAATAACGCGAACTGAACGCTAAACGAAGCACGAAGGGGGGAGGGGGGGAGGAAAAAAAACAAACAAAAAATCAAAAACAAAAATGCTCACTTTAGTCGTCCTCCTCCACCCCAAAAAAAAAAACAGAACTCGCTGCGTCTGTCGCACGATACCATTCTCGACCTCACAAGACTTCAAAGGTCCGGGTGAGCGGAGGTTCCGGGGGCTTGCCGAGTGTTTGGCCTGGGCCCGAGAAACACCGAACGATTTAAGGATGGCGATGCATCGGAATATTTATCGGTTTGTCACGGATTCGAACTACGAACGAACGAACGAACGAACGAAAAACCCGGGGAAATCGATAAGCGAGGTTCGAAACCTCGAAACCCTTCCAAGATCGACCGGCGTTGATTCCGATTCCGCCAGGGGTGACTTATTGGTTCGATCGATTGTTGCTGTGCTACACACGTATGCCGCTCTCTCTTCGCTACGCTGGATCACCGCTGGGTAGCGGAAGACTCCCAGGAAGCGATCTATGGGCGACGGAAGATTTACGAATCCGTAATACCTTCTAATGACCACGACCCACGGGTGCATTCGATATCGGAGACGTCTCCAAAGGGGTGGGGCCGCATCCCTTTTCGTCGCCTTAGTCCTTACCGTGGCGCTCTAGAGACGGGAAAGCGATCCACCACCGCTGGAACCAGCTCGCGGTTCACATTTGGCTCTAATTAAAACGACGGCCTCCACGGTGGTCGTCCAGAGCTCTCCGGGGTCTAGCGCCGAGCAGCGCCGCCATGGACCAGGAACCGCAAGCAGAAGCCACCCCGGAAGGAGATAAATCACAACTTTGAAGTCACAACTCCACCGTACGGATGACGAATTGCTGAAGGGGGAAGAGGATGGCGAGGAAGGCGAGAAAGGGACACACAGTCTACGGCGAGTGCTCTCTGAAATGATCCGATCTCTTCACGTTCTGGTCCGGACTATTTATAGGCATAAAGCATGGTGCGCATGGAAGCGTGTAGAACGTCGTACGAATTTCGTGTGTGTGTGTGTGTGTGTGTGACGTATCGTATCAATTCTCCGGTAGGGCACCAAGACTCTTTGTTTTCGGCGCAGCTCGTTGCCCACCCCACCAACCACCCCAACAACCAGAAGACAATTTCGAAGGCTTCGTACTGCGGAAGATGGATTTCGTCGCATGTGTTCCGGTTGTCGGTCTGTTGGTCGGTCGTTCGGTTGGGCCGCTGGCGCATGGCGCTCGCCTGCAGTACATCTGTTTATTTGCTTCGTTTGTGTCGTTTAATTATCGGAGTAATATTTCAAAAAGCCGTAGTCCCAGTGAGTGCTGCGCGAGAGTGGTTTTTGGAATGGCTTCGCCAACCTCTCCCAAAACCAGTCCGGCCCCGTAGCGCCAGATAAATCACGTCGATCGACGTACGATCCGGTCCGGTACGCTTCTAGGGGTAGGGGAACTCCTAGGACTCCTGGTGTCTATTCGTTTCCCCCAGCACGGACATTACGGTGAGCTGTCACATCCAGCTCCAAGGGAGGACATCGGTTCGAAGAGGAGGAGGGAATCCAGTCCAGTTTCCCGCACGCACCCGCAGCAAATCAATAAATTCCGAGTAAATTGTCAATAAATTCATAAACATCATTAATTACATAATTTGAATATTTCGTTCGTGTCCAGCCGTGAGAGATTCGGCGGCCGGTCTGGCGGAGTCGTTGGACGCTGTGGCGCTTCTCGAAGTTGCTTCTTTCATTTCAAAGGAAATGACTGGGCGCCTGGTTTTTTCGGTTGGTTGGTCGGAAATTTCGAAGAAATCGAACCGAACGAACGAGATCTATTCTTGCCCCCCTTCTGCCCGATCGATCTGCTCGGATTTCGTTATCAGCGGAATAGATCAGATCGGTCCGGTCCGATGAAGCCCTGTGCTGGTTCCCGCATCGTAGGATCGGGATTTCCTAGGAAGGGTCGCCAGTGCGCCTGTCGAAGAATAGAGAAAATGTATGAAGATGAATGAGGTATGGTTTAGATAAATGATGTCTCGCTACTATTTTAAACAAGACAAGAAAGATTCGTTCAGATAGAAACGGTCTCCGGGGCGGCATGCGGACGAGTCATCTTTGCAAATGGACATTCCATTAAGCTCTTGAAGGCACCTAAACATTACAAATGGGGCAGTTCAATGGATATGGTCCCGATAAATGATCAATATTTTAATTGAAATTGAATGTTTTGATGGTTTTATTCGATACAAATACGAAACTAATTCGCTGGGAAGTGGCAATAATGCGCCAGGACACAAATCATGTACGGAACAAGTTATGATTCCTCGGGACAAATCATAATCCAAGCCGTTGACCCATCGATCCCTACACATCTATTATGTTTTGCGATTGGAAGTAGTAGGAAAACAAACAAATGTTGAACAAACAAAGGAATATGCTACCACACCGGGGGCAGCAGGCTTCATAATAACCAGAACCACCATGCGGGGTGTCGTAGGTCTATAAATCATCGGGAGGATCCGCATGGCCCTAGCGAGAAAGCGAGAGAGAGAGAGAGAGAGCGAGAGAGAACCATTCTCTCCGGTACCGTTCTCGAGATTTCCTCGAGACGAAAAAAAAAAATCTAAAAACCTACAACCCTTCTTCACACGGAACGAGGTCCGAGCCGCAGGACCGAGGATGCAAAGAGGACACCCAGACCATCTCCAGCAAGCTAAGCAAAGTCTGGTACCCTCAGAGAAAGACAAAAGAAGGAAACCTCGAAAAGACATCGCACCCTGCACGTTGTGACCGGTCGCCCGGGAGTTTTTCGATCCGACGACGATCGACGGGCTAAACCGTGCGACTAAATGAGGACATGAATCGACTGCAAATGGGTCATAAATTTTACGGGTCACCCCGCCAACCGTGGCCGCACAACCGCCACGGGTTCTGGTGCTGGATCTTGAAGATTAGGAGACCGAATAGCCCCAGAGCGCGCTTGGTGACGGAGAAACGATTCCCAAAAACACACACACACACACCGCACCGCACCAGCGGAGCGAGAGTCGGCCTATCGATCGATCGATCGATCGGTTTCGGTTCGTTTCCAAACACCCCGCACCCCCGGGCTCCACAAAGAGGTTTCCCTAGAAAGCAACGGTCAATCGGTTATTAATTGATATTTATGCGCCTCCGCTATCTAGTAGCACGCCCTGGGGCGGAGTTTTGACCGGTGGCCGATGGTCAACCGGTGGGCAGAATGGAGGACCGTGGCTGAGTGGTCCACCAGACTGCTCCGGGGGTTAGTCTCATAAATCTCCGGATCGGTTCGAACGAGCGATATATTCGTATACAGACTCCGATGGAGGTCCAGCTCGTCGCGCACAGGTCCAGGAACGGACAATTACGCGGCATGGCATCGCGGTTACGGGATCAAGTGGCATGCGAAGGTATGGTTTTGTGAAGCCACGGATCACGGGCCAATGTTTCACGCGCGAATAAATCACCTGTCTGGATGCTCGATTTGGTGGTTGGCCACCGCTAGAGCCCGACGCGAGCAATCATTGTAACGCCACCGTAATGTGCACAACAGGACGCGTGGTCTGCGCGTGTGTGTGTGTGTGATCTGTGTAATGGTTGAGAACTAATTACCTTCAACGAACACCGCACTCAGCAGCGCAGTGGAAGGGTTGATTGTTTCCTCAACAGCAAGACATTCGACAATCCGTCGGACAGACGGACAGTCGGCGGGAATCAAAGACTTCCGCATCTTGGCATCACCACACAACCACCGACCCCCGGGTGCCCGGGTGCCCGGGGAGTGTGGTGCGCGGTGCCGTGATTGTGTAATTACATCGATTGCCACACGGAACACTGGTCGCGCGATTCCCGGTTCCGAACATCAAACGACGCCACCAAGCATGGCCGCGGCCGCAAACGCTTGTCCGGCGAGCCGACGTCGTGTTCCACTTTCCATCAAAAGATCAACCGACTGAGCAGAGTGTATTTGACTTTAATCGTTAATTAATCAAAGTACAATTAATTACCGCAATTATTGCCCGCCGGATCGGTTCGCCAATGCCGATCCGGCCGATACGCCCGGAATGCACGCCCGCGAAAGCGTTCCCTTCGGAGCCCCGGTTACCCGGTTTAGTTGGGCCAGCAGCTCAATCTCCTGTGGACGAAGCATTATGCTGCGAACGGTTGGTTTCCGATATGAAAATACTGGCCACAGGATATCAATGCTGCTTGCAATTTTTGACTCAATGTATCCTGATACATTGTAACATACAGCTGGCAGCAGTTGCAGACCTTGTTAGACCTCCATTTTCTTGTTTAAAATGGGACAGCATCGACTAACTTTACACTAAATATAAGGCAATTAAAAATATATATTGGGGCTCTTAATTTAAAAATGTATTAGGGTTATTAAAATCAGGCTCATATCAGATCGGATTCTTCTAAAGCATAAAACAGGTAATATTTGGCCACTCATTTTTAATCATTACAGTTCGCCTAGTGGTCACTTTGCAATTCCGTTGATATCGTTTTAATCATAGTAGTCTGTTTATTTAATGGTAATTTTTTTGTCAAAATTCATCCACGCTTTTAAAAGTTATCGCCGGTGGAACGCAAAGGGCGAAAAAAGTCTGTACACTCACTATTAAAATTCAATTCTGTTGGAGAAAAAAATCGAATCGAAATTTGTGCAAGAAAAGAGTGTCTACGGAAAAGGACACTCTCGAAATCTTGCTTTTGTCCACCAATGATTTTGTGTAAGTTTGGCATGATGCAGATAGCTGTTCTTGCCGAAGGTATGGCGTTAATGTTTTGTACATGAAATAGACCGATTTCATAGGGAAAACTATCAATCCAACAAACAGTCTGGATTTTCGTTCCATCGATTTCTATTGGACGATTATCACATGGAAACTTAAAAAGTATAAAAACCAACTGAAATAAGGGTGATGTGCAACAAGAGGGCAAATGATGTGACCTGTAGTACTGTGCAAACAATTTTGAGTGATGTCAAAAAAAAAGGTTGAAAAAATCATATAAAAAATTAATAAATAATTTACATCAATATTTCTTATTAAAGGGTATAAGGCAAAACCTACAAAATGACACCTTTCTTTTCTTTTTATGTGAGTTTTTGACTAAGATATGACCTATTTTGTGCGGCCAATTATTAACTGTTCCACGCTTTATACCTTTATGTTATTCTTGTGAGTGATTTTCATATCTAACTTTGCTATACATTTGAATCGGAAAATGTTTTTCAATTAGGTTTGAGTGAGTCTAAAACGATCCGATCATTATCTCAAAAATACATTTAATAAAAGCAAACGTCATTAATATGAAACATCTATATTTAGTAAAAATTATCACCACGAAAAAATACAAAACAATAAAATTAAAAATCAATGCAAATCGTAAAAGAGAATAAGAATCGCCAGAAGAAGCAACGAGCAGCAGCTGTTTATGTAAAACGAAAATGAAACATGATCAATGCCGCATCAGTTAACGATGACCGCTAACGAGCCATAAAGACCACTTATGGAGAAAATATCACTTGTGTATTGTAATTCAATATCTTGCTACCGACAAACGCAGATAGGAAAACAAACATCCAATACCAAGGTTCGCAGAAGGTTGCCAACTCAGCATCAGATATCTTCCATCTTTTTTTAACTACTCTTTCCAATGGAACTGCATCGGGATTTACTTGCATATGCACACTACATAGCATGTCTCTTCGAATATCTTCCCTTAGCCCTCGCCTGTACCATGATTGTATCAACTTTACCAACATCTTCATCGCCAACTAGTAAGAGTAGTTCGGAGTACCTCTTCCTGAAACTCGGTTTGGAGCTGCCAACAAACACCGTCAGGCGCAAGGGGAGACACCCCAAGCGTAGATCAATTACAGGAGGCTCTCACGGAGTCGCGTGTCGCGCAAGATCCATCGCCCTATCCATCTGCCCGCTGGCCTCAGGGAACTGCCACGCCAACAGGAACTAAAGGTTGACAAAAATAAACCAACGTGACACGAGCCGCTGACTGGCGAGATTAAACATACTTAACCAGCACCAGCAGCAACAACTTCTTGGGTGACAACAAGCAGCAGCAGCAGCAGCACCAGGAGCAACAGCGTCCGTCATCACCGTTCTTCGTCTTCCGCCCCTTCCACGGCGGTGGCTGTCCGTTCGGGACTATTAAATAATGAATCCAAAAGTGCGGTGGCGGCCGCTGCCGAGGCGAGAAGCAGAGATCGTGGACGCACGCACGCACGCACGATCGTGCTCATTAACCATCTGTGTTTAACGTCTCCCTTACCTCCCCCCTTACCCTGACACCCTGAGGTGTCGTGGCACGAGTCAAACGAGGTGTCAACGATTAAACATACCCGATAGCGTCAACGGCGAGACACGACGGGGACCAGACACTTTCTCGCCGGGTTAATAAGTGATGTACATCAATTTCGATTAGAATTAACAAGATAAATTCAGCGGACGAGAGAGTTTCCCCTCGCAGCCGCAGCCCGAAGTTGGCAAATGAGGCTCATTTGTATTTTTGGGTAGCGCATGACACGCACGCACGCGATGATCCCCACGGTTGGCTTAGGGCAGTCTCGTGTCTTAAGACGGGTCCGGATTAATGGTTTTACAACCGAGTGAGTGTGTAAACGAGAAGGAAAGCCTCTTGCCCAAGAAGGTCATCGATTACTTGAGGAGAGGGCTCGGTGTCTTGGCGCTTGACGCGCAGAGGTCTTCTTGTCGAAAGGGGACTTATCTTTTCATCACAAACCGACCAAATCGTCGGTGAGCTGTTGGGGAATGGAACAAAGCGTTTAATGCAGAGCTGTCCAAACTAGCATCAAATCATCTTGTTTTACATTTGACCGTGGAGTCGTGGAAATTGTCCATTTATCGCGGAAAACAATAATTTATGGTGAAGAAGTTATATGAAGATGAAAGGAAGAGCATAGAACAGAACATAACAGATGATAATGTTAAGAATATTTTGCGAAACAACTTCAATAAAATTCCATCTCACAAATCGATATATCAGCGCTTGATCATCATCAACCTTGAATACAACATAGCAAAGCCCCCGCTCACTCGAATCTCGTATGCTGGTCTAGTAGCGACAAGTCGCGGGAATCGCGAAACGCGCGTATTTGTGCCATATCGGAAATCGGAGTTGGTAGCAACAGGACAAAAGAATAGAGGTGGCTGCGAGATAAATGATAAGCAGAACAATTCCCAAAGATGCACAACAAGAAAGGAAGCAAAACAGCGGGAAGAGGAGCGAAGGATAGCAGCCCAAAAAGGGGGGTAGCGGAGTGAAAACGAACGGAAAGCGACGCGCGAACGTGAATGGAGCCGCAGGGTATTTGATGGAACGGCGGCCGCGGGTCATTTGCGCCTTTTCCAGCATCTTTTTCTTCCCCGTTTACCAGTGGATGTTGCAACCAGTGGATGTTGTCTGTTCGTCCGTCCGTCCGCCCCGTCGATTCGTCGATCGAAAAATGGCCGACCCAAAATTAGCGAAATCGTGGATGCGGACGCGGACGCGGACGAGGACCCCTGGCGGGCGGTGCAAAGCCTTCGGAAACTCGGGGCGGGGGGGAGTAAACAAAAGACAATGGGCGACCCCGGGCAGCCAACCGCTGGGCTGGTTTGCCGGTTTTGGAAGTTTTTCGCAACCTCCGGGGGCCGAAAAGACGACTCATTAAATGCCTTCGAACGAACGAAGGAGCGGCGGTCCAAGGGCTGGCCAGTGGACCTCTTCTTCTTCGGCTTCAGCTTCTTCAGCTTTCGATTCCGCCGCTCGTTCCGTTCCGGGATCCTGGGATCCGCCGATTGGTTTCGTCGAGTCGAACCCATTTTTCGACGAATCATCGTCGCCGCACATCGACAACGGCCAGTTCGAGGAAAGCGACCGAGCACGAGAGGTGAGTGGAGCGGTCCCGTTTCCCCGGAGTCCAACAGGGTCAGCGGCGTTTGATGTTGGACCGACCGACTGGCCGTGTGCGTTGTTGGGGCATTAGAAGGAGAGGTTCCGTTCCCCGCTGCTGGCCGCATCCTTAGTGGTGACCGGTACCGGCGTGCGCAGCGAGTCAATGAGTATTTGGCGGCGGATGTGGAATGTTTGGCGGACCGATTTTCGTTTCCCCTCCCCGGTCCCCCTCCCCCCCTTTGACTCGGCCCTGGGAAAGGCTCTGGGAAAGTGTGCGCGGTCTCGCGAAAAGAAGGGAGGGTTTTCGGTTTCGGTTTTTCAATTTGTCCACCGTTCGATCATTTGCAGTTGATCAAAATGCGGTTAATGTGGCCGGTAAGTTGCGTTGTGATGTTTGCGAAATCGTGCTTAGTCGGTTTTGCGTAGGGCAGCCGGTCAGTGCGTAAGGATGCGGTGGTTCTTAATTTGCGCCCGAATTTTAATTTCCTTTGGAGCGATGTTGCGGTGAACGAAGCTGGAATTGTAGCCATTTTTTACCGTGGATTGCACTTCCGTTTTTATTGATTTTTCCATCATCGAGAGGAGACATGACTGCAACAATGTGTGTATATGTGCAAATGGTTAATTGAAGAATAAACTTAGCAGAACAGGGACAAAGTGTTAAAGGACGACAACTGAACATGTACAACTGAAGCTCATTGTTGAACAGTAATACTGACGGATCAAAAGCAAAATAGGAAAAAGAAATAATGAAAATTTGCAACATTTTTTGCCGCTGAACTTTCAACACTGAGCGCACACAACAACAAAAAACCAACGTGCAATTACCATTAAAATCATTAAAATCTCTCAGTCATTATCACAAATCGCGCTAAAGCTACGGATTATGGGATGGATTACGAAGGATCAAACAGCCTTTCGTCAGCTGTCTGACGTGTTGTGGCAACTGTGGCAAAAAAAAAAAAACAAGAGAAACCCGAAGCTGTCATCAGCTCGATCACCTCGACACCGTGTCTTAAGGTTGCCCAACTGCCCCCTGCTTCCTTGCGCCATCGCTTCAACCCGGGACGCTGGTACGCTGTACGCCGTTCCGATTGACAGGTTTCCGGGACCGCTTTGGCACTATCAAAGTGTCACCGGTACCGATCATTCATCGCGACAATCGCAAACCGTACTTAACTTAATATTTCAACTATTTCAAATCGTACTCCGCTCCCTGGAATATGCATCCGGTCCAGACGTGATCGGAAATCGGACAGGACTCGGAAACGTCTTGGCAGGCGGCCTGGCGGGATGATAATCGAATTGATTCGAATTGAGGGAAAGATGGACGTGTAAGCCGCGCATCATCATCATCATCATCGTGGACGTCATCGGGGGACCGATAAGAGTAGCCACAATCCGAACGGTTCCTCAATCCAACCGCAATGGCGTACGCACGGTGATTGCTGGCCTGCGGTGCAAAGGCACCGACGGTATTCAATAAATTTGTGTTATTACATTTTGATTGATACATTAATTGATTGCCGGCGAAAGGGCACCGTTTGAGGGATGGGATAGGGAGGGTGGATAGGGAGACAGCGGCCACGGCGGCATTTGGTATCAAAGTGGCCCCTTGGTCACGGCTTCGGACAATCATGGCGCACGGAAACGGTTCCCGAGCATTACGAGATCAAATCATGCTGGTGCGATGGCCGATGACGTTGCGGTACAATAGTTTACCGTTTGATAGGCTGGCTGTGAAATGTATTTTATTAGGAAAAAGCCGGATCGGTTGCCGCAAGAATGGTGGAACTTATCTTTATCTTTAAGCATCATCTTGGCGGTTACAGGTTTGAATACATTTCTTTCTCATTTATACTATGTTAAGGAAAGGAAGAAAATGGCTCTGGTCAACCATGTTCACGATATAATCGCACAGAGAATAAGTTCGATTAATCTTTTAGAAACTTTTAACATCAGTTCTCATAATTGTATACTAAAGAATGACGGATTAAATCGATTGAAGAATCATAATCATCAGCATCGACGAATGCCCCAATCAAATATGATAAGGCTTTGCAAAGAAGTATTCGATTCCTCGATAGTTCCTTGAACAAGAATGCTTTTTCATAGTATTGTTTTAAAAATTAATTATTTTGTTTAAGGTCACAACTAGAACGATCGCGTCTGGTTCAAATAATAAGGGATCAATCAATCGAAATTGAAGTTATCAATATATCAAAATTCTAAATTTCAAATGACAAATTGCAGCCTTCAGTTACAGATAAATCCGAAAAAGTGGATCAAAGAGAGGAGTTCATCATCTCAAGGTTTTGCCAGTGTGTCCTCAGCCTATTTGCAATAACCAATACAGCGCTACTACATATTCTTATCTTTTATGGAAGAAATAGTCAAAGGTCTAAAGGAATTGTCTTTGAAAACAAATTGACAACGTATTATGTGGAGCGATAGGAATGTTTGAATTTCGAATCAAACATGACGCATCATCATCCAGATTTGCATCCTGTCTGCAGCTGCACTCCAGGTACCAGATCCTTGCCAGAACCTATGTCCGTTGAACAGACACAAAAGCGGAGTCTCCCCGTGGAGTGTCGCACAAAATGAGCGAAGCATTAAAATTTTATGGAATGCAAATATTATCACTCCCGATATAATTTATCTCCGGAACAGCAGCCCCTGGATATGGTCGGGAACGTGCACCGCCGGGCGGTCGGAATTACACAACCCACAGAGCGCTACCGTTAATCAAGACCACCTCCCCACCGGTGAGGGGAGAGGGGGGAGAGGAGGTGCCTAGGGCGTGCCGAATGCAGCTTGGCCAAGCTGTGCCCCGACGGAGCAGGAAATACGCCGCACTGGGACTGGGAAATAAAATGCAAACTTCACAAATATCTTCCCTACTTCGCTTCACCATGCGCCTCCTCCTTCTCATTCTCCTGTCCCCCTTCCCGAGCCCTGGTTGCCTAGTGTGAGGCCTACCGTGAGGCACAAACACAAAACACCGCCCGGTCCGGGGGATGGGGGGGCTGATTTCAATTAAATCCTAGCATTGCCCCTGCAGCAGCAGCAGCCGCACCTGAGGCATTCGTTTGATGTACTGCATAGCGGCATAGCGGTTTGCTGCATCACGGCCGCCTGGTGGGGGTCTATCGGTAGCATAAAACTGCATAAACTGCCCGGGGGCGACCACAGTGTGGCTGTTGCTGGGGACGCGATGCTCGATTCCGATTTCCGATCCGCCATTGCACATCGCCATTGCTGCATCGTCGTCGTCGTCGTCGTCGTTGTCCTGCACGTTGGTCCCTGCACTGCAGACAGCCTGGAGTCTATAAATTAAAACATTGACTTCATATATTCGCTCGATTCGGTTCGATTCGAAGCATATCGAACGGAGTGGTTGCACGTTGCTGCACATCACATCCCAAAAAGGGGAGCAGCAGCAGCAGCAATGCGCATTGCAACTCCGGACGCTCAAGAAAGAGAAGCAATCAAAGGAGTCTGCGAGAAATCGTTTGCATGTTGTGCTCCTCTGGGCCTTGAGCCTTTTGCCGGTTCTCTGGTATGAGGCGAATAATTTACACACAATTTCAATAAAGATTTCTTCCGATCGGCCACACGGCCACAGCTGGTACGATGGTACGGTCGTATGGTACGCTTCATCGTTTGTACTCGATGGCGCAAAGGAGATGGTCGGCTCCCGAGAGTCAGAAGGTAATGAAGGTCGATGGTGCGCCTGCCTGCCCGTCCATACGGTCCATCCCGCGGGAAGAACGATTCTATCCGGCAGCCCCTTATGTGGACGTCTTATCGTGCTCGCTCTGCCATACTATGCAGGTCCGGGATTTTGCCGCCCAAAGGAACCGCGCCTACTGCGGCCTACTGCTGCACAAAAGGATTTTTGCTACGCTCGGATATCGGATCGGATCTTGGACTACACCGCTCGGTAGGCATGATACGGATAATAACATTATCATCTTCCATGGATCGTCCGTGGAGCGAGCCCCAGCCCAGACCAGTGGAAAGGATTGCATCCAAGGAAATAGTCTTCCTGGGGTTTTGTGTACGGTGAACTGCTTAGAACGGTGTGGAGTCTAGCTGGTGCTGCGGTTTGCTGAGTACTCGCCGCAGTACTTGGAGCGTGGAGGAAAATAGCTGAACATAATTACAAACTGTTCCGAGGCAGGCATAAGGCGGTAACCAAGCGAAGAAGGAAGGCATAGGCTCCCACTTACTGTGTGTGCGTGTGTGTGTGTGTGTGTGAGGGTGTATTTGTCTTATTAAAATATTTGCTTCCTACTGCTTGCATCACGAAGTCTAGCGTTAACCCTCGCAGAAGAAAGAAGCTATTGTTTTAGAACAACGAGACGAGCTTCTTCCCCTCGAGGATGGGTTGGTAGTTCCGGTAGTTGAGAGAGAGTCGCCTGCTAAGTCGATGGTCCAACACCAAGACCATGGAACCAACGACCAAAACCAGTTTCATAACGAATCCCTGTCGAGCAGTCGAGGATCCTCAACCTCAACATCTGTGGCTTTGCGGTTAGTTGCGAGTAAGTTGCTTACACAATGGCCTGGCAGCAGTATCTTGGGTGCCAGTACGCTCCCAGTGCAGTGCACTGTTCGGGTGTATATTAACTCGTTTTGGGCTGGTAAGACGCGATGGTCGCCGTCGTCGTCGTCGTCGTCGTGGCTTTCCTTGGTTTCCTGCGGCGTCCGATTCTCGGCGAATAGAGTTGACAAAAATGGTTATAAGATAAAGAGTCTGGAGGAGACGGAGACGGAGCGCACCAGAGGAGGGGCGGATCAAGACGGAAAGTCCCAAGGACGGAATGTGGCTGCACTTTGTTCCGTTCGCGCTGTGTACCTCGCTTCGCGGCCGGACGAGGTGTGCAGTAATATTTCAGATCTAACACGATCATCTCTTATCTGATTCAATTGTTCTCCTTGGCCTCGAAGTGGTTTCGCGAGCTACACTGCCCGGATTCCTGTTGCTGGCGAACGCTGTTGTGTCCAGACGTAGTGCGGAGCGGGAATATGGGGCCCGTCTGTCTGTTGTGTTTCGTTCCATTCGAAGAATTTGTTCGAAACTTCACTAACGCAATCGTTAGCTTGCCGGACCGTGTGTGCAATCGTCGTTGGTACTGAAACTCTGGGCATGCCCAAAACGTTCGTTCCGCCGCTCGTATGAAGCCAATAGCCGCTAATCGACATAATCGACGCGCGATCCATGCCCGTGCGGCCAAAGAGCGGCCCGTAACATGGACGATGGTTTCGTCAATTGAGATGTTTCGAGCTGCTAAATTCCGCCGCTTCGATGACGATAACATCTGGATTAATAATAATCAAGAGAGTGGGGTGGATAAGAAAAAGATGGGGAAGGTGAAAAGCAAAGTATTGCCGGTGACTTTCGTTTATGTATTGTAGTGGAAATTGTATGGTTGAAGCATCTAATTGCGATTGACGGTAAGAAAGTAATTTAAAAAAAAGTTTTAACTTGTAATGGTGAGTTATCTGTGGAATGGCAGCACATTGCAGCATCGCGGGAATATAAGATCATTGTAGGCACATGAACAATCTTGATACTGTTTGATAAATCGCTTGAATTGATAGTAGACATCTTCCTAACAAGTAGAAATCAATTACCATCTTTTGTAGAGCATACTATAAGACAGTATATAGTACATTTAGTGCTATAGTGCATTATTAATGAATGCAACTTCGTATACATCAGACAGATTCTCTCGGAGTCGATTTTGACTATAGTACATTATGATTTACACTCAAAGAGGTAGATTAATGAATATATGTGGAATTTTCATACATAAGAATTCTTTTAACATCAAGATCAAGATCATCGCTTTATTTTAGAATAGCTTGTTTTCGTTAATCGCTAAACAAGATCCTTAAAATGTTCTTAACCTTGTGTTGATTTTTAAACAATCATTAGTACACAGTGTCTGAAATCAATGTCATGATTAACGTTGCTTCGAGCCTGTGGTATCAATCTGTATGACGGTATCCTTGGACACATCTTTTTTTACGGAAATTTCTTAATACTTCAGCATTAGATGTTCATATTCCATTCACCACCATATGCTGCACTCATACCAACACTAGATCCAATGGACGACCCCTCAAACAAAAAGGAACCAAAATGGCAAACAACCAATAATCGCGAACCATACCAAACTACCAATCGAACGAAAAAGCGCACCAATGCGACAGTAATTCGGCCAAGCAGGCAAATGTGTCTATGCGTCCTGTCCCCTGGTCCCAGCACCGAGGCGGCACGACGGTCCCTGTCTGTACTGTGCAGTAGCACCAGCGGCAGCACCATCAGCGGCAGCAATAAAATTCAAACAAGCTCACCAGGAATTTCGGCAATTTCCCAAACACTTTCCCACGCTTGCACCACACCATTGGTGCGGCAACCGGCAACCGGAGCCGCAACGCCACCGACCAAATGAAGCAGCCAAAACGAAGCAGTCGCGAAACAGTCGTCCGCAAAATCCCGCACCCCGAAACGAAAACCCGGCAAACGATCTCTGGGTCTCAGAACGGTCTCCGGGTCCGGGGAAACACCTCCCTCGCACCGCACCGTCCCGCACCGGTCCTGCGTCCGCGCATAGTTTGTCGTTTTCGTTCGAAAATTTAAATCGATCCTTTCGAATCCTGCCGAAAGGTAGCCGAGATCCCAACAACTCCGCCAAGGAACCAATCCACTCCGCGAGTCCTGCGATTTTTGCGCTTTTACGCGGGATGACGAGAAGGAGAAAGAGAAGAAACCTAAATCGGATTCCCATCGGAAAGCGGGTTGGTTAGAATCGCTTGGAAATCGAACCGAACCGATAAACGATCGATCGACCTTCTCAAGACGCCGCCATCGCGACAATCCTTGACTTAGTGGTGAGAACCATTGTGACCGCCCAACGGGGCCCATGGGAAAGCGTTGCCTTCGGGGTTTTTTGCCGTTCGATTCTCGGACCGTGGACCGCAATCTCGGGAAACGTCGCAGCGCTACTCTGTGCAACATTGTGACGTGAATCGGCGCGTCGCGGACTCCGGGACTGCATCCGTCAGCATGCACGGCCACCGTGTAACGGTTTTCTACCGCACATCAGCGCCAGCCATCAGCGACGGATGCCTAGAGTGTAATCTGTTGCGTTCCCTCCGCTACAACCGTAATTACTTTATTGATCTCCGCGGATGCCGATACGCATTCGTGACGTTGGCAGGATTCTGGCGCTCACGTCGAGGGGGAGGAGATGAAGATGGAGGCGGCATCCCCGGAACCATTCTAGGAATCGATGTCAAATGAAATGATTCGCGCGGTCTTCGGCTCCATCTCGCGTGATGGCGGCAATCATCAATCGATGCGACGGGCGGGCAAATTTTCTCTCCAGCGCAAGGAAGGAGTCGCTAGGTCGGTGACAGGGGGAGAGGGGACCCCGATCCCTCCGATAGCCGGTTTAGACAAGGCTTTGCGATAGGACGATCCTTGGTCTTGGGATTGTGGCCGGCGGCCCCCTTTTTCTTCACGGCATTGTTGTGTGTGTGTGTTTTGTGTAACTATTATTGCTTCTACTTTCTTTCTGCCGATCGGCGATTTCCCCTTTGAGCGATACCGCGCGATACTACCGTGACTTCTGCAGCAATTTTGTGTTTGAGTTTTTTTTTTGCTTTTGCTTTTCTTCCGCTGCCTGCCCTGTCGTTGATCGTCATTGCTGGTCGTAGCGATAGTTATGAAAACTATGCTGCCATGGCATTGCACAGCGCGCACGATTCGTGAGCCTGGAATGTGCCCACATCTGGTTCCGTTCACGGTTCACTACGGACCTCCAGTGGAATCCCGCGGCACAGTGGGATCAGCGTCAGGTTGACGGTTTAGTTTCAATATTCCACCACAAACCTTTAACAATAAACAGAACCGAACAAGGAAAATGATCGATCTCGGTTGCTAGGATGATTTGTGGAGAAAGTTATCGAATGCAGCACCACACCCCAGGACCGAACATTAGGAAGTCAAATTCGTCTCTGATTCTCATAAATTACAACATGCAATTCGACATTCAAATTATGTGGCGAACCGATACAGATTTTAAACAACAGCAACTGCGCGCACACACACACACTTCCTACAGCGTGTCTATTCCTTGCTCGGTCTAGTCACATCTGTTTCTTCCGCTTTTTCCGGCGTCCGTCTGCTGCTGTTGTCAATACGTCCCTCGGCGTCCCTCATGCTGCCAGCATGAAACGAGCCCGGCCTGTCATATTATTTAATTTGATTAATTATGCCCAGTTTTCCTTTGATTATTTCCGTTCCTGGTCCTGCACTCCAATGGTGTGGCGTGGACGGATGGCCGCGGCAGAGATTTATTTCTTTTTGAGAAAAAAAAAACCCTCGAAGAAAAGAAAACACCATTTTTTGATGCCACCCAGCAATGCAAAATATGTTCGGCGCTATTCCGGCGCGATAATGAGAAGCGATTTCATCCCGTGTCCTCCCCGGGGTCGTGTAATGAGTTCGCCGCCGTCGCCGTGATGGAGCAGCTTATTATTAGAAGAATTCGTTTCGATGATTTATCGATCCGCGGACTCCGCGGGCTCGTTTATCAATTCCGTGGTTCCATTTTGTGGGGGTTCGAGGGCCCACTTACCAAGGAGAGCACACTTCCAGTGGAGAGTAGAGTGCAACAGAACACAGACACACAAAAAAAAGCATCCTTCGTTGAAGTACCGTCCCGGGAATGCACTTACAATGAAGCCACGCCGTGGAAACTGATTTTCACGCAAAACGGGAGGTTCCCGGGGACACGTCGCGCACACACACGGTGCACTTTCACCAGGAGAAAGTGAGAAAAACTCGCGCCACCGGACCGATAGACGACGATGACGACGACGACGACGACGACGGATTCGGCGGCGGCGGTCGCTTGATTGATTTCGCGTTCGCTATATTTAGCGGTCCTCCGGCTGATGCACTCCGGCGTGCTATCGGTGGCTCAATTCGATCCACCTCGTTGCATCGCAGAACGCACTCAGCTGCTGCTGCTGCTGCTGTTGCGTTGACCTCCTTCTCGGTCGCCGGTAGGCCGCTCGTCGTCGTTGGCCGAAAAAAGAATTTGCTTCCTCGCGGTGCGGTTCGGTGCGTTGCTTTTGACCCGCAACGCGGCGCAGCAAAAACCCAAAAAAAGGGGGACAAAAAGAACCAATCAACCAGCCAACCAACAGACCAACCAAGCGATGACGACGGTGGCCGCCGGTTTCGCCGGTAGACCGGGACGGTGAAAGCAGTTTTTGTAAATTTAGAAACGGATTCAATTTTGATCGGTTTCGGGCCGACCGGGCCGAGTGGCCACGAGAGGGAAAGATAGAGAAAGAGGAGAAAGAGAGTGGCTAGAGAGTGACGCTTCGGACGACCGCGTGGATTGCAACCGATGTCGCACGGCGCGCCCGGCATGCTAGAAGCAGCTTTTCAGGATGTGAGGAATGTCAATCGGAACGCCCGGTCCCCGGTCTCCGGTCCCGGGTCCTCTCGTTCCGACGTCGCCTCGTCCGGCCGACGTGTAATTCCGACAAGCGAATCCTCACATTCTCGCCGCTTTGGTACGATGGCAGCAGCAGCAGTAGAAGCAGCAGTAGAAGCCACTTCCAATAGTGGCGCTGCTGGCCGGTTTGATGATGGTTCGAAATCGTCGGAACGATCGAACGGAACGAAAAGCTGAGAACTTTTTAATGCACTCCCGGGGGCACTTGCCCGTGGTACCGTTCGTCGTGGTACTCGCACTCGGTAATTCAGTCCGCCCGGGCGGGGGGGAGCACGCTCTTAAGCTCTCGATCCGGAGAAAGGGCCACTTCACTATAGGGATCGATTGTGGCGATTTGATGGAGCTGCTCGTTGGTCCGGAATGCATAAGAATGATCGTTGGCTAGTGATCCGGTTACGGGCTAATTGAGAAAGAAACTTTGGTTTCTAGTAAACACTGGACTCAAGCTTGGAAGCATTTTATGAAATCCTCTTCATATTTTGCCAAATTGAGCAAATTGGTTAATATTTCATGAACACTAAATTGTTGTTATGGAAAATCTGGCAGACAATCCGAGGGCTAAGAAGACGACACTCCACTTTAAACTCAATTTGTTTCCATTGAGCCATTGGTTTCGTTGTAATAGATATTGGCTTTTAATTCCCGTTTGCTTTATGATTTCCCGGTTTGCTTTCGGCAGCATAGACACAAATGAGAACGAGAGACAAATGACAGCAGCAGCAGCAACAGCAAACGGCGGGATCACGCTCTGTCCCCGCCGAGTGTCAACATAATTCAGTGTTAAGCGAGCCGTTTATCTTCGTCTCGGTGCGCGGGAGGGTGACACCATCACCAACACCCCCTCCTCCTCCGACCGGTTGATGGCCAGTTCCCGTGTAAAGCCACTCATCGACGACGACTCAATATATGCTCACGTGCGTTGTTGTGCGCTGTGTAAACACACAGATTCATTCATAGCCAGCGCGTACGTTCACATTACCCACATTTGCTTCCTACTTCCGCTGGCCTGGCCTCTAGGAGTTGGAGGTCATTTGGTTGGAGACAGGATCCAGCAGCAGGGCCCTCGGTTTTTCTCGCTTTTCCGCGGCAGCATTAGCGTCAGCTGACTTTCACCGGGCGCATAAATTGCGCCCTCGCTAAGAGCTGCAAGGCTGGCACAACAAAGCAACGAGCGAAGGTGTGATCGTACCGCTACCGCGATCCGCGGCGCCCAGAAGGGAAAAGTGCGAGCGCGAGCGCGAGGTATTGTTTTTCCAACGTGCCACTTTCACGGAAAAATCCCTCCCCAACGAAACGAAGGAAAGTCGAAAGCCGGTCGCAACGGCGTCGGTTTTGTCCTCGGTACGGCACACGCACAAGACCATTGCCACCATTGCCGGTCCAAGTGCTGCTCGCGCGCGCCCGCTCTCCGCAGCATCTCCCGGACGTAATCGATGCCGGAGGGCCCCCGTGTTCCATCCTCGGGTCCCTTTTTTCGCTATTTTTAAGCGCCCAACAATTACCTTTACTCACTCGATGCACACACATACGCACACAGACACGTAGGCCAGAAATTCCGGCTACGGTTCAAATATAGAACCACGGCGACGGGGAGACGAAAGATGGGCGAAAGGAATAACATCCCGTGGGGTGATGCGAAACAATACGGCTGGCTGGCCGGCACTAAAATCCAAATCTTTATTTTGTCAACCAAGTCAGGAAAAACAGAAACCACCGGGTCCTGTACCGGGTACCGTGGCTCGATGGTTCGATGGAATAGGCTGGTGGTGGGCACCATAAATCAAGTGGATGGAAATTATTATGATGCGACCACACTCGAGCCCCCGCCGCCTCACTTTCGTCGCGAGACCAATCTTTACGACCGCTACCGTACCGTGCGCTGCGCTACTTTACGAGTTTTCCGATAATCTTTAATTCTACGGGGCGCCCAGGAAGCCCTAGGGAAAACGGACGCGGTTTTAGAGTGTCTGGGACTTTGGCGGTTTCGGTTTTGTGGGTGATAATTTTATGTGAGACTTTGAGTAGTAAATGTGTGGCCTGGCGTCGCCTGTTTTATGGCGTAGACTGCAAATGACGAGAATCAATCAGTCATTGATGAGCATTTTATGGCTTGCTTTGACGTAGGCGCCCTCCAATTAACAAAAGGTGGAAAAAGCGAGCTAAAAGATGGACCATTTAGCACCTTCGAATAGAATTATGCTACCATAAAGTGGAAAAGATTCGATAGAAAAGAAGCATAGAACCACCTCATCTTCTACCAAGATTATGGCACATTGAAAACATCGCTGGAATGAAATATGGATTGACCATCGATGGGGCACTTCATAAATTGAATATTTATTGTTTTGACAGCACACCGGCTCCAGATGGCACCAGCCGGGACAATAGACACGGCCGAACGGAACCGGAACAGAAGGCAGAAAACGTTTTTGTTTTACCAAATTGCCACCGACCGGCCTGGCATAAAGGATTGGAGCAACTGAAGAAGCCGCCATGAAGCGTACATGAAGCGTGCTGGTTTGCCACCTGTTCCCGGTGGTGGACGGACGTTTGCAGCTTTTTCTTAACCGCATCACCAGCAGCAGCAGCAGCACCAGCAGCATCAAATGTTGCAGAAGAATACGCCTGCTACGCGGCTAAAGGAACGGATGTTGCTTCCCGGACTGAAAGGGGGTAGGAAAAAAACAACAACCGGGAAACGGAATAATATCCAGGCCGATCCTCGGTTGCAAATGCTGGTAAAGGAGAGAGAGCTGCAGCAGCAGCAAGAAAAAAAAACAGACGGATTGCGAAAAAAGAAGCCTGCGAGCCATTGCATTGCAAAGCAGGGCCACGCGCATCCGACGAGTACCGACGGACCGTCTGGTGTGCCGTTCTGGCCGTCGATGTGTCGCCCAAAATGTGAATGTCACAACAATCGACTGCTTGAACGGTTTCAATGTGTTTTCAATACGCAGCGGGGTGCAGCGAAGTCGGGTGTGAAAGGTGTGTGTAAAGGGTTTTCGACCACTCGCTGCTGCTGCTGCTGCTCGCTGAAAAGAACGTTAAACCGTGTGCCAACCACACCCGTACACATCGCCACGACAGCTTCTCAGTTCGCGGGGATCCATCGCGTAAAACCCGCGGCATAAATAGGGCCGTGTCATCATTCCTTTCTATTCGATCCATTATTTATGAACCGCTGGGTGTACGAGTATGAATGCTCACTCGGTTCAAATAAAAATGCTAAATGCCTTTATGTTTTGCAGTTTGCAGTGCACGCGGTGTGGCTGGGGATATCACGGAAACCCGGAGGAGGAGGAGGAAGGGTCAGGCACCACCTCGGGGTGTCACTGTCGGGTCCACATGTGTCCCGCTTCGGACAGTTCGTTATGGCGAAATATTGCAGGAATTTATGTAGACAATTAATTTGCTGGAG
>NC_064874.1:69028556-69036056 GCF_943734745.1 Anopheles darlingi
TGCATGATAAGGAATCTTGGTGCGGCGTCGCGCAAAGGGAAAGGAGGAGCAGAGGAAGAAAAAAATAAGGCCGCGGGAGAAAAACGGAACCCTCTGCACCGACACGAACCCACGGGGACCGGGCGATGATGCGCGAGCGCAAGGACATCGAAGAAAACAATTACTCCCACAGCAGCAGCGCGAAGGAGGAAGGTGGGAATGGTGAGAGAGAAAGGAGGGGTAAAAAAAAGTTCTATCCTGGGTAGCACAGGACATAACTCCCGCGTCACAACCAGATAATTAAATTAAATCAACCCTTCCGACCGTCTTGGCGCTTTTGTTGTGTTGTGTCCTCGCCCCGATTTTGGTCGTTTTCATAAATCCTCTCCTTCCCCCATTGCCACAGTGAAGGCAACGACACTCATCAGCCATCAGCTCTGAACCAGGGCAAGGACTTGCTGGCGGTCGGTCGGTCGAAGGAGTTGCCTGAAGTAAAACAATAAACGAGAACCCAACGAGAAAACACCGGTTCCCATTAAATCGGAGGCAGCCAGCAAGGGGAGTCCTTGTTTCTTGTGCTGCGGGAATCATAAAACCACACCGCTTGACGGTGACGACGTTCGGTGAAGGACCTTCGGCTCGCCATTCGGAGCCAGGTCGTGTGCCATAAACGTTCACCACACCGGTTCCTTGGCATGCTAGTTTATTTGAATGACTTTTAATTATATTCTAATTTAAGGAGTTGCCCACCACCACCAACCACCAACAGGCGCCAGGGAACAGCACCAGCAGCTCCAGCGAGTGCCATCGACTTTATGCTAATCGTTGTAAGGACTTCTCCGAAAAGGAAATAAAAGAAGAGCACCCTTTGCTTAAGGTTGGTTAAGAAGATGATTGATGGACTGACTGACTGGCCGCGCACCAGCCCGGGGGTTTTTATCGGTGGTAGTAAATAAAAATTTCATTAAGCCTCAACTCACTCGGCATTCGCGATGAGCAGCCGAAGCGTGCGTCATCGGGCGACAGTACACCCAGAAAGGACGATAAACGGTAAAAAGGATGTCATGAAACAAACGAATCCTTTTGGAGACGTGCGGCGTGTCGAGAATCACGGTTGCTGCGATGAAACAATGATGGCCACGGCAATCTCATGTCTTGGGAGAAATTTAATAAAGCGTCAATGAGCAAGATTAACTGGAAGTCGACATAACGTTGCGCCCTAAGTACGGCTAAAGTGGTTGTGCGAAAGTTAGATAGAAAAAAGCCCTCTTCCTGTTGGCCCAAAGCGGTCCGAGTGATCCCTCATTAGGGGCTGCGAGAGCCTCGCATCATCAGCCAAGATGGCGGCTGTTCGAATGAAAAAGCAAAAAAAAACGAATACAAAAAAGAGAATGAAATTAACTCTCTACTTACACTAATTGGAGCTGACTTGGCCGCGGTGGCCGGCACCGGTGCGAGTGTATTAAGAGCAATTTCTGATCCATTTCTCACTCACTAGCCCTTGCCACTGCTGCATCCCCTTCTTTAATGCTATTAATTACCCCCGTTAAGGGCGGTTTCGATTGCTGCAATGCCAACGGAGCACCACCGAGTGCAGCTGACCGTGCACAACACTACAGCACCAACAATGAACCACAACACTAGCAGCAGGGGGCTGCATTGTTTGCTGCAACTTTCGTATCGCCGCCATTGGTGGGTAACGTTGGGCGCCGGTGGTTGGAACCAATCGGCTGATGCCTTCCGCTGGAAGAGGGGAGACCCCACAATCAAGCGCCCCTTGTGGCAGCCATATTGCGTTTTATGCGTGCCCCTTATCGGCCTCTACACCCACGCGAACGGTGGTTCCGGGGGGTAATCGAGTCAGCTGGGAGGTTAATAAAGCTATTTTTCATTTTCTTTACAACCTCACCGATAAGGCCAGCGGACCAATAAAACATTCGTTTTACGCCGCGTGCCCTGGAGTTTCCCCAATTGTTTTCTTCATTTTTCCTCTAGAAACGTAATTATTAACCGAAAGCCCGTTTGGATTAGATAAGAAATTATGGTTGGGATATGACTGCAGCAGTCGTAGTGTGTAGTGTAGGTAACCAATATTTTAATAGCTCGTTAGCGAAGCAACAAATAGAAAAAAGTGGATTAGATAGTCCCTTTTGCATATCGCCCATGACTAATAAATAGCTTCATCAAGCATTAGTACAGTGATAGAAACTGAAAACCTACGAATATAAATGATGAAAAGGTCAAAAGACTCTTCTAACTGCGTTCCACCCTCCTGGAGGTTTCCAACAAGCGAGCGAAATTGCATCGCGATTCGACGAAATGTAGAAACAGTTCCAACAGGCCAAAGAATTCCGGAATGCTGGAGAGATTTCGGTTCGGTTCGCTAAATGCCACACAAAAGTCGCATCCCAGGGGGCAGGAATTCCGGATCCACACGATCCTGTCGGTTAACGGGCGCTCGACACGCCGCCCCCCTCCGGCGAGAATGTCCCGGAAACTACTCAATTAATATCTATGACCACCGGGCACCACGGGCGCGGATCGTTTGAGAGCTTGCGAGCGCTAGAGACACTCATTAAAATTACACCGGAATGTAGTAAAAATGCCGAAAAACAAAATCCTCCACGCTGCTGCTGCTCCTCGAATACCCGAATCCATCCAGAAACCCTTCCACAGATCAAGCACCTGGTGCTGTGAACCCCGGCCAAGGGGACCCCCAAAGACCGATGATGCGACTGTCCTCGGATCCGCGGGACAAGCTGCGCTGTAGATTTGTTTTTTAGAGCTTTTTAATTAAATTACCGTACCGTAAAACGGTGGCCCCGGCGGTGGATGGGGCAATCGAGCAATCGAGTCCCTCGAATCTTCCCGATCCCGATCGACGGCGAGACCCCTCACGGAACAGTCCAACTAACGGTTTCGGTATCTTAATTCCCGAACCGACAAGCGTAACAACAAAACGGCAACTACTACTTTTTCGGGTGCGGTTTGGGTTGACCACACTCATCGACGGTCACCGTGGACGCGTTATCTTAATGATCGTTCTTGTGTGTTGTGTGTGTGTGTGTGTGTGTGTGTGTGTGTGTGTGTGTGTGTGTGTGTGTGTCTTGGAGTGTGTGTTTTCCCCGTTTTTTTTTTCGTTTCTGTTTCTCTCGACGGCGTTTGATCTTTGGCTCTAGTTTCTGGAAGATCTCGGATCCCTGTTTCCGCTCTGAGAGAGCGAGAACCCGCCGCAGGTAGCACCGGACAGACCCAAAAACGATCGGGACCTTTCTCCGCTAACCGTATCGCGGGTGGTATCGGTTGTTGGCTTCTGCGGTGGTCACCAGCTAGATTCCCAGGACAGAGTTTGTCTTCGATTCGATTGATCTTGTTTGGTTTGTTTCTTAGACAGTAGATTGTGGTCATAGCATCCAAAGCAAACATCGTTTTTGGGCTTGATCGGTAGCTTCTCTACTGAGATTCGAGTCCGTTAATGGATAGATAGCTCCTGGAAACACTTTTCTCTAAGACCGGCGAGTTCTAATTGCTTCAATAATCCTGATTTGCTGTATACTGAATTGATGACGAGCTTACTGGAATCATGTTCTTCATCATTCTTAACGTGATTCAAAAGCAAACAATTCGTCGAAAGGCGGAAAAAAGCATGTTCGCATACCGGCTAGCGATGTCATCCCAAGCAGTAGTTGGCAGATTCGGCGACTATTCAACAGCCACACCCATCACAACAGACACCCGAATCCCCCTTTTGCCTTTTGCGCGGTTCCACTTTTCGAAAACTTCCCAAACATCCAGTCAAACGCTCACAACATAACACGATACCGTGAGTGATATGAATTCCGCCGCCGATACCTCGCATACCCCGCGGTCATCAGCCACTCGAACAAACCGATAACCGATTTCCCGTTCTCACCCCGTGGTTCGGGCCGCTACTTGGGTGGCCCCCACTCCCCCCAAAAAAAAAAACCACACCAAACGTCTCGCCACTAACGGAAGCCACATCGGCGCAACATAAAAGCGCCGAGCACCCCTCGAGATCAATAAATTTGGCCCATTCCCATTCCCCACCAGCACCAGCACCACCATGTCCCACGCCCACTCGAGACGCCCAGCTCGAATGCGATCGAATTCGAATAAAATGGTTATCAACTCAATTACGATAACGAGCGACGAGAACCGCGCGGTCTTTGGCCGAGGGCCGAGTACCGGGATCGCGAGCCCGTGATGCGTGAGGGGTGAATCCTGTTAGCACCCGGCCCGGACCAGCGAGTCACCTGAGATGGGGTGGCCTCGAGCCGAAGCTGGACCGGACCTTCTCCGATAACAGGAAATATTTATTGGCACCGAACCACCGGGCACCGAGTGTAAACGCGGAAGCCTTCGGCGTGCCAACAGCATTTCCCATTTCCAGACTCGCTAGAAGGTAGAGAGCTCGCCGCTGCACTGCTTTATTGCTTTATTCTTAGCGCCTCGCTTCGACTGCGCTGACGAGCGGACCACCGAGGATGCAAGGATCATCCTTCGCAAAGCGGCACAACTCTCCGCCAAAGAAGAACCGTTTCTAAGATAAGATTCTCCCTCTTGGTCCTAAGTCCGCGTTACTCCAAGTGACGGTGGCCTCCTGTAACCGGACCAGGACCTTCCCCCGTACGTCTGTCTGTCCGTCTGTTTGGTGCCGAAGGATTTTCGCCTTTTTATGTTTAATAAATTCCCACTCCCATCCCACGGGTCGTGGCAGCAGCAGTCGAGGCGCCGCGTTAGGAGCGCCCGGTGCTGATTTGAATTTTAAATGACCTCGCACACATTGACCATCGAGCACGGGGCAACGGGCTTCGAAAAGGGGAACGCTTAGCATCGCAGATCGATGGCAAGATGGTTCTCAGGGGGGTCTCGACCTCGCAGGCGGATCGATTGGATGGATTGGAGGAGGTCGATTCGCAGACCGGCGTTTGCGCTGCCAGCAGCATGTGCCATTCGCAGCCGTTCGCACCCGATCCACAGGCCACAGCCTACGAGCCGTTTTTATGGGTGAATTCAATTTGTTCGCAATTTCGGTGGACAGGAATGCCGAAAAACCGATGCGTCGAAACCGATTATCGCACTTTACTGGGACCGAGGGATGAGCAGCCCGCCCGGCGAAGAAGCCCGGGCATTGGATCGGGATCGGGAAGCTCAAGGACGCACCCGATGATCCGTTGAAGGCGCTGGCCGTTTGGAGGGGTGGGAGGTAATTAATTCAGGGTTGATGTTTGGTGGTGGGTGGCAATGGGACCCCGGTTAGTCATCGAGTGTAACGATGGAATGTCGCCATCAATTTCAACTAGATCGTCGATCGCTTTTTACGTTGACAATTTGCTTCTTTTCCATGGTGTGGTGAATTCTTGCAATTGTTTCAACAGGGAATTATAACTCAATTTTGTCGCATTGTTTTAAATAAGAAAGCATGTATTTTCGGTAATGTAAAAACGAGAATGAAAAGCCAGTTGTAGGATTTACATTTTATATCAGTATGCGTAGAATATGGAAACGTTCGTTTAGTTAAAGCCGTCATTACAATCTAGAATTTAAGATACTTTCAATAGAAGACGAAACAGTATTTTTTGGAGCAATTATTTGGAAAAGTTTACGAGACCAAAGTTTGTACATTTGCAGCTGCAAGCATACGGATAGACAACAGATGGTAGTAACTTTGTAATAAACGATTAACGTGATTAAATGCAAAGACGAACTTGAAGGCATCGACAAAACATTGTGCAAGTTATAGAGCTGCCGATGAATGTCTGCAAAATGTTCTTGTCGCTTAACATTGATATAATGACATATATTCACACATCATACAAATTTGTATGATGATAATCCGAAGCATAAGGCACAAAGTGCACGCATGTTAATTGTACAATATTTCTAATTTATTAATTAAATTATCTTCAAATGAAAGCAGCATCCCAAATCATATTTTCCTGTATTACATGAAGGTTTTTACTAAAACAAGAATATTTTGTAATATTTTCTCCTAAGTCTATTTTAAAGTCAAATATGAGTAACACTAAATCGTATACCATGCAATACCATGTATTGCGTATTCACATTTTACAATATTATTATTTACAAAGCAATATAAGTTGCAAATATGAAACAGTATCTATAACTCTGCGGCCTAACGCAAACCATTGTTATGAATCAGCAGCCCTGCTGCAACTTTGCGACAATTAGCTACATTTTACAGCAAGTTCATAATGTTTGTGAACGAATGCCTGGCATTTTTGGAAATCCCTGAATAACTTGCCATTGCCACCATTGTTCGAATAACAATAGACACTGTGAAAAAACAATGCATCGATCATAAAAGCAATAAAACTATTTGAAGCTATGAAGCAAATGGTTTACATTCGTTATGTCACTCGTCGTTCGCTCATCTTCATTTCATCATTTCAAACCCAACCTCTGTGAGTGTTTCAAGACTAAACTATTCAACGTATGAACGTAGAACCTTCAATAATTTAAACGATGCTTTTGTTCTAGAACACATACTTTTCCAAAAAAAAACCCCTCACAGAATATCCCACAATCAACGCAGAATTTCACGCATTTCTAACAGAAAATTAATATTAAATCTCTGGCAAATTAATTGCAAATATAATTTACAACTTTCTTCCAGTCAAAGCACAAAGCCAACGCACACAGTGAAGCTGCCACAGTCCCATAGCCCACGGCCCACCTGACCGACCTCTGTTTGCCAATAATTATTATCCCGACACGCATCCCCGTGACCTATGGCTACCTGTTCCGGGGCGTCTTTTAATATGCCGCTTATATGCTCATAAATTTCGCAGTTCACCCTCTCTCCGCTCTCTCTCTCTCTCTCTCTCTCTCTCTCTCTCTCTTTCTCTTTAGTTCCACTCCCTCACCATTTGCACCGAGGCTCATCTAAAGCTCTCCAACATTAATCACTCTTCATTTTAATAATAACTTCCGATGACAAATGGCGCACGCTGGTGGTGGTGGTGTGCGCGCGGATCGAATCTCCTGTCACCAACGAGGGGGATGATGGCGAAACGCGGTGACAAGGGTGCTACCACCACTAGGCCTCGGAAGCAACAGGAACAGACCAGACCGGGATGTGAGTCCTCTTCACGCGTCCAGATTATTGCGTAGCGACACTCGCGAGGCCACTACCGAGTGGTCTTGTTTTGTACCACCACCAGCCACCACCAGGACATCTCCTCTCCTCACGTCCTGGCGGGATTATTTGATTTAGCCAACCTCCCCCCACCGGGGGTGATCCCGCGCCTGAAAGTGAGAAGGATAATCAGTTGAACAAATCGCTTTTTGGTTTTATTTTTATTAGTTTTTCCGTCCGCACGACGCAACTCCGGTTCGCGCTATTGTCCTCACCCTGCCCGGACCGTACAGGGATTGCTCGCACCCCTTTACATTACATCCAACCCTCTACCCCACTGGCAAGGACGAGAGATAGCACACATGATGACGATGATGATGATGATGGTAATGGTGAAGAGA
>NC_064874.1:69041056-69048556 GCF_943734745.1 Anopheles darlingi
CGTTCATTTGCGTGGAAAGCGCTTAGCTTAGCGTGAAACGCCCGTTGTCATTGTATTTCATATTTTACCCGGGTGAAGAAAATGGAGAAGGAAAACTCCATTATCTCCACGGGGTGCCGTACGTCTTACGGCGTGGGGGGGAGGGCGTTTGATCTCAACTTTTGCGCGAGCATCGCTGAAAACGCCCACCATATCCGCCTGTTGGAATTGAAGAACGTTTCCCTCCATCTTTTCGCCCCCTTTTTTGGGGAGGAAGAAACAAAGATGGCGAGAGTGTGCCCTAAGGGAAGTGAAGCTGGTGAAAATGGTGGAAAGGAGCGCAAGTAAACTCGCTCATTGTTCATGAGCCGAGGCCCCTTGGAATCCTTCCAACCGCTTTCCACGCCCCCCCCCCCCTGGAAGGCTACCTTCCTTCCGGTCGGGTTGCGTGCATGCGTGAGTGCGAGGCTGCGGAACCGTCAACCTACCAGAAGCTCTCATGCTGGAAAGCCTCTGGTTCAAACAAGGGCCACTCAATTTCCACGCAAAACGAAAAACAAAGAAAATGGAACCTTCCATCCCTTCCTTCCTTCCTTCCTCCCTCTGCCAACATGCCACGAAGCACATCATCATCGTTGTCGTCATACCGTATCATCTTTGTGCCGGGAAAGAGATTGCCCTTTCCAGAGCGCCCAAGCCCTAGAAGATGGAGTTTTCTACGAAGGAAAACGCTCCGACAGTACCTTTGGCATCCTTACCCTGCCGCCCCGACACCGGCACCGACAACGGATGAAGTTTTGTGAAGAAACGAAACCATCAACCGTCCCTCCTCCTTGCCCGCTTTCCGGAAGGAGCGAACCGAGAGTTTTGTGCGGAATGTTGGCCTCCGTTCCGTTGCCGTTGCGGACTCGTGGCAGTCGGGCACGGGCAGTGGTATGACGGAAAATGAAGCCCGCTGGCAAAAAGACCGGAGACCTAACGAAAGGCGGGGATTCCTCCTTCCCCCCTCAGAACGTGGTAGACTTTTGCAGAGGATATCATCGTCGGAGTTCCGGGCAAGCGGGGCAGGGGCAAGGTCGAGAACTAGCGTCTTTAACGATTGCCCGAGGAAAATGGAGGATGATTTGGTTTAAATCCGCTTTCGATAGCACCGGGACGGAAATAGGAAGACCATCGTCATCGCCTCCCTTCCACGCCTCCCTGCGGAAGGAATTATTTGAAGGACCTCCGCCTGGGTTTCAGTTTCACGAACTGTTGGGGAACTGTGTCAGTTAAGGTTTGTGCCAGGTCGATGAGCGTATCGACGAGGGCAGCATTCCAGAGTTAGAGCAGATGAGTGAAATGTAAAAAAAGACAGTAAATTGTTTCGTCTACTCGTCGCTGGCCGATTATCGTGAAATCAACCAGGTGGCAAACATTTTGCTCTAATAAAACAAGCTCAGGCGCAATATTTGGTGTGCGCGGAAGGTAGAAATGTTAGCTAGGTTCCTCTTTTCTTTAGCTTTTCTTGGTGCCAAAAACGGATAACCGTCATTTTAAATTTCGAAATTGGAGTCCTTCACTCCCGAACCCGCACAGTATAAACTTGACTGTGGAGACTTCAAGTATCGTTTTGATCGTTTGTGGAGACTTTAGAAGAAAAACGGAAAATTTACTATTTTCGCCATTTTCCGGCCAGGAAAAAAACGTCAATCACTCTGCGGTGGTGAATTAACACAGAAAATACCATATAAAGGAGTAGGAAGGCCTGGAATTGGAAATAATTTGACTTCCAAACTCAAGCGGGTTTCAGGTTGAATCCAGTTTTAACGTATAAACGGGTCCAGGAGGTGGAAGTTCCGAGAAACGAACCCCGGAATTTCCGACTCCTGAAGCCGCAGCGAATAAACGACGAAGCAATTGATACAGTGATGGTCGATAAAATATACGCATTTTGTACTAAAAAAGGAAAAATTTTCGTAAACAATTAAAATCTTAAGCTAAAAATTACCTGCATGGCACTGTACCGTTGTTTTGATTTGGAAATTGTTGCAAAAATTGGCAATATTTTACATTTTTAGACCTTTTTTGTGAATTTCGTAATAAATTTAAAGGTGATAAGAGCAATTTAACATCATTTGCATCTCCCACCGTCATTCCTTTTGGAACAGTAGGCCGGGAAAGTGTAGAAAACGTAGAGAACCGCAGCCGGAAAGTTCCCCGAAAAGACCGGTGCGAAAACCACGGAAAAGGATCTTTTCCTTTCCTTTAACGAGGTAATTTGGCGAAAAACCAGGCCTTGTCCAGGCCGTATTTAATTCGTTTCGTTCTTCTTCCAGATGCCATCTCTAACAACCAACTTTCAGTCCCACCTGGCGCAGGTGGAAGTCTGCGATGTGACCTACAACATCCGCGTGCTGAAGATGAAAGACTCGCTGTTTATCTACGTTGGACAGGATAAATCGGAAACGCTCGACGAGATGGCCGTGGCCATGCCTTGCGACAGCGAGGAAGTGCTGGCCACCAAAGTTATTGGCCCACCGGATGGAGTCGATTCGCATCAGCTAGCGCAGCAGTTGGCAAGCAAGCTAAAAAAGCCGGTATTTCTGAGTCTTGGCGCGAGCGTTCCGAACGACCGGATCGTGAGGCCTTCGATCGAGAAGAAAATCTTCGACGATATTAAGAACAACGTGGAATGCTTTTGAGCTGCCTGACCGGAAGGATTTGCAGATAATCTAAGCGAGAGAGTCTCGCACTCGAAACCTCAAAGTATGAACGGAACGGCGGCCGGTTCCAACATTTAGCGTGTGATTTTGCCGAAATGCTTGTAAAGATAAATAGATTATATGCTGAGCTACTTCATATTTTTTGGAAATAAATATAATTTATACATAACGCATCTTGAGCATAATACGTATCGACCACCCTGTTGAAATCCGTTAATTGCAACAAGCATTAGCAGTTTCCATTTGCTCTATTCCTTGCTCTTAGGCCAGATTTCACTCTCTTCCAATTCTCCATCTGGAAGACAGTTCGTCTGGTCGGCCACGTTTTGAAATCAATTTTCCGTTCGTAACTCTGTTCATAATCTTCAGGAGTCAACCGTGCGCTTTGACACGTTGTATGCTTATAGGCACATTATTGAAAAACGACACAAATTATCCGTTTTGTACACGCAATTACAGTGAGCAGGCTCGAAAGAAAGCGACGAACGGTTAGCTAAGGATCGACTCGGTTGAAGGTGTTGCTAGTTAGCGATCTACCATGCAGAACGCATTTTAGCTGTTTGATCCGATTTTACTATTTCCCTTCCACGGATGTCTACGCTCTGCATCCGCAAGATACTATCCACAATGGTTCCGGAGGGAAGCATTTGAATAATCACGTACTTTTTGTGATTTTCCTCCTCATCTCCGCGCTGCACGGATCGGTTGAGCTCGTTATTTTTGGGCCCCGAACAAACGAATTCAAAATTAGGTCATAAAGCAAACCGTAAGCAGTTTTGCGCTCTGCTGTTTGGATTTCGCTTTTCTTGCACGCGCACGCGTGGCCAAATGCATCGAACCGTAGCACGTGGTGCTTTTCTATTACGACGACGAGAGCGACGGCGACGGCGACGACGCTGACGACTTTCTTTGCGCTTAGTTAGCGAACTACCACCAACCCTCCCGCAGTTACCACAGTTATGATACCTAGTCAGGCCAACATTCTGCGTCGTAAAGCAACAAAACATGTTACCACGCGGTTTGGCATCGCTCGATCCCACTATTAGATGCGCAGGTTCGCGTAATCTCTCTACTAGAATCGACAGCCAGACTCCACCCGTGGGGCCGATCAGTTATGTCACCCTCAGGTTAATCATGTTTAATTGTGCCTAGAGAATGCGGTTTGTGCCATGCCAGGCGATGGAGGGAGAGGGGCCGATTCTGTTCGCTAATGTTGAACTGGATGGTTCAGATAGTTTGAGATGAACAAGATAACATTGGGTAAATGATTTTAAATGCTACAAAACGATTTCGCTTCTTTGCCAATAGGATTGTCGTGTTTATTTGGGACATTTGATGGTAAGAGATCACTTTTCATCTACTGAATAGTTGAAGTGATGGTAAAATTTAGAAATTTTATAGTTCTTTTCAGAAATAGTTTTAAGTTTCTGGTTTGCCTAGGAAACTTACATCAACATCTTCTAGATGACAACAACATACAGTATTACTATTATTGATTTAATTTCGTCCAAAAGCCTTATTTTCCCTAAAATACGACTTCTGCAAACATTAAAAATTCCTTATAGCCCATCCGGATTTTTCCTTTCGCTGTTCTAATACTACGAGCTATTTTCCTGCGACTGCATAACTCTTATCTACTGATGTTCATCAATTGAACTATTCTGCCCAGTAGACGCCCCCGTTACGATCACGTGTGAGCAGTTTCCGTGCCACCCACCGTGCTCTTCTCCGGCTCGTTCCGGTAGCAGGAAATTGTGCCCGGCGGCCCCATCAGTACCGGCCGTAAAGTGGATGTAGTACGCGCTCGCCTGTACCGCCGATTAACCGACTTAATCGATGGCTGCGGCCACTCGGTCGCGATCGCGAACATTTGTACGGCATCTTTCATGCGGCCACGCCATTACGCAATCAGGCGCCGAGATTTTATGCGCAGTTTTCCTTCACCTTCTCCTTCTGCGACTTTCCACCATCCACCAGCCATTGCATCTGGTATCTCTGCTGGGTCCCCCTCTAGCGATCGGTTTGTTCGTTTGCTCTTTATCTCGCTTTCGCTTTCTGCACGTCGTCGCTTATCAACCACCAACTACTTGATCCCACAGCGTATGGGGGGCAACAGCTTCCGATAAAAAAAAACGTACAGCTGTGAAGGAAGCATTTCTCTCGCATCATTTTCATCTCATTGGGTTTCTGGGGGAGGCTCCCCCTCACATTACCACAAGCTGCAGGTATGGGTACTTCCTCCCTGGGTCCGATGGGGTGGGTGCCTGATGCTCGCAGCATTGTGTGGCCGGAAAACTGTTAATCGATTATGAAGCAGGCGTGTAAAACGCATCTCCGAGCTCGGTCCGTACGATCGAGCGTTGGGTGCTACAACCGTAATAAGTACCCCTTTGCACATTGTGTGTTTGTGGCCAGTAACACTTTGGCCCCTTGAGTTGCTCCAACCCCCTCGGCGTGGCAAAAAAGCATAATTTCCTACGTGAACATTGCGGGTTCACTGCTGGCGGTACCACTTAATGCGAGGCAAACCGATTGAAACACGTATCGACACCTACAAATCTGTGGAAGGAAGCTGTGTAACGATCGGATACGGACCTGTCACCGTCCTGGACACATTGGAAACATTATTATTTTTATCTCCCGATTGCAAGCTGGCCCGAGGGGCTGCTGATTAGCGTGCATTTAATTGACCTTGGCTTCCGCGAAGAGAGGGATTTGTCGACCCTTCATTTCGTCCGCAAATTAGAGGAAACCGTTGTCTTTATTTCCTTGCCATACATTTGCGGAGTCCTTTAGTGTACCGCTTTAAAGCATTTTAAAAAAGGTTTTGTCTGGAGTAGTTTTTGATTATACAATTGGCTTTCCACTACTTTGAAACCATATGTCAGAGGAATCATACCTTTCGATATCAGTGCCACGAGTTTTGTCACATAATCATCAGGAAGCTGGCCCGCTTTTTTCCCGTTAAGGTCTCCTGCAAGTAACAGGTGCTTAATAGGACCCTACTAAAGCATGCCGGCTCGCCATGCTCGGACCATGTCTAGTCACATCTCGGGGAAGCCTTGGTGCCCCGATAATGTCTGGGGTTGATTGCGCCAGACATTGGCGCACGGCACATGATGACAATTATGTATCGCGGAAGTGTTAATGTTTTTAGGAATCTCAGTTCAAGTCTGCGTCTGTAAGCGACGAACCTGCGTGTCAATGCACTGACTTGGTCCAATTACCCACATGTGAAACCGGCGGAGGGCGAATGCGACTGACCGATGATCAGCTGTCTCTGCCATTTGTTGTATGTAATTCGTTTTGATATTTATGGATACATGGTGCTCGATACTGATATTGTTAAAATTGTAACAATCAGTGAATGAGGCAAACATAATAACATTTATTGAATCCATAAACTGCTTAAACTGTACAGTAATTTAATACTTTTTATAAACATGTGGAACTTATGATTACCTCCACCTGAGCATTCCACGCATTGATTAACTTTATCGAAAGGACAAACTCTTACCGTTTAATATGCATTTAGCGATGGTACGCAATCAACAAAGTAAAATGCTACAGAGCACTGTCCCGGATCGTAGCGCGGAAAAACGGCATTATATCATCGATCTAAAATGTATGGTTCACGTTACACTTCCGTTCCTTCCGTTCCTCACGCCGGATCACCGGGTTATGGCGGTGTCGTGTTGCACAAACGCCCGGCTACATGTTAAAGGAACCGGCCCAGCATCTGACCGGCTGGCGGTTGTTCCTCAGTTTCCTCATACAAACCTGGCAGACCGGCCCCTGGGCCCTTTAGCACCTTCAATCAAGCGCGGCCTAGACCATCGTCCAAGCGTGGAAAGGGAGTGTCGTTGCTCTATAACCGGCCCTTATGATAACACCTTTGATAACCGGCCCTTTTGGTGTCCCGTCCCGGCGCAGAGTCGGGGATGTTGATTGAAATATAAAAGTGTGGACAGGTGAGATGAAGCGTAATCTGGTGGCACCTGTCGTGCCGTACAGTAGTCCTTTTCTTCACTAAAAGAGCCGTTAAGATCGATCAGGGAGGATCGGTACCGAAAACACAAAGTCACATCTTTTAACCCTTTGCAGAGGTGTTGGAGGAGGGTTTCGGGAGGAAGGAGCAGGCACGTGATCGGCCGCGTGTGTTGCACGCTGCGTATTTTCCACTCCACTCTCGGGTGTACGGTTACATCCGAGCCGAGGAGCATTGAGAAGAAAAGCCAACGAAAGCGAAAGCAAAGAAGGAACGCCTTTCTCCCACCCAGCAGCACTCCGCTACCACCGCTCACAGCACAGGTGGTTCGGGGTGGGGTTGAGGTCGCCGGTTCTATAAGTACGGTTTGGCCGCCGGTGGTTTGCGTTATTTACGGCCGGTCGTCAGCAGCATTGGCAGCATTGGCTTGAGTTTGGGCTCGCTGCGAGTAGGAAAAGTGTAGTCCTTGGTTAACACTATTCTTCGGTTGTGATCGTTCAGAGTGCACAGTGTTCGCAGAAAGACAAACTGGTTAAAGTGCTTGTGTTCGTACATTACGGAAGCCAACCAACCCATTAGCAAAACGGTGATCGTTAAAAAGAAGTAGTGCTCCCCCGTAACGGTTCATCAGTTCAGCATCATGAAGTTGCTTATTGTGGTAAATGAAGATTGTTCTCTCGTTCGTTTAAGAGCTTCCTACACGTTCGCTCATGAAACATATGAATAGCATTCCCGACATGGTAGCATTTGCCTTCGTTCCCAGCATCTGATGCTAATGAATCATCATGTCGCGAATGTCTTGGCCCTAGCAGTGCATATGATTTTTTT
>NC_064874.1:69053556-69093556 GCF_943734745.1 Anopheles darlingi
GGCTGGAACTTGGTTTGACAGTACCGGTGATATCTGCAGTCCAAAATTGGCTCCCTTTACAGCGCTCCACACGGTCGTCGGTTTACTCCAGTCCCATTCCCAGAACCGTAAACTACCATTGTTTGCTCTGCTACCAGAGTACAGTGAAGTGCTAACGCTCGTTACTAACACGAATCCGGTGCGATGCATACCGCTGAGTGAATTGTTGAATTTGCCCACGTTGCCTATGGAATGGAAGATTCCACCACCGCTGATGGCACCGGTGAAGAGAGCATCCCAGGTACCGGGCTTCGACCAGTCCCATTTGCTGGGGTCCCAGTTCCCATTGGCTGCGACTGTACTCAAGTATGCAAAGCCAACGGTCGATGTAACTAAAATGCCAGTAGCAGCAATTGAACCAAATTTACCAGATAACATTGCGAAGGATCCGGGGAAGCCAGCCAGTGCAGAACCACCTATCAGGCCACTAATAAAACCTCCAAGATAAGCCTTTTCTTCAGACCATTTCCTAGGATCCCACGAGTTGTTGGCAGATGCAGCACCCAGATACGCTCCGGCGGCGGCAAAAACGATTGCAAGGAACGCAAACTGTCCATCGGGATCAACTAGTGACACCGGTGAGTTTCCGGCGTACACGTACGGACTAGCGTACTGCTCCTTGGGATCCATCTGATAAAAGCGTCCTAGTTCGGGGTCGTACAATCTTGCATGGAAATCGTATAATCCGGTCTCTTCGTCCCACTCCTTACCCGTGAAACGGTAATCGAGCTGCCCATCGGGATCCTCACCATACGAGCGTAGCAGTTCACCGTAAGGTAGATAGTCGTACGCAGCCACCACCTCTCCGTTGCGGATTACCAGCCTAATAGAACCCTCGTGGTCCAGTGAAACACTGTAGAACTGATCGTTCCGTATGAATCCTACCAACCGATCGCCAGCGTAAATGAAGATAGTAGCTCGTACGTGTGAGGACTGTTTGGACCCCGCATACATAACATCGTACTCGATCAACGGCTTTCCATGCACATCTCGGACGTAGTACTTCTTCCGAGTCAAACTTCCGCTGGGATTGTAACAACGCTTTGATAGACGCTGACCACGTACATTATAGTCAAAAACGATTCGTCTTCCATCTGTCATGGCCATCTCTGCTGGACGGTTAAGCAGGGAATCATAGGTGATTCGTTGGATGCCTTTATGTAGCGCTCGAGTAACACTTCCCTCTTCGTTGTGCTCCATTGGAAGTCGCTCTTCCTTCAGGCCATTTTCGGCAGTGAGATTCATCCGGTAAACAGCAGCAATCTTGTTAGTGCCTTCGATGTAATCGAATCTGTACCTCCGGAAACCGGTATAAAAGTGACGATGGTTTCCGTTACCGTCGATTCCGTAAGACTGGACATCGGCCGAACTCTGCCCAAGAGCAGTACCAAACTTACGATACAGTAAACCGACGATGGCAGGGAGATGGTCGCTATAGTTTTTGAGGAGCTCTCGCAATTGTAGACTAAGCGCATTCAAAGAGTGGTTCGAGTTTATACCAACGAAATTGTTATTTAAAAGCAGGTTCCATAGCGCAGTGCAGGACGATGCACTAGGATCTACTATCTCGTCCCGATACCAGGTCGAACATATCTTTTGAAAATCAGCTTCTAATAGGTTCTTTCGCGCTTTTATCATCTCTACCAGTAGTGCTCCTAATAGGGCACCTTTGGAATGCTGACTAATGATGGAATGAAATAGTGATTTTCCAGGTAAACCTTGGCACTCGGTAAGGTCAATAGCATGCTGACGACGACAGTCACTGTGTATAAATCCGGCTTGGTTTAGAGCACTCCAAATGGCGATCGCTGCCGTTACATCCAATCCATCAATATCCAAGAAGGAGGTACTACGCAGTGGTTTAAACTTTGCTTCTTCCTCGTTCTGGAAATATTTCGCCCGAATCATCTGTCTGTGGCTCCCATAGTCATATCGGTGCCCGTAGAGCTGTGGAAATCCGTGACTGTTCAGTAGCGCTGCTATACGATGTCCATACGTTCCCAATTGGCATAACATCGGTAGTCTGAGTTCGAGTGCCGGATATAGACTACGCGTAGGTCTACCTCGTGAATCCACATATCCAGATGTTTTCAACGCCTCATAACATAGCTTCGAACGACGTGGTCCAAAATGGGCGGCTTTCAGCTGCAGCAACTGTGCATTGCTATGGCTATGCCAGGTAGCATTAAAGTGGGTCATCTGAACCGTTCCATCACCTACCGGTCCTGTATAATCGATGGTTTCGGTCAGATAAGGATCCTCGATCTTTGTAAGATAACCCGGTTCATTGTAGATGAAGTGACGTCGATAGCTATACGAAGATCCTGGCTGGATTGTAAGTGTTCTCGGTAGACCCTGTGCGTTATTTTCTATTGCTACATACGTCTCACCACTCGCAACATTCGTAACGCTCACAATCTTACCTCGGAAGTCGTAGCTGTACCGCAAACGAAAACCTTTGCCCTGCACCTTGATGGGATAGTGAAGCTCATGGATATGATTTTTACGATATGTGTACGCAATCGATAGCGAGTGGTTACTGTTTGAGAAGAGCGTACTCGAGATCAGTTGCTCCTGCTGATCGAACAATAGTATTTCGGCCAGTGTATGGTTATTCGTTCTCTTCCAAGAGCTCTGTACATGATGGCGATGCTGTGGAGCCAGATCGGTTAGATCGTGATCAAATGACACAATGTTCGTTGAAGGTGGTAATGCAGCATCATTTGCCAGGTATTCTCGTAGCTTGTCCACCTTTATCTCGAGCATACCCTTCTCTGATAGTTCCCCGACGGGTGAGTAGGTGAAATACATAACCTTCTGCTGACTTGGCCATACCACAAATCGGAGCAGTCCTTCTGGTGTGTATATGTACTGAACCCGGTCCGAATCGGGAGTTTGTTTCGTGACAAGTAGACCACTCTGTGGATCATACTCGTACTGCGTGCCCCAGCTATGCTGTAGCTGCAGTTCTTCTGGGGAAAAGCTTCCATTCTCGAATGGCTCTATTCTGGAGAACGTGTCGGCCTCGTCGTGATATGTTGGAGGCAATTGTGTAATCAAACGATTCTGGGAGTCGTATTGGTACGTTGTTAGTCGATGATCACCGTCATGGGTGCGGACGTAATTAGCCACCTTTAGTTTACGAATGGTATCGTGTACCGTGACATAAACGCACTGATCAGGATACCGTTCGTACTTGTATCTGTATCCTAGTTCATTTGGGAATAAATTTTCCAGAAATTCTATCTGTGAGGGAGTATCAAAATGTTTCGCAAAGGGACCGTCGATAGCGAATGGTTTGCCCGGGAACGATTGTACTATCTTTTGATCGTCCAACGGTATCTCAGCATACACCGTCCTGCTAAAGGGATAGCCCTCACAGTCCGCATTGAGTTCGGCGACCATTCCTGCTAATGGTCCGCTTTTCCAAACAAGCGATTCATTTCGAACAAAATTATCTCGATATGCAAAAAGTACAGGTGAATCTCTACAATCCAGTTCTGTCCACTTGGTTTTGATGGCTGGACGATTCAACTCGTCGTACAATATCTCTTGTATAGCCACTGAGCTTAACCCCTTCAGCTCTACCAGCTGGCTGGGTAGACCGAAATCGTTGCTGTAAATCACCTTTACAGTTGCATCGTACAGCAAGATTGCCTCCCAAACGTGTACTTTTGAACTCTCTATACGGTAGTGTTGGAGAGGAATGATTGTATCAAAGCTTTCCAAAACTAGTTTACCTTCGACCCAAACACTAAACCGAGCTCCAGTACAGAAGAATACCAGTTCTCCTTCTGTGGGTAGTGCTTTAATGTTATTCTGGCCTTGGCGCAATACTGCCTCTTCGCGGGAAACTGTCAGTATGAAGATTCGCGTGTCGAACGTAATGGTTACGGTTCCGGTATCTGATCCAGCATAATGGAATCTAAGAACTACTGTATCCGATAGATGTTTGAATACACCAGCATAACTATTTGCCTTTACTGCCTTCAGCTGCTCTCCGTATGATGGCGCCAAATCAATGCGAGTATTGTGCGCACGTGAACGGAATGTAAAACTGTCCAAGATTCCCTCTTGGGTTATGTGAGCAATCTCCTTACCATACAGATCGTGCAGATAGTGAGATAATAAACCTGAGGCATGCATGGTTGATCGCCTAAGGCCTGTGGAATGCTCGTAAATTTGGACTTCAAGGTTCAGGTGAATAGGAGAAATTCTCAGATGATCTACATCCATGTTACTATTAGCAGAAGCTGATATTTTTATATCAAATCGGGCGCTGCTATCGATAAATGCTTCGATGTACTTCCATCCTTCAACGGTAAATTGTACCTGTCCTTTTACAGTTTTTCCATTTTGGTGTACCAGTAATGAGTTGTCAAGATTTCCCGAGTTGCTCGATGTGCGTAACCAGCATGACACTGACAACATACCGACAGGACTCGCCGGTTGAAATGTGGCACTTAGAGAAGATCCTTTCTGTAATCTTAGGAAATGATTACCCCTTTCTTCCAATATATTTCCATTGCTCCAAGTCCAGCGACGTTGACCTTCCGATCCGCGGACGTTTACTTCATAGGGCTCAAAGCCATAGTACGAAACCAAATCTTCCGATAAGCGATAGGGTCGGACATCAGCAATGATAGTTCTCCCATCACGGGCAAGCAGTGTACCATCTTGATCGACCGGTGTTTCATCCTGAGCTTCGGTAGACGACGATTGCTCTAACACTTTTACTAATTTTCCCGCGGAGTCAAACACGGCCTTTGTGCTCTGAGAGGAATCTGTTAGATTGTATCGCTCCTGGAACCATCCGAACGGAGCGTTGCGATGAACTGGAGTTATTTTGACGTCCGTTAGTAAGAAGTCGCTGCCGTGAGGAATTGCTGTGCTAGTATCAAATTCGTAGTGATAAGCCAACTTCTGTTCCTCGCGGGAATCCAGAAGCTCATAACACCAGATAACATTCTGGATTGTAACACTGAACGACTTGATCGAACGAACCAACAGCTCCTTGCCATCGTTGGAGGTGCTAATCATGGCCATTGCGTTGCTATTCCTGCTGAGGGTCTCATTTGCCGGTAATTGCATGAGCTCGGCACGATCAAAATGAAAAAACTGCATCGATATGCTGGCATTTGTCTGTGTAGCCAAATAGCCAGGATATCTTATGTAGAGCTCATCTGGATCACGCGTTTCAGTGTCAAACACGACTGATCCATCGGTCTTTTGCAACTGAAAGGTAGCATTCTGGTGTGCCTTTGTGAGTCGATAATCGAAACCAAGCGGCAGCGATAGCTGATCGAGTGTGATCTCGGATTCTACTATTCGCGTTTCATTCCAATCTCTTCCATCAAACTGCACCCTATGACTGGCGGTAAGGATATAATCTTCGTTGATGATCGTACCGAACTTTCCTGGATCGATCGCAAACGGTATTTGACTGGTGATGTTCTGATATAACTCTTTCAACTGGGAATTCAGCTTATCATTAATCTCTTGGCGATATCGTTGTTTTTCATCTTCTGGTGCCGGCGGTTGATCGCGAATTTCCTGCTCAACTTGTTTCTTAACCTTCTCGACCTCCTCCAGGATCTTGCCCGTATGCTTGACCACTTGCAAGCGATACTTGCCCTCTTCCAGTTGGTATCCAAAGTGAAATGTATTTCCTTCCATTTCCGGTGGATTGAAAGTATACGTAGCCAAGTCTTCGATGAGAATGCGGCGCACATCTTGTCGTACAATGTGGTGTTCGTTGTTTAGGTGCAGGAGGTACAGCACCGCGTACATTCGTGCACCTTCGAGTGTGAGGGCGCGGAACACAACCACATTGTGGTACATCCCCAATGCATCCGGTAACATACCACGCTTCAAATAATCCCGTACTTCTGCTGGATGATCGAACCGGTCGAACACTGACAAAGAGCTTTGTATGAGACCTGCCGGAAGTTCGGTAAGAACATCAGGCAACCATGCTCCATTGGAGTGCCGCGTGTGGATTTTGAGAACTTGATCATCGTATGCGAGGAAACCGTGTGAGAAAAAGTACAGTAATGTGGGCTCGCTGTGGTCGATGGGTTTTAACGCTCGCCACTGTCCATTTGTTCGTTCGATGACCGTCACGCGGTGAGATTGTATAGCGAGCAAAAAGTCCTGTCCTTGGCGCACGGCTGTACCTTTTGGGAGTTTAATATACGTGGGACTGCCATGCCAAACATCTGCCTCACTGTGAAATAGACACAACTCCAATTGCCATTCCTCACCATGGTGCAGCAGCAGTGCAAAGAACTTTTCCCCTGTAAATACTTCATAGTTTAGCACTGGTCTCTTCCCGAGCATTGGAATGGTCGATCCGGCAATCGCTATAGTATCCGATCCAAGATGGTCGCGCAACCGAACTCGAACCTGACTGTATTCCGTAATATCACACACCAGCAGATAGCTGGGACCATAGTCTGCCCTTGGGTCGGTGAATGTTTCGAAGCGGTTCATCAGTACGTTTTGGTTTATCTGTAACGGGTTATAATCGAACCTAGCTACAAGACCATTCGGATATACAAACTCACTCATGGCTCCTGCAACACCACGGTATGTGAACTGCATAACGGCTTTACCAAGCTGAGAAATACTACGAAGCCGTATCTGGTCATCGGTTTGTACATAGCTCAAGTCCACGAATTGGTTGTAGTTAGGAGTAGTGATACGAAAATTTGTGAACATATTTTTGCTAAAAAGCTCTGTGTAAGATAGCTGAAGGAATCCTCCACTGCTCGTAGTTATCGTGCTTAGTAGCAAATCGTCTTCACCAGATGCCTTGATGTATGAGTACTGCAGCCACTGATCACCCATGCGATCGCTGTGATGGACTAGATACCACACGGATGGGATATGTGTATCCTTATGGTCGATATACTTCTTTGCATCCAACGGAAAAGGCCAATTCTCCGATCCGATATCCATCTTAATAAACTGACTGGTACCATGGGTACCGTAGGTGAACACGTCCTTCTGCTCATTTACGATCACCCATTGGTTCAATGTGCGATTGAAAGTAACACTTGTATCAGGGCTATCTGCTAGATCAAAGTTTATCGCGTTGCTTTCCCTTGGCGTGAGTATCGTCGCCGAACCGCTCCTTAGTAGATAGTACCGATGGTCTTCGAAGAAGATGCTATTACGACGATCGATAAATACGCAATCCGCCGGCAGGGACCAACCTCGCCCCATCGGACCGTCACTATCCGTTTCCTGATAGAAGACATACTTCATCGTTGGAAGGCTGAAAAGTTCGCCAACTTTAAGCAAAGGCAGCGCAAAGTTGAGATTCCCAAGAAAAGGATTAATCGGATCAGCCAGCAACGACGTATCAAGCTGTTCTGCTAGGGAAAGCTGCACCTTCGGACCGGTGTGAGGTTTAATGGTAAACAGTAATTCCGAAGATTCCATTTCATCCGTGTTTACTTCTTCCTTGCTAGGTTCGGAGATTTGCGTTTGGTTAGCAGTTGAAGCTTGAAGTCGAAACGAGTTGAGTGATCTTCCTGAGGCTGACAGCAATATTGGTGGGTTTAAACCATCAAGAAGCAAAGCCATCCTTCGCGCATACCGTACATCATCCGGGTATTCGAAGACATCGGCCATATTTTGAACACCAACATCCGATAATCGAAACCCTACGATGCCCTGCGGACCGGATATCCAAAGTTCGTCGTTACCATCACCATCCACGTCCATGACAACAGCTGTGCGCCAATGTTTCATCTCCCAACCGGACATTGAGTTACCTAGCGGATAGTCTTGGAGCACGGCTCGAAAGGAAGCTCCCGTGCGTTGGAAAAGCGACAGCCCTGCAGAACTCAGATGTATTAAATCCATGCCATCACCGTTACTAAAGATATTGCCAAATGCAATGATCTCCTTATCTGGCCCGCTGTATGTTACTCCCTCCGAGTGGGCGATCGTTTGAAGTTTCACGTTTTCGTTGAACTTGTGTACGTTAATCAGCCCTGGAGCGGCACGTTCTACGATAACCAACTGCCCGCTGTTATCAAGCTTCGCCAATTGTAGGTGCGTTGTTGACTGCTTCCATGCGGCGGGAACGGTCACATGTGATTCACTCAATGCCCATAGTGGTTGAATGCCACCATCCAGTACCACACTTTCGACCATCTGCTCAAACCGCACTTCACCACGTTTGTTACGGCTAAGCACTCCAATTCGTTCCCGATCGGCATAGAAGTGTCCCATCAGCACCACGGTTCCCGGCTTATCCCATCCGTACATCGAACGGTACCGCGCATCCGTAGTATAATGTTTCGGTGTCAAATCTTGCCCTTCCAAGCGGTAGAATTTCATTCCATTGCGAGTTCGGATTAACAGCCAACCGGAATTGGTGATCAACAATCTTTGTCCTGCCCCGATGTCCAGGAAGTTCTCCCGAGACCATAAAAGCTTCCAAAATGGCAGATTGGTTTCATTTTCTAGCCGGAAACAGTGCACAGTTCGTTGTTGGCGCACTAGGAGCGTACGTTGCTCAAATATGTTCTCAGTGAACAGTTCTACTTCATCGCCCAAAAACAGCTCCAACATCATCTGCGAATCTCGCTTCGTACGTTCCATAATTGCACTTGTTTCACTCCTTAATTTCACTGAGCAGACCTGGTTCGCTCAACGTTCAACGAATAACTGTACTTTTACAGGTCAGCAAGGCTCTCGTCAGTACCATTATCAGTGTTTTGAGTGATTCCTCTAGTCTGTATCATCGAAGGCGCCAAACGTGTGATTGGCCGCTCTATGTGTGATTGGCTGATGGGAGTAATCCCCGGTAAAGCAGTAAAGCAGCATTACGTTACAATCTTGCAAAGAGTTCATCATAGGTTAAGCAATGGCGCGGCATCAACATACAAAAACAAATACACATTTTGTTTCAGAAGAATTACATGATTCCCTACTCACAATCATCCTATCAAAATAATGTCTTCGTTTGCAAGTATAGGCGATTACATGTGAAGAAAATGTATAAACGATGACCCAAATCGAACACAGTGCATAAATCTGGGTAGCATTGAGCTGAACATATTCCAACAATGAAGTAGCACTACTTATGTGAGTGTTTTTAGTAGTGACTGACGACCATAATAACGATCGTAATAATGTGACAATAGGACCTTTTTCACAAAAGAATACTGTATGATAACATGTAGAAATGATTCAACTTTCCACTGCTTTAATACTGTGGCGATGGACATTGTGTTTCGGATTTTTTTCCAAGTACAATAGAATCGTAACCAGATGGAATAGTGAATTAGTCACAAAGGTGAATGTTTGCTCAACGTAAACATAACGCTCAAATAATGAAACAATGAAACGCGTTTTCAATAATAATATCTTAGTCAATATTAATATCTGATTTTGAATCCTTGAATAACCTAGTGTATGAGCAAGACGAAACGTAAACTCTAGCGTAATCAAGAATTCAAGAATATCAAGCATGATGAGCAGAGTAGATTCTTCCATGTTTCCAGCTTTTCAATTGCTTTTATCAACCACAGAATGAGGCAGAATTGAACAAATCCACGTGCTACGAAAATCATGGAATATCTCACATTTTCGCCTACAATCGTATCGACACACAACCCATCACGGAGGATAGTTTTTCGAATTGCTATCCAATAGAGTACGAAGGACTCCCATCAGTAGCGTGTCCAGGAACCAACACCACTTATGTTTTCACACCGTATCATAGGCATACCAATTACTTGGATCATTTGAATGGCACACTGACCCTGCTAATGGTACTTCCCAGCATCGCTAGCACCCTTACAACATTTATTGGAAACCTGGTGTATGGTACCGCGATCAGCAGCAAAAAGCCCGCCGACAAGGTCTCGAAGCACGAAACGTTACAACTAATTCAACAGCTGGAAAGCGTTAGTCATGAGCCGTGGCCACACGGAGCGAAAATTTGCGCGCAAATTTACAAATTAATGCCAAATCGTTTACGCTTCGATATGTTTACGTGGCCGGGTTGAGGAAATTAAAATCGTTTTGTGGAAGAAAAGGATTGAACACACTAGCAATGATCACTATCTATCAATGTAAACCACAAATAGAACATATTGCGAGCCCTTCCGTTTGCAAACAGCTTTTACTCTAGGTTTTACGCTCCACGGACCTATAATCGTTTGACAGCATGTAAACGGCAAGCGTAAATGTTTTGGCATTAATTTTTTCGTTTGCGCTAGAGTTTTCGCCCCGTGTGGCCACGGCTATGCGGTTAAGGAATACCGAAAGGCAGTAGCAGGTGGGTCGGGAAATTGGGGCTGGGTCAAGGTACTTTAAAAAGACAGGTAGCTTTATCCAGAACAAATCCCCGATTTTATTTTAGACAAAACTTCAGAGTTTGACATTCACGGGATGGTGGGATGTTTACTTCGGGAACGCTCTTTTCGGAGCTGTTTTCGCTTTTCTGTGGTATTACGACAGTTCAAATTCACGAAAAGTGGCACGAAAGTTAAAGTTTATGCAAATATTCTCAAAATTCTTCCTAGTGTTATCGGTCCGTAGGTCTTGCCACCCAGCCTAGAACAAGAGCTAGCTAGCGTTCCTGGACCGTGCTCACTCGCTGTAAAACACAACTCGGTCGCTCGAATGATCTTAAATAGAAAGATGAATCATTTAAACATTCGAAAAAGAGTGAAATCAGGTACTTTCCCTGATAAAACCACCAAACTTGCCCACATCTTCTTCTTCTTCTTCTTGAAACTCACGTGGTTTTGTTGATAAAAGCGCCCTGCTATGAATGTCAAACAAATTCAAAATGGTGACCTGTCAAAGCGGTTAAGATGCTACCTGTCTTTTTAAAGTACCTTGGGCAAGGTACTTTAAAAAGACAGGTAGCTTTATCCAGAACAAATCCCCGATCGTATTTTAGAAAAAACTTCAGAGTTTGACATTCACGGGATGGTGGGATGTTTACTTCGGGAACGCTCTTTTTGGAGCTGTTTTCGCTTTTCTGTGGTATTACGACAGTTCAAATTCACGAAAAGTGGTACGAAAGTTAAAGTTTATGCAAATATTCTCAAAATTCTTCCTAGTGTTTCAATATGGTATCGGTCCGTAGGTCTTGCCACCCGCCCTAGAACAAGAGCTTGCTAGCGTTCCTGGACCGTGCTCACTCGCTGTAAAACACAACTCGGTCGCTCGAATGATCTTAAATAGAGAGATGAATCATTTAAACATCCGAAAAAGAGTGAAATCAGGTACTTTCCTTGATAAAACCACCAAACTTGCCCATATCTTCTTCTTCTTCTTCTTGAAACTCACGTGGTTTTGTTTATAAAAGCGCCCTCCTATGAATGTCAAACAAATTCAAAATGGTGACCTGTCAAAGCGGTTAAGATGCTACCTGTCTTTTTAAAGTACCTTGACCTTGGGCTGGGTCGAACACATATTGGCCCCTATTACGAAAAAGTCGATAACGCTATCGATCGACAAATTAATCGACTCGAATTTCAGATGAACACAATCGATATCGAGTCGATAACGCGGAGCTGCTCGAAAGCAGGCAATACGTCAAAAGTTGTTTAAATTGACAGTTATTATAGAAAAATTTGTAGAAATGCTGATGATCTGATGCTGATCTGCTGTCTTTTTGATTAATTTTATAATCTAATTCATGTTTAATCATGTATTCCATGTTTTTTCATGTTCATTTTCATGTTTTTTTTGGTGATGTATTTTAATATTCCTTCTCGATATTTCGATCGAGAGGGGGGATTTTCAGAACGTTTACTTTAGCGATGGGTCCTCTGGTAGTTAACAGAAACCGTGATCTAAGTTTTGCTAGGACGATGTGGTGCAGGTGTCTGTAGTTTTCCGCAGTTAGCTCTGTGAAGCTTGTAGGCGTTTACTGTTGACAACGCCGAATTTGACTTTTGATTCTTTCGATGGTCTTCCGACGTGATTACTGGAGCATTAAGAAAGCCAGCAATCGCCATGTCACCGCATCGAAGCATCCGGTTGGCTAATCGCGAAGGTTCTACAAACAGCCGCATATGCGCAATCAAAAATCGATGGAAATTACATTGCATTCCATGCAGAATTAAGCTTTGATTGGTTTAAAAAATATCTGCTTTTAATAAGAGCTTTTCGCTGCTAAATTATAGGAAAAAAAATTTTTGATGCGAAAAATATTTTTTAAAAAGGGGGCAAGACAGGGAATATCAAATAAAACATTTAAGAATGTTTTCCTTCATCCTAATTAACATTTACATGCTTAAAAACTACCATCTTCCAACCAAAAACAGCGTTAAAGATGAACTATCGACGCTATCGACTGCTCCGGAGCAGTCGATAACTAATCGATCGATAAATGTGCGTTCGCAATGCCATTTTGTCGATTGACAACCAAACTGCTCGAAAAAATGTATGGGATGACAGTTCGAGTCGATTATTTCCTTATCGATCGACAAGCGGCTTTATCGATCGACAAGTAATGAACCAAAATGAACAAAAATGACCAAAAGTTCATCCCTTGTCGATCGATAGCGTTATCGACTTTTTCGTAATAGGGGCCATTGGCAGATATCGATGAGGAAATTCATTAGCCGTGGCCACACGGGGCGAAAACTCTAGCGCAAACGAAAAAATTAATGCCAAAACTTTTGCGCTTCGATATGTTTACATGGCCGGGTTGAGGAAATTAAAATCGTTTTTTTGAAGAAAAGGATTGAATACACTAGCAATGATCACTCACTGTCGATGTAAACCACAAAAAGAACATATTGTGAGCCCTACCGTTTGCAAAAAGCTTTTACGCTAGGTTTTACGCTCCACGGACCAATAATCGTTTGACAGCATGTAAACGGCAAGCGTAAACGTTTTGGCATTAATTTTTTCGTTTGCGCTAGAGTTTTCGCCCCGTGTGGCCACGGCTATTCGTTTGTATCGAGCAACGGGGCTTCTCGTGAGAAGTACCAAGAACTGCAGGAACGAATAGCTGCACTAGATGAGGAGCTATTTGAATCCAGAGCAATCATACAATCCAAAAACGAAGGTACAACACAGTCAGTGCAAATAATTGAAGTAAATCGTAAACAATCGGATTTATCAATCAATGCTAAATGTATCGATGGAGTTGCCACACTCCATATCGCGGTTGACAAATTTATTTCATCGTATAACTTTCTCCAATAGCCGTTGTTCTATATCGCCATATCGAGAAGAAATAGGTTTACTATCAAATGCTTCAGATAATAAAATTGTAGTTTACTAGCAAAATGTTTTCCAGTGCAAGCAGCGCGTAAGGTTTGTATTTTGTAGTTTTGAACCGTGAAATAACGTTAAATGTTTTCACACTGCTTATTTTGATCAATCATCGTTGAAATAAAATGTAATAGCCGAAAATCGTTTACTGTACTTATAACATGCAGTACGTACCCACAAATGTACGTACAAACAAACCGAAACTTTGGGCGAAACTTTGAAAATGAACTGTATTTCAGTGACTCTTATTTTCCAGCTAAGCAATGAGAAGCAGTTCACCAATTTGTTGATGATTTCGATGATTAGAATTCCCATAAAATAACTGAAATATTTACACCACAATTCAAATATTACGCCACAACGATTTCGTCGTAGAAAAATGACCGTTTGCTCATTCGCTCTACCGCATTAAATCCTTAAAAAACGTTGAAAAGAAAAATACCTACAGCAGCAATTATTTGCTTTCATCCTGAGATTTCCGATACATTCTACACCGTTAAAACGATTCCTGGTATTTTTAGCGTAAATTTAAAAAATAATGCCAAAAAGTTACGCTTCGTGTGGCCCGGCTTAAAATTTAAGTAGAATGAACCAAGGACTATAAACGCGTGCCTTGATAGAAAGAGAAGGCGAACAACTACTAGCAGAATTTAAACTTAACCAAGATTATCTGTAAAAGTGTGAGATTGATAATCCAGTCTAGTATACTTCATTATAGATACACTCAGTAGTCTTATAAGCTGGCCGACTATTTGCATATCTACCTTCAATAACTACAAAAATGATGAAAAACCACATTAGCGATTGTGTGTAGATTGCCCCCTGGAAGGTGCGACGATTTTTTTTTGTGTGTTTACATTTCGACGGACGAAGACGTTGCGCGGAGTTCGCTCGTGGAGTTTGAATATTTCTCGGAAACCAGCCAACCCGAAAGGCGCGTGGGAGTCGTGAACGGTGACACCGAATCCCTGAACGAAGATTCTGCGATAAAACGCTGCAAAATCGCCACAGAAATCATCACACAAATCGTGACAAAAATCGTGTTCAAAAATTAAACGAAGTGATTGGTCGTGCCGTCTCTGTCGCGCTTGTGGTGTCAGAGCGAGTGTTTACGTGTGAGTGAAAGAGAGGGAACGGGGCTGGCAGCGAAATAACATCAAACAACCCAACACCTTGATTTTTTGGTAAAGTGGATTTTAAAGAGTGTTTGGTCAAGTGTAATTTCAACCGAAAACGCTCCAAAAGCCCGTAAGCGTGCTTCTTTTCCTCGGTTCTTTTTCAGCCCATCTTCTCCTGAACGAGAGGTGCGTTTTCTTGGCCAAAAGAGCTGACCAGCATCGACGGAGAAGAAACAGGAGAAGCGAAAAGAACCGACCGCTCAGCGGATGCTGCAAGACGTTGAGAGGGTGGGATGAGGGCGGAGGTGTGGGCAAGAAATCGGTGAAACCGTAACGAAAACAAGAAAAGAAAACGAGAAAAGAGTGTAGAGGAGAAAGACAGAGGGAAGAAGAGGAGATGGGACGGAAACTTGGCGCGGTGGTTGCGAGATAAAAACCCGTCGAAGCGACTCACGGAGGACCAGCCTCCTCCAGCCCACGGCGGGCGGGGAACCTTCTTCCTTTCTCTTCCCTTTTTGCTGCGTCTTTTTGGGCTCTGCTTGTTTGCCGATGACGCCAAATAAAATCGACCCAGAACCAGAACCGAGAGAACCTTGCGTGGGCAAAGTGCATCGCAAACATCCCACCAACGGATGCAGCAGCATGGAAAGGGTTGTCGGTGAAGTTTGCCCTCGCCGTTAAGATGAAAAAATTAACCGAAAATGGTTCATCTGCAGTGGAAAAGTCCATTTTTTAGTGGCTGTGGATCAAGATAATTCGCGTTAGAATGACCGATTAAAAGGGTTGGCACGTGGAAACACCCTCCACCTCGGGAATCAACGGAAAAAGTTTTGAAATTAAACGCCAGATTCTCCACCCTGATTCTCTGCTAATCTTCTTCCAGTTAATTACAAAACTATTCCACGGTGACAGAATTTATGAGTCTTTCCGCCCAAGCAAGCTCTGCCGAGCGTGATTTCGCGCATTCCATCCTCGTGCTTTTTGCTGTAATTTTCTCTCCACTTCCGGTTTTAGCCAATTATACTTATTTTCCTCCCAAAATTCACTCTAGGCCCCAGCCTCTAAGCTTTGCGTCTGCGAGGAACGCGTGTGGCCGAGGAAGTCCGAGACAGAGAAAGTGAAGCAAAGATTTCAAGAGGAGCCGCATTGTGATTATGTTAAATTAAAAATTCGAATGCAAGATAACCCGCGAGGTTCGCGTGTGCGCCGCGAATTGTGAGATGAAGAAATAGTTTCGAAAAGAAACAAAACAACAGCAACGTCCATTCGCGAGTGTTTTATGTGCCACAGTGTATGCGTGCGTGTGTGTTGTTCGTGTTTTGTGATTGAGTTTCTGACGAAAATTGGGCTGAATTTTCATTTTCATCGTAATTATTCCCGTAATGTTTGGGTCACGGGCTTTTCCGGTGAGTGATAAAATCGCCCTAGCGCGGGCCCCAGTGAAAGGTGTTGCGCACGATCAGCAGTGACCTAGTAAGGTTTTTTGAACCGCGGCCGCGGCCCCATCAAGCAAAAGGGGTGGCGAGCATCAACAGCATCAACAGCATAGAAAAAGAAAGTCCAAGCGCCGATCGAGAGTGATAGTGCTGATCCGGCGTATTTTGTGCCCGTGTTTGTGTGTGTGTCTGAATGTGTGCGAAAAGTCGTGAAAATGAATAACAACAGCTCGTCGCGAACGCATCTGCCGTGGATGTTCAACAACTCGCTGGCCATCCGCCAGGAGATCCAGCGCTTCGAGAGCGTCCATCCGTCCATCTACGCCATCTACCATCTGATCGATCTCATCCCGGACGGCCAGGTCGCGCAGCAAATCCGGGACCATGTCGTCTGCATTGAAGGTAGGTGTTTATGGGAGGTGGAGAAAGGGGAGCACCAGCGTGGTTTGGAGTGACAAGGCCACCACGGGACGACGCGGCGGCAGGAAACGCATAATTATTGTTTCGTTTTATTGGCCTTGCTCCTGCTGCGATCAGTCACATAAAAATGTCTAAATTAACGATAAACAGTGTCTCCGTTTGCAGGGGAAGGTGAGAAAGGAGTGGAGGAATCAACTTTCCTCGAGCTCTCTTCTAGGTTGTGTTTAGCGGAAATCACTGGTCGTATCCAAATCATACCACGTGGAGCGCACGAATCATTTGTTCGTTTCAATATATCTTACATCAAATTATGATTTATGTGTGTCGTTAGGCCAGGGCCAGGAGAGGGGTTTAATCATGATCCAAAGAGTAAACTCTCGCTCCGAACCGCCCTGCCTGCGCCGTTGTTTCCTATTTCAGCTTTCGTTTGGACACGATCTTGATCATGCGGCTACGATCCCCCGGTGAATAGGACATGGCAGAAGCAAAGATGATTCATGTTGCCACTAATTAGCGTCACGCGCGTTGGCATGAAATATTGCCAAGTGTTTGTCCTGCAGCAGCACCAATCCCTCCTCGGTCTCTCGGTAGCAACGTCTCTCGCGAAAGCCAAGAGATTTTCCGGCACCTTTCGTTAGCTCAAGGTGTTCGTAGTGTAGCTGGATACGTTTTGTACGTGGCTGGTGCTGATGGCACAGCAAAATCCAATTCAAAATTCAATCCCAACATACTTTGCTGACACAACACAGCATTGGCACATCATTTTGCTGATAAAAGATGTTGCTCAGCAGAACAAAAAAATCGTCGAAACACGCTGCTGGTAGTGGTTTTGCGTTGTGTTGCGAAATCAGAACATCGTAAAATGGAGTCCAGATGGTATAATGGGCTTTTTTGGGTTTGCGCGTACGTACGCCCCGTAGTTTTGCTCGTGTTGCTCGTTTGAAACCAAAAACCGCTGATATGCCGCCCAGATGCGCCACAGAAATGGTTTGTTTACTTTCCTTCCCCCGCATACGCACATCTCAAACCATTCCTGCCTGCCTGTCCGGGGGTTTTATCGTATTATGTTGTCCCGCATGCCGTCTTGCCGTCAGTGACCGTGACCATACAGAGAGAGAGAGAGAGAAAGAAAGAGAGACACCCAGAGACCGGTTTGTCCGAAGTGAGATGCGTACGATGTTTATGGTTATGCTAATGTTTTTCCTCTTCGAGCTCGGCTAAAATTAGACTTCTGCAGAGCCATTTTCTTCTCGGTTGCCGTTGGCGCAGACAGCTCGGCAGGCAGGCGATCAAAAGAACCGTAAGCGAATGCAAAGCAGGGACAACTCACCAGCCAGTTAGTCAGTCCAGCCGTTTGGCCCAATTTTGAGACGCTCCTTGCGTCCGTTGCTTCTTCGCTTGGCCAGCTGAAACCAGAAGACTGCATCGATTAATACAATTAATAAACCACGATCAATGGGTGAGCGCTCAGCGCCTTGCATTGGTCGTTGGCGGTGTGGAGCTTTTGGAGCTCTCGATGTTCCTTGACATTGAAACGGCGTCTGTCATCGAACCAACAAACACTAGAAAGATCAAATGAATGTCGGCAACTCCTTTGCTGGTGGTTGCGGCAAAGATCAATGAACCCTTCGCAAGGGAGAGCAGGCTGTACCACGGAACGAAACCGCCAAAAAGGTAGCCGAAACATGATTAAGCCTTTGCTTTCTGTGATGATGGAGAATGAGAGGCAGGCGGTGCTTTGTGGGCCGAGGTCGTTGTCCCTGGCGAGAGAAAATTGTTGCCGTCACAGAGTCGAAGCTCCAAGATGGAGCTGTTTTCCTTTCAAGAGAACACTCTAGAGTACTTCTTCGTTTCTATAGCGATTGTCCTGCAGAAGAGCACATCACATATTAGCCAGTTTTAAACATTTAATTGTCTAACATTTTGTTATGTTGGTTTACAAACCAAACCAAAACGCAATTTAAATCTTTTGTATGAAAAGATCGAATGAAGGCTTTGAGGCTTTTGTCATTGTGTATTACCTGTTTTTTTGTTTGTTATTATCCTGTGTTGTTGTATATTTTTTGTTATATTTCATCTATACTGTTACCTTGTTGGATTATCACTAGCTTGTCACTTACGCAAATAACTTTATAAATAATTTACTATTGAACCAAATTGTTACCATCTCTATTTACAGTCATCGAGAACTAATCAGCTACTAATTTATTTGTTTTGCTTCTGATTACCTTCAATATCTTACGGTACTTTATCGTATCCTTGCTTCGATTGACCGTTCCATGAAGATTTATTCATTCTTTGATGGCATTCTACTTTCTTGTGCGTCATTTCGACTATCAGACCAAGAGCAACTAACACTCGACAGTGACGTTCGAGTGGTTACGTTTGCCAGTAAAGTATATGTAGGTCAAGCTGCCTACCGTTATTGTGTACCTTTGACATCCAACGTTGTCGTTTACGTGGTGATGGCACTAAATGCGACAATCGCAAGGACTTACGGAAGACAGGACTTGGCTTCTGGTTGTTCGATCTAGCTAACCAACCAAACGACATTATGCCTAAACGAAAGCACGGCACCAAAGCACGGGAAAAGATAAGAAAACCTCCCCCCTGGTGGCTGGTGGGATGAGAGAAAAGGGAAAATGGAGTAGGAAAATGGTAGTTCGCTCGCTGGAAGCTAATTTCCTTTAGATGTCAGCCGCTGGTTCGTTCGCCTGGGACACTGGCTCCACGGTCATGACGTTGTCCTTCTAATACATTGTTGGTGACGCCGTTGCCGCCGCCGCCACCGTACGTACGGCTTCGTGTAGTTCTGGGCTTCTGGGTCGATGATAAGTGGGCTATTCTTATCGAAAAACGACCGATCGCCGAAGGTCGCCCGTTGAAGGTTGATTGAGGCCTGGAACGGTCGTACCTTGAGACTGGTTGAACGTAGCGACATGGATTTTAGTGAGTAAAAAAAACTACAACATTCATGCCATTGCCCGCTGCTGCTGAAAACTATCATCAAATTTTACAGTCATGCTTTTTTGCTTCAATATTCCGCTTTCGCTTAAGACGATTGGCTTATTTACTTAAATAACGCACATTTTCTTCACATTCTTCGCATCGTTAGCGAGCCCAAACGGGCGTGTCTTCTTTACATTTACATAATAGAAAATAAGCCCACCATCTCAATAAGAACTGTTTCCATAAATATAAAGATTTTCCCCGAGCCCGAAACGAAATGTAACTTCCTTGGCAAACGAATATCGCATTCAATGTCACGTGAACGATCCTCTTCTAACCTTTTAACCTTCTCCGTTTCTTCGTCGATGCGACAAACTGGCATAGCTAATTCGATAAGGGACCAAATGCTGCGACTTTTCTTCGATTTCTCGGCCATTACCTTACCTGCTAGGGGCCACCATAAACCGACCAGGTAAACCTGCAGTGTCCAAGGGATGAGGTTCTAACCCGAGGGTCCGGGGCGCGTTCAAGTGTCATAAACAATGGAACCTCATCTCTTGACCTGGACACGGCAAAACACATGGTTTTTGGGCGTGCGGCAGTTGGAAAACTTGGAAGCCGGAAGAAACACAGCAGCAGCAGCAGCAGCAAGAGCATAACATTGGATGGCGCCTTTCCGCTCCACCTTATGCCGGATTCGTCTTGCAACAGTCTTCGTAGTCGTCGTGGTCGTCGTCGTTTGCCGTTTGCATATCTTAGCTCGTTCGTTTTCGTGCATCCGTTTGTCGGTCCGCGTTCCGGATCTTTACGATGTGATAATTTTCTCACTGTCGTCGCACCCGCGCTGCAGTTGTAAAGCGTAGTAGTAGTAACACCGTTTCCGGCGCCCGCCCGTTCGCCTGTCCGCTATCCGGGTTCGTTTATTAGACTAACCGGCTTTCCTATGTCAATTGCGGGTGGAGTTTTGTAGGAACTTTGTTTGTTAGGAACCGCAGCATCGCGCAGCATATGCTGTAAAATGAATGAAAAAGAACTAGCTCACCACCTTTCGTTGGTGGAGCGATTTGCAGTCTCTTTCTTCGTCGCATCCGATTGGCGTAAAATGAGTTTAGAGTTAGAGAAGGAAAAAGTCCGGTTATAAATCAGTCTCATGCTCCCCGAATTGCTGGTGAGAGAGTGGTTGCGTTTGAGTAAATTGACCATCAACAGAACGCTAAAGATTCGGCGCTGTACGATTACGTCAACCGCAGAATAGCATCATCGCGCTGCCGACGTATCTCGGCATCGCAGCAAGGCCGCGAAACGTTGAAATTTCCCTTTACTAGCATCCGCTTTTTGTAAACAGTTTGGCGCTGAAAGAAGAGGACACGTGGCCGACGATCGTAGGCTGCTGGTGCTGGTGTTTAGCTAGCCGGCTTGCAGACAGACAGCCGGCATAGTTTTGGGATAATAAAATAAACCTCCCTCCCGGCAGCTGAAAACTATTTCCTCGTGTGCTCGGTCCACATTCGGCGGTTTTCTGTGTTTCCTTTTTTTTCTTTTTTTCCGACGACCAGAGTATCAGAGACTCAGCAGAGCAGCAACTGGATGAAGAACCTAGAACCAACCACACACATGATACACCGTTGGCCCAGATGGCGCCGGTTGGCGTCCGTCAGTGCGTGATGCGTTCTACATAGTGGCTGGAAGACGTCATTCGAGGGATTTTGTTTCCGTTCTTCTCACTGTCCCACACAATCCCGTTTTGGCAACGCCCGGTTCCACTATGATTGTGGGCCGGCTTACACCTCCTCCACAGTTTTTGCTATTATTTCCTTATTTACGGCACGCAGCGGATGTGTTGCTGCCTCGTGGCGTTCAGCGGCCACGGAAGCGTTAACCTATTCATCGAATGTATGAACGATGAGGTGGGAAAATCATTCACAGCGTCCCCCGCGGACGCACTTTTGCCTAGAAGGAATAATTGCTCCACTTATCATGTTCCGCCACCATACTAACTCGGTGAAGGTCAAGGTGTTTGAGGGTGCACCCGGTGGTCGTCGTTGTCGTCGTCGTCATCGGAGCGGATTAGAACACCCACTAATGAACCCAGGCCGCTTGGCGAGAGTTGCTGAGAGCTGCTGTTAATCCGAAGGGGCGGAAAAGCTCGTGTATCATCGTTTTATGTTACATTCGGTGTGTTGTGTTTGCGGGCCCTGCGTGGAGTGTAGAGGGCGGGCATGCGTTAGCGAGTGAGGAACCTGTTGACAAGAAAGGGGGAGGAGGGCGTGTAATGCGAAGATGATGAGGCAAACTTGTGGTTGTTGTTGTTGTTGTTTTGCTGTGTTGCTGTCGTGATCCGAAACTCTCTTTTAGAGATGTTTCCGTCAGGCAAACGATCTTATCCAAGGTTGATCGGTTAGAATAGGGTCGTTGTTGGGTGTGGCATGGGTACGAGAACGAAGGTCTTCTGAGCTCAGTGTTTGGTAAACAAATGTGTTCTTTCGGGTACTATCCCAAGGTCTTGATCCAGCATATGCCATACCATCACTCACTGGCTGACTGGCTTTCTTCTGGGGCTCCATCTCTCTAGCTTTATTTTAAACATTCTCACTTCCGTCTCGTTATCACGACACTGTTTAAAAGGCGTTATTCACGAGGCGCGATGTTGTTGCTACCGTTGTACACGCATCAGCCTCGCTCGATAAGCCTACAGAACTCGTTATCGCTGTAAAACATAAATACCTGAAGCTATCTCGACATGGTGTTTCCGATGAATGAAGTGTTGTGTTTAAATGTTTATACTGGAACACATGTTTTTTAGATTTTATGGTGCGACTACAACTGTTCGTTTTATTGGTTTAAATTTCTCGAAAATGTACTTTTACATTTGCTTGATTTCTCTTTAATATGTTTGGGATTAGTACTTAACATCTACCAAGATTAATCTAAATGTTTCTGGCAGTCAATTCTCTTCTGTGTAACTTACTCATTTTGTACCTTAGTTTTCATATTACGGAATACGGAATTCTTCATTAAATCCATTAACTTTTTCGAAAATAAATAACAGTTTTTTGTGGAAACACCGTAATCATTGGTTCTAAGTCCACAATTCGCTTGCTGATTATCACTGAACAACCATTTATCGTTCGTTTGGTTATTCATAAACCTGAAACCTGACCGCTTCCATTATCTCTAAGACGAGCGCACTTCTCCTATCTAGCTTTTTACGATAAAGCGTTAAGCAACAGCCGCGAGCCTGCCGTGTAAGCTGTGACAACATGTAAATGCAGCAAATGCTGCTGGACCGCTATTCCACACCACACAGCTGAGCAGCTCATTAAATAGTAAACAGAAACATTGTAAATATTACATCCTTACCCGGGTTGACTACTGTGTTCCGGCTATTGTTAAGATCTACTTACCACAGCTGCACCACACACACACTCTCTCTAATGTCTACACTACGTGACCAAATGGACAGTCCGGGTTTTTATAGTTCCAAACCACTCCCGGGAGTATGTTTTATGAAATAGAGCGAGAGCGAGAGCGAGCGAGCTAGTAAATGCGGTAGAACCTGGTGTCGTTCTACATAGTTGGTGCAGAAAATTGAGCTCCGACCAGACGAGACTAGCGCGGTTCGAAAGTGATGTCAGTTTTCTTCGGTATTCTTTGTCGGTTTTTGTCGAGAATGTGCTAAAGATCCAAGCATTTGAAACGATGCTTGTGTTCCAGCGCTTAGCTCTAGTTATAGCGCGTTAGTATGCGGCCGGTCGCTGATGGTGGTGCTGTTGCTGCTGCATCAGTATGAAAAGTGTCATGTTATGCACTGGAACTGCGAAGGCTACGAAACGGAGATGCGATCATTTTATTTTTATCCATGTATGGCGTGAAATTGAAAAGAGGCACTAACGGTTTCAATGCACCACCGGAGTGAAGTCGCAGTAAGTTCCGCCTGCTGCAGTCTTTGAGGTCCTTGGGTAGCTATGCTCGAGTTTCGTCTCGTATGGCGTCAGTCGGCGCCTGCAGCTGGTGTTACATTCCAGTGCCGTGCGCTGTGTCCTTCTCATATCCTTTGGCTAGAAAGCATTCCTTCTCCTCTTTCTACGAGGATGTAATAAAATTCTCCGAATACCCTATCAGGGCCCACACAACCGATCAACGCAGCCTTGGTTTCCATGGTGCAACCAAAGACATCATATCTCTCCCTCTCTCGGTTACTGATGAGCCGGATCCTGCTGCACGACGCAGGAGTTTATTTATAGCAAGACAGTATTCAACGCTAACATGCTGTCATGTTGTTGCTGTTGCTGCTGCTGCTGCTGCTCCTTCAACTTATGTAAACATAGCTAGGGAGTAGTTCCGATGAAGCTCTTCTGCAGAATCGGAATATGAATTGAAGATTGCGCCAAGATAACCGTGCGCCGTGCGTTGATACTATTTCCGAATCGGTGTGTGTGTTTGTGTGTCATTTATTGGGTTGTTACACGCCGTCGTTAAACACGTGCCTGTCAATATTGGTCGCAAATGCCAAAGCAATCTACCTACTCTACTGACCACTGCGGGCGGCCAAAGAGATCCGCCGAGTCGAGTCGAAATGTCAAAATCACTTCTACGCAACCAGCAACCAGCAGTAGCAACATTTAACCCAGCTGGCGGTCTCTCTGAGATATGTTTCTCATTTCGGGGGTTCGCCAGCAATGGGTTTGCGTAACCGGCATAGTGACATTATTTATAGAATTAATTTTCAATTTCCCATCCTCCTCCGGTCTACCATTCCCGGAGCCTCAGCTTTAACGCAGTGCTTATGGTTGCCACCACCGTATGGATGATGTTCTCCCTGTTGTATCGACAATGAAGTGCCGCCACGCAAACAAGACAACATGTTGTTGTTGTTGTTGTTGTTGGCTAACTTGAAGCCAAACAAAGCCGTTCCCGAACCGTTTTGAGGGATTTCACGTGACCTTTAAGATTTAACATTTCTACAGAAAGAGAGAAGTAGAGAGAGAGAGAAACCATAACGCTGCTAACATAAAACAAAATGGGTTTTTTTCTGGTTTTTGTTTTCTTAAATAAAGTCGTAAGAATGCTCAACTGGACAGTTTGCATCCAACCATTGTGCCACGGACGCGCATTTGTGTTAATTGCATCGGCAATCAGGTTTCATCCCCAAAGCACATTCCCGCTTCTTCTTCCTCGTGTCACGATTTGCACGCGACCGTGCCACGATCGTGATCGCTTGCTGCGTGACCAGTTCACGTGCTGCACAATGCTCTGCGCGCTGCACACCGGCGGGACCGCGGTCGTTTCCTCGGGGACACGACTTTTCTTTTATGAATGACAGACGCGACTTTTTGGCGAGCAACGAGTGAACGAGGAAAGGGAAGAGCCTGGTACATAGGAAGCATGGTTCTATGGCTCCGAGCAAGCGCGCGCGCGCAACACACGAGAATCGTGTGAATTCAGCGGAAATGCAATGCGATCCGGTTCAACCTTCGCGTCCTCCTTATCCTCCTCCTCCTTCTCTTCACAGTCATGCTGCTCGTGGTCGGCGACAGGCATTTTGCGGGAGACACTAAAATGCTGAATGCATCACGAGACGACGGCAAAGGGGTAGCAGCGTGTGCCATGTCGTACGTATCGAACCTGGTGCTGCTGCTGCTGCTGCTTTCTATCGCGACATTCCCGCGACCATGCGCGCCCAACGAACGAAGCATTGAAATGTCATCGCGCGGGGACCCAGTTGAGGGGGAGATTATATTTGGCAACTTCGTTTGACCGTTGTTTCTCAGCCTTCATCACCTTGTTTCAAACTGTTCAAATGATGTGAATGGTTTTGGAAATGGAATTAAAAATTCATTTGCTCAACGTTCGACGGCTATGTTTAGCTATTTCAACAACATTAATGCACTTTAATGATGCCCAACTACCCAACGTACAGCCCCCTCTTTTGTTTTTGATAACATTTTACGCAAGTGGTGGGATTTTCGCGCAAAAGCAGCGTGCATTACGTGCATTCCTTGGAGGCTCTTGCTCTTGCTACGCGTCGAGCATAACTGAACGCAACAATGTAGCGTCTACCCCAAACGCCTCGTGAGGAAGACGTTAAGCTGATAAATTTGTCACTTCAATTGCGGCCATTTTTCACGGGCCAGCCGTTGCCCATTTTGTTGCCCCTGCTGCTGCTGCTGCTGCTGCTGCTACTTCCGTCTGGCATTAGCGCAGCAGCGACATACGAGGCTCGGCACATATGCATACCATACCATACCATGCCATGCCATGTTGAATGTAATTCCATTTGATCACATCTTTCTTGTCAGTCTCTCGGTCTCCGTCGCCCTTTCTCGCGCTCTCTTCGTCTCTCTCTCTCTCTCTCTCTCTCTCTCTCTCTCTCTCTCTCTCTCTCTCTCACTCTTTTGTCTATCATACTTCCTGCTGCTGCTGCTCGTGGCTTCGTCCTTGTGTACAATGGAGTTGTACAAGACAGTCTGGCTGGCTGGTTGGTTGGCGGGTGTATGTTGAATAATCGAGCACCACATCCCGTGGCGTACACGAACAACGAGGCTTGTATGAGAGCGCCACAGACGAAAGGCAGGAAGCCCCGAACAGGTTTTCTCCAGGGAGGCGCCACACCACACACACGACACAGGCTCGTCAGTGGGAAGCATAAAACGAGGGACAACCTTTTTGGGCAGGAAGTGGTAGGAGGGAGGTACCACTGAGCATGTCGCAGGTGGACGGACGCATGTTCCGCAATACATACCGAGAGAGCCAGCGAGCTTAAGAAAGTATTCATTTACGGATCAGAAGAACATCCTGTGCCTGAGGTGACAAGTGCTCTCTGTTTCGTTCCAAATTTTCATGTTTCCTAGCCGAGCTTCGCTTGATGCATCGTCCGGGATGTACCGCGGAACGCAAGAAGATGTATGTGTGACGCGTTTGGCGACGATGAAAATCGATTCCATCTCTGTGGCGTCCAATTTCATCGACAGGAGCTGGCGAGCGGGCTGGAGAGAAAGGAGAATTTGGGGGGCTTTTTGGCAAAACCACATCACCACCACGACGGTGTGTTCTCTGGAGTTATGCTTCCGTTGCACCAAATTTCAGAAAGTATCCGATCCCACCGCCAACCTCCAGGACGGTACCAGGGTGACACTCCAGGCCTGGTGAGCGTTGAGGTGGAAAATCGAAACCTGGCGTACGCGTGATGGCGCGATGTCAATGGTGTCGTTAATTTTATTGATTCATGTCCTTCCTGTGTATACCCGTATGCTTTTTACCTTCGAACATAAATCGAACGAGGTTGTTTTTGTGCTACGAACCGTTGTTGTTGTTGTTGTGCTTCACCGGAGGTAGTTAACCTGCTACCGGAAGTGTGCTACTATTGGTGTTGGTTGCCAATGTTGTTGCCCAAATATTGTTACCCCTTTTATTACTGGGACGGTTGGGCTTTCCTGTGTGCCAATCGATGGGCAATCGAAATCAGACATTGGTCTTTTACCGAGTGAATTTTCTATTTAATGCAAGGAAACATCATTTCATGTCGTAACGAATGTCGCCTTGAAAATGCCCAGAATGACAAACACACTACATTGAGCTGTCTGAGCTTCCCATTTTCTGACATTTGAGCAAAAAAAAAGAAACAGAAGTCCCTCTCACGATGGACCCCACGAGCCAGACATAAGACACATGTCGGCCAGGTTGGCCAGTATGACATGCAACAACGTGAGCCTTCACGTTACTCCTCCTCCTCCTAGATCCAGGTCGTGTCGCTTGCCACTCGTAATTCCCCTCACGTACCGTTGGTGGTTGCACGCTGCGAAAAGGGCGAACGACGAGCGCACGCCAGACAGCGTGTCCTCGGCGGTCTTACACGTGCCCTACCCGGTGCACCAAGCATATGCTAGATTGGCTTGACCACCGCCTATGTGCACCAGGACGGACCGGAATCGAACGATATTTTATGCTCCATTAAGCCTCGTCTTGTACGCCATACACATACAGACGCAGAGAGCTGTGTCGACGACGTGTCACCCACCGCGATTATTGATTGGCCATCGTGGTCCTTGGGGGCGGGGGGACAGAAAAACGAACTCATAAAACATAAAACCCCCCCTGAACTCATAAAACATAAAAACACCGAGACAACCGTCGAAGGCATTTTGTGCAAACTTTTTGGCCCTGCCCTGGCCTGGGACTGTGAAAGGGACCCAAAAAGTTGAAGATATGCGCGCCTTGTGGCCTGGTTTTGTGCGTTGCACCGACTACTGAGAAGTATGGGCTGTTGATAGTGCGCTTCGCCGATGCGAGATGCGGCATAAAAATAGAACACACACACAGCCACGGCCCCATCCATTGCTGCTGCCGGTCGATGCGATAGGGGTGTCAATCGTCTGCTCGCCTGCCTACAACCGAGCACATCCGGTCGGTCGGACGGTCACCATCAACACTAGCGACAGCCGAGGAAAGTAGCAGATGCTTTCGGTCTCTGCGTTACATCGCTTTCATGTTACAGTGTTTCACCCACTTCGTACGAGTTTGAGTCTCTCAGGCTCGTCATCCTTGTCGTGTCGTGCACACCGTGTGGTGATGAATTTTTAATTGAAATATCGATTCTCTCACACTTTGGCCTGCAAGCCAGGGCCAGTCCGTGTTTGTCTCCGTTGTTTAGTTACTGGGCGTGAGGAATATGTGATGCACATGCGTAACTGCTTGCAGCATTAGGTCATGGATGACGCACCTGCAGGCAGTGTATGTATTCTATTAAAATACCCCTTTTTTGTGCTCCCATTCCAAGGACTTTTTGCATACTTTTCGCTTATATCTAAAGCAGTGAAGACAGTAACTGGGTTATGGAAACTCTAGAAGCCGGATAGCATCACGATTCTTCAACGCCAACAACGACTTAGAAGCTAAACCTTAATCATATTCATCTCGAATGGTTGGCATAGTTTCACGATAAGCTAGACACCACCACAACCACCAGCAGCTCAATCGACCCTTATCACCCGGATGGGACTTGGTATCCCCGCTGGTGGAAGCTGTACGTTGCCTGGAACGTGTGTGCACAACACGTTCGAGCGAGCGAGCAAAATATGGCGCGCGCATTCGCCCGATAACCGAACGGTACCGGCGTGTAGGTTACGCAAACCCGTAGAAAGTACGTATACCTTCGAGAGCTCTCTTTTCTTTCGCTGTCTTACTCTTTTACTTTTCTTTGTTTCACTGTCATATCACATACCTTCATGGAGCAGCATGGATGACGGCCTGTTTGACTGGAATGCTGAAAGAACGGAGCTTACGTTCCATCATCACCACCACCGGTGGAATGTTTCGCTCTCGGGCACAGAAGAATACGGTTCCACACCGACCAAGACCGAGTGCTGCTATCGAGGCCAAGCAGCAGAGGGACTGAGTAACGAAATTATGTAACGATATCATTCCATGCCATGCCTGTCTGCAGCAGCAGCAGCTGTAGCTAGGAATTGTATTAATGTTATTCTACTCAAGAGCAGGACGCTGCTTCCGTCAATAGTAATATCCATCGAGGGAGCAATTTGACGAAAGTTGACCAAAGGCAACGCACATATGCTGGTGTCAGTTTCGGGGGCTGGACATTACTTTGAGTGCGTGACAATTTTCACCAACAACAAACCGACCGACCTGTTGGTCTAATCGGGACCACGGGATGGACACACAGTGTGCGTACTGGAGCAAGAAAATGATTATTTCTCGGCCCGTCATCCTGGGCGGCAACCGATCTTCAATCACACGGCCATCCTGCGTTGATGATGCCCTCGGGGCGTGTTGTCGTTGTCTTCGTCGTCGTCGTCGTCGTCGTCGTCGTCGCCGATGACAGGGAGCTATCGCACGCCACACACCACTTGCGGGCCCTCAAATGAAGGGGTCTTCCTTCGTTAAGAATGGCCCAGCACGAGGAGAGACAGGAAGAGGTTGGGTACTTGCATGCAGGAGACGCCCGGGATGGAATGTCACGATTTTGCTGACGGATGAGTTGGCATCTTCCGTTCCGTGCTGCTTTCTTGACATAAGAAGCCATACCGCAGAAGAACCTCGGAAGGTGGTAAGAGGACCCCCGACTGTTGCATGAAACTAATGAAGTATCTTTTTCGCCCCCGGACCTAGGACCTGGACCCCAGAAGGAGTGAAGAAGTCCCGTGTTGATCGTGTTGATAGGTATCAGATCAGAGCCGACCGGAGTTACCGCTGCTGCTGCTGCTGTTGCTGCTGGGATGATTATTGCCGCTTTGGCCGCGCAATGCCGGGTCGATATGCGTGGTGAACTCTTGCGCGATGTGCGCGATCCCGTTGCTTCGCGACATGCTTAGCGTTTAGTGATGGAAATTTTAGAGAATTGAGTCACAGACGGCGGCCACATCACCGATGGACACCAAGTGATCATTGCCGGAGCATGGTTTCGTTGCCCGTCAGACCGACACCGGAGACCGATTCGGCTCGGAGTTCAATGGCCCGCCGTGAGGAAATGATGCCCCGAGGGCATCACAGAAGACGAACCACCCCACCAGGAGGGGGTGAGATGGGTTGATCCCATCCCTTCAAACGGTGCCAGCATCTTTACCGGAGGAGCAATGAAGATGAAGAAGAAAAAGAAGGGATTTTTACAGGGTCTCGGGCTTTTCCTTTTCTTCTTCCGCGCGCCGTTCAAACCCGCTTCGTCCACGCTTCGCTACAAGCACATCACCAGCGCACACCGAGACCGAGAGGTTGTGGCCGGTTGCTTCTGGCTTCTTGGCGTGATGAAAAAGACTTGGCACAAATCGCTCACCCGTTCGCTCGCTCGCTCGCTCGCTCGGATTGTCTGGATGGATTTCATTTGCCCGCAGGCCGTCAACCAACTGACGTGTGCGCACGCTGGCTCTGGTGCGCTTTGGGAGTTGAGGCGCTTCTTCCTCTCGTTCTTTGCTTGCTGGTGGAGATCATCTTCACACTGAGCGGCCAAGGGCTGTGGAGCGGCTGTGTCTCTCGAGCTCCATCCTTTGAAGGCGGCAGTAACGTCCGTAACGGACGCGGCGGGAGTGTTGGCGAAGTTCACAAAGCTTATCGACACGACGGCTGCCGACGTGCATTGGTTCGATTTCAATTTGCTCAGTTCCAACGCTCCGTAATAAGCTGCTTCGGCTCAAGGGACCGAAACATTGGGTCTGCCTGGCTGGCCGTACCAAGCAGTTGGTTCGACGTGCCGGTCGTGCGATCTGGATTAGAGGGAGTTGGTGCGCCCAGGTGGCGTGTTATGTGGCTTGCTCCACTCCCGTCGAGGGTGGGCCACTGATCTAATAATCTCAACCCTCAAAACGGCGACGAGCCGACGTTTTGTTCTGCAACGCGGAACCGTTGGCGTTCGGTTTGTTGTCAAAGTCTGGCTTGGAGTTACTTATCGGCATCAGCAGCATCATAAATCACGTAGAGGCACACGAGCAGAGAGTAGAGGCGCCACGAATCCACTACAAAACTGTGTCACACCATCACGCGTGACCTGTTGTTACGTGCACCAGTAACTTCCGCGGGAGCACACAGTGTTCCCGGTGGTTCGTATTTGTTGTTGCTGTCAAGCAGTCAGTAGTAGCAGCAGCATAAGTAGTTGCTTCACTAGCTGCCAGAGTTCCTTCTGAGCGATTCTCTTCGGTTCGGTCGCGCTCAAATCCACCGTTCTGCTTCTCGCCTCTTGCGGAGAAAGCGACAATTTCGTTCCTTGGGGTGTTGTTTCGGTTGGAAAAAAGTACTGTTACCTGCCATCCATCCGCGGGACACATTGCCTATCACCGAGATACAATCCTCGGCGAGGGCAAGCGGCGGCGACGGACGGGCGTGCTGAATGCAACATAAAACCGAAACGAACGAAACCAACCGGGCGGCCTCCGAAAGGCGGTCAAATACATTTTTATGCGGCTGCTCCACCGCACGACGATCGCCACTAGTGCGAGATATCATCCTCCGTGGAGGGGGCGGGGGATTTAGGGCGGGAGGTGAGCATTTCAATGGGTCGTAAAAATATGACTGGAATTGATAAGTGTGTTGTGTTGGGTGAGTAAACCATTGCCTCCACGACGGGGCCGTGTCAAACAAACACGACCGTCTTCGTCCATTTCATTACGGTATTGTTTATGAGCTCTCTGGTGCTCTGTACTTTCGAACCCGGTGCCGGTGCCGGTGCCGTTGGTATGTTCGAGATGGTGAAGCCAATACTGGGCGCGCGAGATGACCTAATGCGGGGTTTGCCGAAGGTGGTTCTAAGGTCTCGGATGCGCCCATCTTCCGGATTATCATTTCCCTCGACCCGGGCATAGAATCATTCGAAGCTATTCTTAAAGGCATCCATTTGCGCTCTCTTCGCGTCTCGTGTGGCTTTCGCAGGTTCGCAACAGCATAAGAAGGTGCTTCATCTTCTCGTAACTCGTCAAGATCGCTCTGTTCGAAAATCATGCTCCATAATTGCCTTCCAACCTGCGGGTGGGGCTGGTGTGTTGTTGTTGTGTGTTGTGTGCTGAGAAGTCATTATTGCCGCCTCATTCCTGTTGTTGCTAGGTACTGGTCGGCTCCGTAATTTTGCTTCGTCTGGAAAGAAGTTGTTAGAACATCATCCGTTGTGAGAAAAATGGTATTTTGCTCACTTATTGCCGCTGCTCAGTCCGGACTCCGTCCATTCTAGTTTTGTTTGGGATGGTTGGCGATGGGGGAATAGAAGAATAAGAAGAAACTAGCTTGCCCTTCTAGCTAGTTGCTGTTCGGAGGAAGGGAATTTTCGTTTGCCGATCGATTGCGAATCGTTTTCTGCCGCTAATTTACTCTGGAGTTGGAAATTTGAAGCGGATCCGGATGGTAGTTGTGCAGTCCGAATAGTGGTTGTTAATGTGTTACATTAACCACTCTTAATGAGTGTTTCAACAGCGTTCTGGTCAATGTTTCATGTATATTTAAGCTTATTGCCTCTAGGGACTTTACGTCAAATGAACTTGCATAATCTTGTCCTCGTATTTCGTCAAAACAAATATATACAAAGTTCCTCCAGGGGTTTACTGATTCTACAGATACAACTTCACTTTTTACTTCTCTCGAGTTACGTCATTTGTTATAAACTTTATTATGCTATTCATTGGTCCATACCATAATCTATTCGCAAGGAATTAGAACGTATAAAAGCATTTAATTAAAGGCATTAAAACAAATTGGCCGAAGTTACTCACTGCGAAAATATTCTAATCGAGTTTTCTATTTTCTCTTTTCATTTCAGGTATTGATCTTTTCATTTCAGGTATCGGTTGCAATTTTGCTTCAACGACCGTCTCCAACTACACTACTCTGGCCTTTGCAGCTCTCTCTAAGTACAATGATTAGCGCTAAAACAGTCTTCTACCACTATGTAATCAATATCCTGTCAATTGTCTGGCGCGCAACCTCTTCACAAACCCCACAACCTCCTAGAGAGGTATCAAATTACTGCAGACGACCTCAGTGGTCGACCCTGGCACTCACCACCATCGCGGTTGTACGGATAAGCTAAAATCGTGTTCGGAAACAATTATTCAATTGATACTAGCATGTGTAGGAGAGTAGAGTGGTGAGTGCATCGCTATTGCATCCTCCACCCTTCCGGCAGTATTATCGATCTGCGGCAAAAACTCATCACAAAACCGCAAACACAAGGCCTTGCTGGTGGGTTGGCGTGCTGGCGTACCGTCTGGTGGCCCACTGCAACATTCGCTAATGACCTTCAAGTGGCGTCAGCAGCCAATGTTACCATTCTAGCCGCCCCAGCACTCGGCTGAACGTCACGTGAACCAGACATATGCGGATATTTGATTTCATCGACCGTCAATTCAGTTCGTTTGGCGGTGTTTGTGTCGTTGCGACGAAACGAACTGGTTTTTCCCTTCCTGGTTGAAGGTTGACGTAATCGTATTATCCATTTTTTTCATCTCTTCTATTCATGTTCTCGCTATGCGTCCGAGGGGGGATGCGTTTAGTTCGGAAGGGTGGTGCAGGTTCACAAATCACGCCACACAATCAGGAACCGATTTGACTCTAATTGAAACTCATCAACATAATTTGCATCTCTTGCATTCAGTTCAATCCATGCTAACGTGTGTATGTGTGCTTAAGATTCGATTTATTTGGCAAACATGTTTCGAACGAAACAACGACACATGATGATGCACCAGCGCGTTGAGGGCACATTGTTTAGCAAAGAGCTGGTAATTGCTGTTTGGCGGACGAAGGTGTCAGTTTATCGTGATTTGCATCACAAATGGTGACACACGCCGGGGACACATAATGATTTAGTTTTTCGCAGACACAAAAGAAACTAACATTCTATTTAAGCGACAGTTTGAACGTGACGAGTGTTGTCACAATGATGATTGCTCGAGCATCACGTGGCCGGTGATGAGCAAGTTTCCGTTGCAATTACTGCAACGTGTCCTCCCTCTCTCTCTCTCTCTCTGGTTGACGAGGAAAATGGACGCGAAATGCACGATGTTGCTTGGTGCACCAGCCAGATATGTTAAATCAGTTTTTCCGCCAGCAACCGAATCGACTCCACAGCACAGAGGACAGAGCGCACGTGAAGGCACCGATCACACCGTTCTGCTCGCGTCTCTCTGTCGCCTTCTCCCTCTAATCCCGGGGCGAGTAAATAATGTTTGTAATTACGGAACTATGGACCTATTTTTAGAACCATGTCACCGATGCGCAAGTGTCACGAGCAAGGGCGACCCACGAAAGAGGGGGTTTATGATGGTCGAGGCCCTTTGCGGAACCCACAGGGGCAGAGCTATTTTCGTCCGCATAACCGCACTGTCTGTTGCCGTTAGAACCCGTTGGGAAATGGTTTTCGTTCTTTTCTTAACTTTCAGGCAACTTTGGAGCATGATGATGAATCAGAAGCATCAGCGACAAACATTATCGAGCAGCAGGAACAGCTTCAACATGATTACAGTCTAGCGCCAAATGGGATGTAGTTATGCGAGGCGCGACAGTAACTAAAGGGGTGCCCATTCCGACCGGTCAAACAGTAATTGGACATCTTAAATCCAGCGGAATCGGACTCGCCTTGTCCACCTTGTCCCATTCTTTTGCTGGTCACTGAACCCCGTCGACAGTGAGGTGTGAGGCGACCGGCTGGCTGGCTGGTTGGTTGGCTGACTGGCTGGCCGGTTTTCGCGTTACGCCTCGTTGCGTCCACGCCAAGACGTGACGTTGCGTGAGGAGGAGGGGGGTTTGCGTCCAAAATCCGGATTCAACCGGGCCGCGCGCGTTTCGTAGGTGGATTGGCGGTTTTATGATGTGTTGCTGGCTGGACCGTGGCGCGTGCGACGTGTGTGTATGCACCGCTCCACCATGCGAAAGTGAACCGCGCCACCAACCGAAACACACACTCCACCTCTAGCGGGACATCCCTGTCAGGTGGTGGTGGTGGGCACGTGGGAGTTTGTGTTTGCGTTTTCTGGATGGCCGGTTTTGCGGGTCGGTCTCGATCTCGTCGCTCTAAAAGTAGGTCAAAGTGCCGGACTCTCTTCCAACCCGCTCTCTTGTGGTAGATGTAGTGTGAGGGTTCATTGATCTGATGGCGACCGAAGCTGACTATTTGCCATGCGTTCCATGTGCCGAGAATGAGTCAGCATAGGTTTTTGGCGGGTGGATGAGCTGAACATACATTTTACAACATATTATCGATTTTTGCCGAGCATGATGGTGAGCTTTTGGACCCTAGTTTCAGTGTGCCAGAGTTCAGTGTGGTCGAGTGTTGGTGTTGGCAACTTATTGTCGAGCTACTCGTTTTTATGTAGACTCATGAAATGAATTGCCGTTAAGTGACGCAACAAGAAAGTAACATCGTCTTAAAGGGAGTCAGAACATGATTTAAAGTGTCATTCGACGACGACGACAGTTAAACTGTTTGTCCAGAAACTTCTCCAAACACAATACAAACTAGTTGCTTACAGCGCACAGCGGTGGGCTGCTTCCACTACGCCGCCGTTCGAGCGCGGGCTACGGCATCAAATTACGAAAGGAAAGTTTTTAAATTGAAGGCTATTTTTCTTCACTTTATGCTGCGCGGCTCGTCTCGTCTCGTTTCGTTGCTTTAGCTGAAACCAGTCCCAAACCTCCCATCCATCCATCCATCCAGTTCACCCGCATTCGCTTATCGTGCATTGCGAGCGCTGGAACGTTAATGTTTGTTGCTTCAACGAACACGCCTCCCAAGAACAGCAAAACCCGCCAACACTGGCCAGACTTTCTGACTCCACCACGCTCGGCTCTCGGCCAGCCAGCAGCACGGGACCACTGATGAACGATGCCGGGACCCCAGAAACTTTTCCTCTTCGGCCATTCTCCGGCGTCTCGGACGCTTTTCGCAAAACTTTTCTTACGCTGCTCGACTGCTCATTGAATGCTTCGAAAGAATGATTTCATCGGTCGCTTGAGGAACGAAGAAATGGACATGGGGCGTCAGTGAAGGTCTGGCTGGACCACGGTATCCGGTACCGAGATTTCGTGTATCTTCATTAGCATCCCCCCACTCCCCGTCCCCTGGCAATTGAGAAAAGTTTCTCTTTCCGCAACAGCAGCTAGCAGCTAGCGGCAGATCTGGGCTTCTGTGGCCTTTAGATTGTTGTACGTCGCTCCCCAAAGAATGAATGTTCATATTATTCTCGAGGGTATCACGAGGGCCGGCTGCAGCAGGACGCGGGGTTAATTCTAATCTGATCATCTTGGATGGCTGTCTGACCTATTTTGGCAAAGTTTTGCTATCGCTTGATGAGTGTTGAACTGAAACTTGTTAAACACAAAGATCGTCCCTAAGCGCAGCCATCGCAGCAGCGCAACAAAGTGTGAAACGAGCTTTTAAAAGCGTCGTTCGCGCTCGACAAATCTGATCCGATGCGATGGCGGGTAAAAACAAAATATTCAAAATCGTAACTAATTGGCGAGCAAAAGTGTGGGCAAAGGAGAAGGTGTATGTTAATGAGTGAGCGCGAAACCATGTGTCCGTCACCGCAGATCATGTGTGTGCACACACCGACAGCACACCCTTCTTCGTCCGACCGACTTCACATGTATGTTGTGCTGCGTTGTGCTTGGCACAAGGTACACATTGTTTGCAGTAGTACGATGGGAAGTTGTCTGGGACACACCGTATGTTTCCCAGCGTCGGTCTCAGTTCCCAGGCTCTGGCCGCCGCCGGGGGGACACGGGCAAAGAGATGAATTTATGGGACAAGAAGCGAGTTGTGCGCCCGGTTTGCCGTTTTGGACAGCGGCGCACCGACCTTCTTTGTCGATTACAACCACCACCAGTCCACCAGACGGTTACTAAAGGCGGTTATGTTCCGTCTTGCGATGTTTCCTGCGCAAGGGTGGTCCAACAATGGGGTAATAAAGTTATTCATAAGTTGAAATTAGCACCTTTCGGCGCTGGGCCCATCTCCTGGCCACATCTCCTGGTGGTAGTGCTCGCGTGCGGCGGTGGTCCTGCGCTTTGAAGCCAACATAAATCCACTCACTCAACCGTAGCAGTGTAAACGCTCTCGGCGGACACGTGTCTCGCGGCGTCTCGGGCAATGTGGCGATGCGGCAAAAGCATAAAACAATCCCCGCTTTCCACATCCCGTGGCCCACGGGGCTGCCTGCTGATTATGCTATTGGCACGTGCCCCCCCCCTCCCTGGGCGGTGCGAGCATTTTCATTCGCGAGGAAAATTACATTTTGCATCAGAAAGCAGTTGGGTGGGCTGGATGACTGGATTTGCTTACCAGCTTTTTTGGCGGCAGCTTCGTGGTTCGTTCGATTTCGATCGCATTTCGGCTGCGGATTGTGGACATAAATTAATGTTTCGGATGAGCAACTTTATGAATTGAGTTTTAATTAAGTTTCTCCGGTGGCCATTTCTCATGCTAATTGATGAAAGGAAGAAAACTGCTACGCAACGTTGCGTGTTTCGTTGGGCATATGTGGTTGGGAATGCGAACATTGTGCTGGATGGCACTTATGCCTCCTGGCATGGAGCTTCGCATATTCTAAACACCTTCTACTGGACATCTGTTATGAAATCTTGCCAGTTTCTGGTGCTTATTCAATATGAAGAAGATAGAACACTGTATAAAAAAAAATCCAATCAATAAACAATCGATATGGAGAACTCTCGAAAGTGCGCAATAGCTTCCTTTAACACAGCGTCCAACAGCTGTGCAAAGACCACCGTTTGCCGCGCCACTACATCAGCACCACCCAGACCCAGCCGGACGACGTCAGCAATGTTCTTACGGTTCCTATCGATTGGCGTGAAAGCTAGAGAGACTCACAGACACCCTCACAAGTGTTTGGTGGTCGGTCGAGGCGTGCGTTAAGTACAGTTCAAATAAAAGCAAAGTACAATCGCTTCGCCACCGGGAGCAGCAGCACGATATCGAAGTTATTGGGCAAATAAATTAATGGAAGCTGTTTACCAGTTTAACCATTTCCTATTCGGGGGCAGGAGGGACTGCTGGTACTTGGGCAGCGTCTTGAGATCCGTGTGCTCCAGCAATGTTTGGCGCAACACACGCAGCACCACCTGCTTCCTATCAGGCCATTTGACCATTCCGTATCAGTTTATTGCGACTGACCGGGACACCTATTCGAATCGATTGTTTATACGCCAAGAAATATAGAGACCTAGCGCGCTCACTTCATTAGCACAAGCAGTCAATAGTCTCCGGTCTATGCTTGTCACGTGGTCAAGAGACACCCCGCATTTGGTGCGCCGGATCGCTTTACGTCCGTCCGTCCGTCCGTCCGTCCGTGTGATAAACACATTACCATACGTCTAATAGCGAAATAATTGAAAAATGATTGAATATTCATCGGCTATCGTGCGGTTGGATGAGCACCACCGTCTCTCTCTCTCTCTCTCTCTCTCTCTCTCTCTCTCTCTCTCTCTCTCTCGCTCGGAAGTCGCGACCAGAACGGAAATTAACAATAATGCTGTCCAAATATGGTACTTGAAGAAGCGTTTAAGCGGTCGTTGGCAGCAGCTCGCGCGCCAACTTATTGATTAAGCTGGTCCGATGATGGAGTTCCACTCGATTGACTCATACTCGATTGGGGTGGTGAGAATGGATCGTTAGAAAGTGGTGGGGCTACGCGGGCGGGCCGGCATGGGCGTATATAAGCTACCGTTCTAAATCATTTTGCCCAATCAACATCGATTCAATCGAATTCTCTCCGAGCGCGTCAGCTGGACCTAACGACCGCGATCTGAGGGAATGTGATTAATGAGGGATAAGGGCCGATACTCGATAGGACGATTGCAACTTCTGTATCCTCAACTGCCGGGTTTTAGTGGGCGAGACGGTCCTAAACATAAGGTTCCTATAAAATCGATATATTGTTTAAAAATGTATCTGTCGAGAAAATGTTATCTGACATTGTACAAAAATTAAGGCTTCTGTATAGAACTTCAGAGAAATGTTTGATAACCCGATTAATTAAATCGATTGATTGAAGTAGAATATCATAAGGTTCAACATCCTTTACCGGTGTTTAAACGGTTTGAAAATCTAATGTATTTATGATCCCAATTGCAAACGCTTAATCGATTGACGATGTCCACCCCCTACCGAACCATCTTATGCTGCCTCGTGAAATGCATAGCAGACGGCACAGGCCGATGGTGCTTTGCTCGATGCTCTCGATTGGCTATCTACCGTTCCCTGTTCCGGGTTCCACCATCCGGTATCTCGAGACAACAAACACCATGGATACAGCAGCCCCAATCAATAACATCGTGCGGATGATTTGGGATTATTTGCCTTTATCAAGTGGTAAATTGCATCTGCAGCCAGCCGGTCTTCTGCTTCTCGAGCGCCTTCTACCACTCAAGCGAGCAGAGCAAAACTTGGCAACACTCTTCATTGCGCTGGCTTCGATCATGCACAAGACCACCAGCCCTGCTAGCCACACTTTATCGCTGGCAACAATATATGATTCCAGTTCCGGTATATATAGCCATCGAAAGGTTTATGAAGGTGGCCTTTACCGTAACGCAGATTCATCCGTCAGACGACGGCGTCTCCGGAGAAAACATCGTTGGCGCCAGCCAGCGCAAAAGGTCCTTCACGGTTGTGGCTACACATGATGATGCATGCTGCCGGGCAGTTGTTGTTTGCCCAGAAAAGGAGGCACCAGATTAGAAGCGTAGCCCTATGCGTAAACCAGCCTTGCGCCCGAGATGATAATGATCTGCATCTAATAAACATGTGTCCTTTGTGTTGTTTTACATAACGGAACAAGCGGTTATGACTTTGAGGAATTCCATCTGTGGCGCATTTATGTTAAAACAAATGCTTCGTGCTATGGGAACAATTTATTTCTATTTGTTATGCTGTCTGGCCGTTGGAAGCTAATCTAAATTACATTCCTAACCGGACGAGTAGTACTGGAGTTCAGGCGTTCTTTTTGCAAACAGTCTGCTTCCTTCAATCCCATTTATTTTAACAAACTTGACGGCGTACTCTAGTCCTAGCGTAGCTCTTCAGTTCTTTACACTTTCCGAACCTCCCCAAAAAAAAGGGGGGAGGAACAGCAAACATCATACACCGTCGTCCGGCCACTGCCAATGTTGCTGCTCGATGCCATCGACCGACCAGCTGCTGCTACCGCTGCTACAGAGTTACGCGCCGCGTAAATTCCAAATGGGCAAAAGGGAAAGTGCGACAAAAATGCTCCTTGTTTGCGCTGTCAAATGGTGCCCGAAACCTGCAAAAACCGACCAAACAAG
>NC_064874.1:69098556-69131056 GCF_943734745.1 Anopheles darlingi
CCGTCTATGGCCACCGGGCGTCGGAAAGGATGGTGGATGGCAAATTGTGCTAAATAAATTATACGGTAAACAGAAGGTCCGGATCCTGGAAACGGATACTAGGTCCGTTATTGTCCTTCGTTCGTCCGCTTTGCCATCGGCAAGAGACAAATTAAAGCTCCCCCTGCAGCACTCGGTAACGGTACCGGCACACCGGGCACCGACCGGCCGACCGGCCGGCCGGCGAGTGGGCGGACAAGCCGGGCGACCGACCGGGCCATCAAATGACAAAGCTCTGACTCGATCCTGAGCGCTATTGTCCTGGTGAGGAGAAAGGGGTTTCCCATTAAGTATTTAATGCCGAAGCGAAAATGGATGTTTTCGAAAGCTTTTACGCCTTACTATCTTTGCTGTGGCCGACCAGAGAACGTTATGTGGCTTCACACACACACACACCAAACACCAAACCATTCCTATGTGACCTCTCCGCATAGGACAGCCCCCCTGACACATCCCCGGGACACTGTTTGTCGTCTGGCGGGTGTCTGGTTGTGGGACTTGTCCTAGGGTTTGGACTTGTTTGGATCTCCGTGTTTGCTAACCATGTTTCTCTGGGCATATCCTTAATTCGGTTCGTAAATTAGATACCGGGTAACCTTTCCTTGTACCGGTGTCAGCCAATGGCGGCGCGGTTGTTCTTTGTTCCAGTTTGTTTTACAATCTTCCGAGGATAACAAACAGTAGCAGCATAAGGTGTGAAATTTAATCTACAATGCTCCAATCGCATCAACGCTAGCGAACGAGAAAACATCAGGCTTCACGAGCGTCCTGGAAGCTACCGAGGAGGTGTGTTGTGTCAGGTCAGGCAAGAATTGGCTTTGTTTTAGGACGCAAAAAGGATTTCAGCCTTTGTGGATGGATTTTCATTTTATCCAGTTTTGCTGGCCCCCATGCCCTACGGTAGCATAGAGTGAACGGACTGGCAATCCAATCGAAATCGTGTTTACCGTGGATCCTCAGACCTAGCCAAAAACAGAGAGATACGCCAGGTGCGCCCTTAGTCATTCTTCATTTTATTGGTACTCGGAAAACAGATAGAAAATTGGGTAAAATTGGAACACGTAGCAGGATGTTGCTACTGAAGCGGATGTTCCGTTCTCTAGAGGGAGTGCTGTAAATGTTACTTAGTTTATGCTCATATAAAATTAGGATCTACGGTCTTTCTATCCCATTTCTTATCAAATTGTTATTTTCTCTTCCACAGGTAAGCTACTTGACCAGTAAGACGATGCTATGTCTGTCGACAACCGATGTTCATTACCTCAGGAGTATGAGTCACTACTTGGAACTTTTGGAATGGAATTATCCCTCGGCGACCTTCAGGAAAATCGTGAATATGAAATCACCTAATCGCCGATCCGTGACACCAACTAATTTGTTTTGAGTAAAATAACAATAATCTCGCTACTCAAGATGATGCCGTCAGCCACTCCGTCAAAGTACGTTTGTGCACTATAATGGGTAGTTACGTTCTTTGGTTTTTTTATTCCCCACTTGACGATTACATAAATGTCATTGTCCATTGTCACGAGAAGCGCTCTAACCCCTTTTGCAACGGGCCGATGGCCGATGACATGTTCTATAAACATGTGTGTGGCGGAGTAATCTTAAATCATAGCGAGCGACACACACCGCGGACACATCGAGTGGATTGGCAAGTGCTTGACAGTAAAAAGCGCCGGCGTTCGGCGCGCATACCACCGCAACAACGGCACTAATGATACGATGCATGAACGAGAGCGGTTTCAACATTATCAACACACGGTGCGGTGCACACCGCATAGATTCTACTTCGTACAGCCATTGGTGAAGGAGAGCAGGAAGGGTGGCGATGAAGGGTGTGGGCTCATTATCATTCATTACTGTCTATGCCGGAGCAGATCACGACGCGACGCACTTACCATTGACGGGTGCGGTGTGAAGCGTGGCAAATTGACTGGGAGCGACACCGAAACACAACCACCCAGAGCCGGTCTCGCATCAAACTACATCAACAACATCAGCTGCTGCTGCTGCTGCTGCTGGTGCTGCGGTCGCGAGTGGCTCACTCTCGATCGGCGACGCACATTGTGGCCTCAATTGTTTAATTGCGGCGTGTTGGGCGATTGTTCAGCCGCCGCCGCGCACATGTACGCGTATGTTTTTTTTTCTGCATTTTGTTGTTGTTTGGTGCGGTTTCTAAACGGTTTCTTTACGGTGCCCGCGCATTCGACTCGTGCTCGTGTTGGTCGATGCATTAACAAAACTGTCTGACGACATGATGGTCCCCTCATTCACCTCGTGCGCATGTCGAAACGTGGCTACGGATTTGGCTCTTTAAATTTGGCCTCCGAAAATTGAACCCCACCGTTGCACACCAATCACCATACAGGGTCGGCAGCGGTTCAAGTTAAAACAGCTTTCGCCAACCGAAACCGATCGATACGCTCTCGTGTGTCTCTTGTGAACGCGGAAGTCTTCATGCGCCTTCAATCTCCGGTCCTGTTCCGGTCCTAAAAGCCGAACAAAGCCTCCCTTCAGTGTTTCATCCGGTCCGACGGTACGTTCTCCAACGAAGCCGAAACAATCCTAATCGGTCACATACGATCCGGCTCAGAGACAAGGCCTCGGCAGAGTACGATGTCGAGTGGCTACTGACGTGTGCGTGCTGAAGAGCTTTAAACCAGGAGGAGTGGGCTTGGCTTTTTGAGTCTTCCGTTCTATGCAAAACACAAACCCGGTTGCTCCCAGGAACGATGGCGCAAAATAGGCTTCTGGGCAGCAGAGATCAGACATTGAAACCACAGACGTGTATCCGCATCAGGATTGGTAGGAGTGCAGTGCTCTTACAGGGCATAGCACATGGGATGAACGAGATTGCAGGCCGAAATGTATAGGTATCCTTATCATCCGACTTGACGTTAACTGTCCACGTTATTTCAGGTCATTCTGGCAGGACATCTATGGGCGATGGTCGAACACTTCTGATGGAGGGCCTGCCTCTGCTTGCTGGTTGAGATACGGATCTGGAGATTTTACTGGAAGTGTGGCGTCTAACAAATCGGGTCACTTACCCACATTAATTACATCTTTTTCGAGAGATTACCACAAATTACTCGCCGTGATGCGGTTTGGAGGTTGAATAGCTGGTATTCTGTAGCTGTAGCACGGAGAGATTAAATGGGATTCTTCATGAGAAACATACATTTGAAGTTTCTTATGATACACTGTCATTGTTTGTGGAATGTAGCTTCGGCATTGGAATGAATAGCTGGAAACCAATTAGATGTCTGTCAATCTCACAAACCGGCTTGCATCAAAAGACAGCTTTTCGCAAAACCACAAGGACATTGCGGTATTACCAGGAGCATTACTGTTTTCTTCTATTGAAATGATGATTCGGTTTCTAGGACCTGCTGAAAAAAATCAGTATTCCCTCAATGTGCTGTGCCATCGTGTACCGAAAGCTGACGTAACGAGGGTGTTTTCAAGGGAAAAAAAACCCCTCCATAATCCTACTCAACCCCTAAATTCCACCACTTCACGGGATCGTTCTCGTGTGTCTGTGAATCGATTCTTGTGGTTTTGCTACTCTCCACGACGTCCTACTCAATATGAAATCGGGAAATAAATAAAGATATTGCCTGGCAATGGAAAATAGATTTTCCATTCGCGTACAGTGGAGCAGACAGGGTGTCTAGTTCCCGTTTTTCTTTCTTCAGTATCGGAATGTCCTTGGCTGCTGGAAAATTCCTCTTTGAGTGTCTCTGCTATAGGGTGGCTTTGCATTTCTGCTCGGCAAACGAAGCACGGCGACGAGTATGCAGGAGATAGGGAAATGCAATGAAATGAAGTTGACCCTCTCTTCTGTTTTTGAATGACTTTTTCCCCCGAGGAGGAGGAGCTACTCTTTTCTCCTTGGACACCGAGTGGATAACCGTATTCCGGTCTACGTGTCCTCTCGGTAGTGCAAAAGTTTCACTGGAAACGATAATCGATTTTCAGACATTTCATCGTGCGTTCTTTTCCGGGATTCCATCTTTTCCGAATGCTCCGTGTTTTTGCACGAGAAGACCCTTTGAGAGGTACGAAGAGAAGAAGGTTCCGGGAATGCTATCCGTCGGTGATTAGCTCGCAACTCTGCGACATGAAAATGGAAATAAAATATTTATCTCTCCGTCGCGACAGTTTTTCCGCGTAATCGTCAACCCTGCCCAGGACACGGCGCTCCACTCCTTTGCTTCCGGCGCGCCTTCCCCTGTTTGGTTGAGCCCCGATGACAAACCGGAAACCGGAGATTACCCACGTAGACACAGCTAACCGGAAGGCATTATAGGGGATTTGCGTGGGGGTGGTTTATCCGAAGGATTTGGTCTTCGTTTTGTGTTTTGTTTCGGTTGCGAACTGTGAACGGTTTCGCTTCGGTGGGTTTGGTTATTACTTGCCCAATGAGAAGACATTAAGGAGCTGCAGAAGCTGGAGCATGAAATCGTGACTGATTGAATGGCGCTAAAGTGCTTGCGTTTGCAGATCAGAGCGACATAAGAAGGAGCGCGAACGTGTGGACACTAGAATTCACTGCCCTTCCTGTTTTTGATGGCCGATTAATGTTTTGTTTGTTTTACGTTTAAATTAAAGACACTCTTTTCCGAGAACTTTATATTCCGATTAAAGTTCAAATTAATTTAATCAATTGTTGCCCAAACGAGGCGTCGTTCAACCCAAAAATAGCATTGCTATCCAAGCGAAATTGCCAAGCGATTACTCGAGCAATAAGGTTTCGGCATTTAATTGCGGTCTCATTGGCATTTTATCGCTTCAATAAACAACCGACGGCTTTGACCAGTCGACTGGGCCTCGACCGTTCGGCGTTCTTTGCTGACCATTCATTATCCCTTTTCCTCCGGAATGAGATAATGGTGCTCCCGATGGCATCACGATCCCTGCTTCCGGAGGAGAACCACCGAAACGGAAACACACGAGGTTTCGAGTTTTCCGCATGATTTGAGCATTTAAGTGTGTTTCGCGTGTCTGTGGCGCTTCCCTTTTTTTCCCGCGATGCTGCACTTTGGGTGCACTGAAATGCACCGTTCCCGGCCACGCCATGCTGGTGTCAATAATTTATCGAGATCGATCTCTGTCCCTGCTCGGATTGGGCTGTGTCTGTCTGACACGGGATGTGATGTGCTGCAGATAAATTCCGTTTTTTTTGTTCCTGGAAGTAGTGTACATTTGGGCAGGGATTCGACGAGCGTAGATAAATGCTGCCATTCGCGCATTATTCAACGTGAATGTGAGCACATAATTTGTGAAAGTGGTCAGAATGAAACCGTCGGAATGCTGTACCAGCTCAGATTGATGGGCACTCCAGTCAATCCAAATTCGCGTTGCATTGGTAGTTCGATGACTCTGAATCGTTTGAGTACTGGACCAGACATGTGTATGGTGAATCATGTCCCGAACCGTTGTCTGAATGGTCTCTCATTGATGATAAGAGCTCATTTTAACACACTTTTGAAGTAAAAAATAATCCAGCACCATTGGCTGTGGCATAATCAGCAAAACCAAACATCAATTGAGGCTTTACTGTTTTGATTCACTCGTGCTCGCGCCGCTATCAGCTGATATGGCGGTTCAATTCGCTCGAAAATGTGCTACCAACTAACCTTTCGCACATAATCCGTAATCGAATTCGAACCTTTGCTCTTCCGTGTTTCAATAGCTTTGATTATCAAAAGAAAGATTCTTCGATGAATCTTGTGATTTGGGTTAATGGTGACGGTGTCGTTAACACTCAATTCTCAATCAAATCTCTAGTGTACTCTTGAGATGATGCTGCTTGACATAATGGTTTCAGCATGCTATGTGTTTCCTTCGCTGTCGATTCTATGCCCATTTATCTATTGGATGTCCAATGAATTGTCTTCGAACGACAGTTTTACCTAAGAGTCTTTCGAACAGGTTCACCAGCAGCAGCATAATGTTTAGAATTTGGAGGCTCCCGTTTCAAAGGTCGCGGATCAACGGGCACACTTCACGGCTCTCAAATGGCACATAAACAAGCCGTTGATTACTTTCCGTAGACCATCATTCAGTCCAGGGTTTCGTTCCAGCCAGAATCATCTCAGCGAACATCTGAAACATCTGAACCATCCCCGTCTTTTGACGTAGAGACGATTCGCCGAATCTCGGAGCTTGCGAGAAAGATGTTGTGATAAGGCGAAAACCGGGAAGACAGTAATTAGCCCTGTTGTCTTGGTTCGTTCGTCCAATGTTATTCTTCCATTTTGCGTCCCTTGATTTGCGAGTTTTACTCCCTGGAAAAATAAAGGGTCCAGGGGATGCATTTAACGTACGGTCGCGGTGGGATTGTGTTGCTTTGTGTGTGCACTACCGCCAACAACACGGATAGCAACCGGTGTGTGGATAGCGCAACTCATCTGCCCTTTCTCTCCCGGGGCGGACTACAACCGGGAATGGGGTCTTACTCGTGATTCGTGTTTTAATTGGATTTCGGGAGTTTGCTTTTAGTTCCGCATGGCATGAAGCATTTTGACTGGTTGGTTGGACTGATCGGTGGTGCGTGCTGCCACGGATGGAGAAGCAAAAAGCGGGGGAGAAGAGCTTCCCGTGGTGATTCCTCTCGTTTTTGCATTCGGTCAATTTTCCCGTTAATTGCCCGGCGAGTCACTGTGCCAAAAGCATCCTCAGTCCCGGTCCAGCCCAGCCAATCAAAATCAATTTCCGTGCAGCCCGGAAACGGTTTGCTATTTTTGGCAGAATGTCCTTTTTGAATTTGCAACTCTCGCTATCGACTGGGAAGTGCCAGTCCGTTTCGATTTCGGTTCCCCATTTCCAGGACATGCTTCATACTTGCCAGACGAATGACATTCCCTGTTCGTCCCATTAATTTGTACCCCGCATACAAACACTTGATTCTTCACGTTTCATGCTTCGTGCTCGATCCCCGACGAAGCGAATCCGATTTACCATTCGAGCGAATAAAATATGTTTTCCATCAATCTAATTGTCGGATGGCGGGAGCCTGAACCACATCCTCCAACGCTCGGCTCGGCTCGACGGGAAACCCATAAAAAGGGACCATGAAAGGAGGGGGCGGTTTGGAAAATTACCCTAGCATTTCCGGGCTCGACAAGGTACGGTGTAGAAAGTGGCAAAGAGAGGAAGGATGGTCGTATGATGAGTGTGGTAGCACCACTAGGGTTTGATGAGTGGGTTGGATGAATCCTCGTACCACCTCCCGTGGAGTAGTAGCTCGAGATAACGAAGGGCATACATCACAAGTCTAAAGTTTTTCCACTTGGGTGCTTTTTGATTCTGAATACTCTTTGTTTAGTTCGTTATCGTTATCCTTCTCGTTATGTGCTTGCTTTAATATTAGCGTTTTCATACGATTATTAATTAAAAAGGCATAAAAATGTGGTCCTTTGGTTTCAATACCTTTTTGGCTCTTTAAAAAAAAATAATTTCTGTAACTGCTGCTAATTAAATGTCGTTTTAGACGCCCTGCAAAATTGAAATGATTAAATTAAAAAATAATTATTAAGATCATTTGCAACCTACAGTAAGTGGCCTTTAGGAAGATTCATAATAGGAAACCAAGCAAAAGAGGGAATGAATTAACCATCTTCACTGGTTTGGATTTTGGTCGTTGGAAAATTTCGAAAGTGGATCGAATTCTCCCGCCAAACGCACTTTTCATCGTGCTTCGTGAGAAACATAGCCACTTTGGTGAGAAAAAAGGCCGCAATCGTGAGACATTAAACCGCACTCGAAATTGCATGCAACTTTCTAAGCTCTGCTCGAAGTTGCACCTGCTTGTGTACAACTCTGCTAGACATTGCGTGCGATTCTGTGTCGAAAGAAAATTTCGAGCTGTTCTATTGTTTCGAGCAGAATTCTTGTTGGATTTTTCAAAAAGATTTTTCGGCAAAATACAACCCCACGGAAATAGGAAGAGTGGCACTCAGTTTGGGGAAAATAAGAAAAACGCGAGGAAAATTCAATGGAAAGCAGAGACCGCAGAGTCATATTCTTCGCAACAAACTTCGGCCAATCCCGGTAGCCTGTTTTTCCAACACGGATCCGGTTTTGCGCACAGTCACGATGTTATTCTCATCAAAACCATTCATCAACTCCGCATTAACATCATTGCTCGTTATGAATTGTTGCTTTAATCCCGCATAATGATTGCCTGGATTAAGGGTGTCAGCCCTTGCGGCCTGTGATTGCCCAGGGATATTAATTGAATTCTCACTTACAGATGGCCTTATGTCAATCAAACGTTCCTCCGGCAACATTTCGGTCTAGGTGGACGTTTGTCCGAGTTGATTAGATTGCGACACACTCACGAAATAAACGCGTTGCATGAATGAGCAATTAAAGAAGGGGAATCTATAGTCCTTTCAAGGGAGGCAAGTCACTCCCCAGGGCTGATAATTACACACATCTTCCGACGTCGTCATGATCGAACTGCTCCTTATCTAGCCATTCCAACGCAAAACGCCCTCACCGTGAGCAGAACGTGCTCGCCCTCACTTTTCCAGTACAGTGATTTTCCGACCAGCCGGTGGGCTCCCTCCAAATGCCTTAACCATTGGATCGATGAGTCATCGCTTTCCCGGGGCAAGTGTTTCCTTCGTTTGCTGCCAGTTTCCTGTTTACCCTCATCCCACCCAGAAGGGGACCGAGGGAGGACTCTTTTCCTTGCTCCATCCAACCTTTTGCTGGCGAAAGAATATGGATATTTCTGTGTGCGCAGAAGGGAGAAGATTACACTTTTGGGAAAAGTGGGCCAATGGCGTACCTAGTGCCTGATATGGAACACGGTGGTACGTACGTACGTGCTTTTGAAAACATCATCAAACGAAGAGCTTGGTATCATGTGGGTCGTCTCGACGTGGCTGGAAAATGCGGCAGCCACTGAGTTTGATCCAAACAAATCTTCCAGAAATCCCGATTTGGGTGAACAGGGAAATCCAGGAAGAACCATAGGAATTTGCATGGTTTTTATTTACTTTCTTTGTCGTTGCGTGAGGTTTAAAGCTTGCTCACTGGAGCCGTTTAAAGGTGCCAACACAATCCAAATCGTCATCCCAAGATCGTTATTCTTCCTCGAAAAGAGGACCTTACGATAACGAAATGGCTCCCGTTGAAAAGGTAAAACCTGCGGCAACAAAAAGCATCACCTCGTTGTGTCTCGACCGGATGGATGGATGGATTTTAAGGATAAACATCCCGCTAGACGGGAGCTTGACGCCAGGTTACGCAAAGTTTACGTACCCGCGAACACCGAAGGGCTTCCCAGAATACAAAATTAAATTAAATATAAATGTTGTCTTGTTGACCGAAAGCCGCTGCTGCCGGGCACCGGGCAAAAGCCATCAGAAATTGTTTACTTCCGGCGAAAGACTCCCTCGGTCCTGCGCTACTTGGAGTTGGTCTAAGCAAAAGGTGAGTTTCTTCGTTTCTTGGCGGAATTTTCAATAGCTACCCAGCAGCAAAGGATGGAGAGTTATTTTATTACTAACTTAACACTTCAATCCAATGTCTACTGGCAATCTATTCTGGAGATGGTTTTTGTGGCAAACATAATCTATTTTCTTCTGAAAAGGATACGCGAGCCAACAAGCGGGGAAGAGGACTCTGAGGTGCAAGCTCCATTTGAATGAATTTATGATCTTCCCTTAATTTATGAACACCTCTCCCGGGGCCCCGGACTCGAAAGGAATGCATGTTTATGAGCTTCTTCAAATGGCATCAAATGGTCGATTTTCTAATAGCGCAAACGTTCTCCCGGGAAGAAGAGGCTTTCATTCAGTGCCTGCCGCTTGACCAGTATAGCTCGTAAACAATCCTCTCGCAGGACAACAACGGGCGTAAATGGGAAGTAGCTACTGACTCGACTGCGAAGAGATTTCGAAACCTTTTACCACCGCAATGAAGCCATCAAAACCGGGGAGATGTCGATGGCTTTTGTGTGTCATCGACGTCGACTTTCTTCGTCACCTCGAATCCGTGATCCTTCCAGGTCGCGCGTGGTCCTCAAATGCATCTCAGCACGGCCGAAAATGGTTTCCATAAATTTCCTCCTTCTTGATCTTTGTTTCCTCCTGCTCCGTGGGATCGACCGTTTGATAAAGGTTTTTGAATGAAGCCCCCAAGAAGAAGCTTTCGACGGTGGCCATCTCCCACCACCACCATTCCGGGCCGACCGGAAAGGATCGATCCGATCGAAATCGAATTAGTTGCGCTTGACGGACGGTGCGCCGTGTCCTTTCAAGCGCATCGGGACCTTTTGTGAGAGAGAGCGAGGATATCGTAAATTGTCCGCCGGCCGCGGTTTTGCCACAAAACCGGAGAGACACACCCCACCCAAGAAAGGTCGCGCTGATCGCAGTGAAGGTGACCGATTGGTTGGCAAAAGCGAAAACTCCCACGGAATTGTCAAGAAGGATGCGGTCAGGATCTGGAGTGCCGGGCCGTTGAAGGACCGTGACGGATCCTTTTGAGTTGTTGCTACAGAAAACGTGGAAAAATGTGTTTGATCCATTGACCGATTCCCCCTTTACGTCACTATTCATCCGGGGTCCATCCTCGTGTGGCCGCTGTCCTGTCCACCTTCAGCTGTCCGGACCGGAAAAAGGTGGTCGCCGGTTCGGAGCCGATTTTGAAACTGTAAATCCTTCAACTTCAACCAACGGCACTTCAAGGAGGGAAGGGAAGGAAAGGGGCCACTGTCCAAACCCACGGGGTTGGGGGCTCGAAAGTAAACAAACTTCAATCTCGAGAGGGATCGCTCTCTAAATATTGTTTCCAGGAAACAAACGCCATCACTTGGGCGAGCACCACATCACTTACTCCTGACGTCAGTGAAGTGTCGCAAGCAGCAGCAGTTGCGCCCAAGGACCAACGGCCAAGGATGTGAAGAGGCGGCTTTGATGTGAAGCCGTGAAGTGACGAGGCGTTGTTGGGATGATTGTAGCATGCAAATGTCCCCGCTGGCCGGCCACTGCTGCTGCTGGACTTTTCCGTTGACATAGAAGCATTGTTTTACTGCTGATGCCCAGTCGTGCCAGGTCAGTCATCTGCATTGACGTTAAAGGTGAGGTTCAATGTTTCAATGATGTCTGCTCGGGGTGAGAAAATCGATACGGGGTTCTCCGGTTGGTTCGGTTGGTGTTGCTGGATCTCGGTCTGATGCAGGATTCGACCGAGGACCGATGGAGCTCAGGGGGCCTTCCCGGTTTTCAACGGTATCCTGCAGCTGGTCTGATGAGCAAATAAGCATGTCTCGAACAAATTTTAAGAGTTGTTTTTCATTCTTTCTCAAGGGTTGTCATATTTTATTTACCAATTATGTGCCTTCTCCTATTTACGTTTCACTTAGATGAAACGGTGTGCAGCTTGTCATGAGAATGGGAAATAGACTAAGGTCTATCCCAAGGTGCAGTACCTTGGGCGTACTTGGCACATTCTTTTCTACAGTCCGTTTCATAATGATAGCCTCACCCTATTTTATCGATTTCGCGCTCAAATAAGGCGTCCCAAAAATAATTTAAATGACTGTATATTCTTCTTTTATCTCTAGAAAACGTATGCAATTTGAATTTTAAAAATATCTCAAAAATTGTGGATGAGAGAGCCAAAAAACCAAAAATGAGGTGTTTCATAATGATAGCCTCACTAAGGATTTTAAATATAAATCTGCATATTTTTGCAAATCTCATCCAAAATCCAAGATGTTTTAGTAAACAATGCTTCTTCTGTTATCGTTTCATCCCAGAAAGATGAGTTTCGGTTCACTTTTTGGTATTTTTGTCAGGTTTTTCTTAGATAGAAACCTCTGTGCATAGCTTATGGACTCTTTAAGCGTCTGTATGATCCCAAGATGGTTCAATCTGGTGAATCGTAGTGATATTAACAAGTTTAGACCTTTATTATATGATATTAAGCTCAAATAGAGTGCTAGAAGGTTATTAGGTTGATCTACAATCGGTCAAACCACGCCTTGTTTGGATTCCTTTCGTAGGCCATCGCGGTTTTTTAATTAGAAATCGCCGAAAAAACGTTGCAATTCTCCAATTAACAGTTCAAATTGTTGATCAAGGATGATATCATACAGTATTCTATTCAGTTTTGAAGGAATCACCCAATCCATCGTAGGATCGCTACAGAATACTTGCGATATTACATGCAAAAAACCGTTAAAATTTCAACTGAAGGTAAATCATGTAATCCGCTTGAAATTTTACCGGAAATGAAATAAAACACTTGAAACATCAAGAATAATGATGTTTCATCACTCTTGAGACTTTCTAAATTGATACGGAACCAAAAACATACGAAAAATTGAACATCATAACATTGACTGTTACAATCGTTCCTTCGCGTTATCAGTTGTGGTGGTAAAGCAGGTCCGACAATTTTAGTTACAATTTTGATCAAGCAGTTTTGTTTCCAATAGTCTTTCCATAATGTTAGAAGTGTGATGAAATTTTTTTTTTGATAAAAATCAGGCACAAATCGTTCTAAAAGTGCGAGTAATCGTATGTTTAGCTTGAAACAGTCCGCCATTTTTACCTATTATTCCTTGAGAACTATGCTTGTAGGCTTCCACAAGGCTTCAAAATCCTGTTTTCTTCAGGTTTTATCAATTAGTTATTGACATCCATCGTTAATATAAGTTGCAGGCCTGCTATCATACGGTTAAACTTCTCTGTACCATACCATGCACCATTTTGCACAATTCTGCACTCATGTAACAGTACTGCACGTCCAATAATCACAGAATATCAATAATAAACTTTGGTTTATTGGTTAGTTGATGTATCCTTTTAGTAGAGCAATTTATCATTTGGTTTTCCGTTAGTAAAAATTAAATATGTTCTAGTGAGGCTATCATTATGAAACACCTCATTTTTGGTTTTTTGGCTCTCTCATCCACAATTTTTGAGATATTTTTAAAATTCAAATTGCATACGTTTTCTAGAGATAAAAGAAGAATATACAGTCATTTAAATTATTTTTGGGACGCCTTATTTGAGCGCGAAATCGATAAAATAGGGTGAGGCTATCATTATGAAACGGAGTGTATGCATTAGTCAAACTTAAGGGGGTAACTCTCACTTTCAGGATGTAACATTATGCAACTTGAACGTTAATATTGTTTAGTGAAATATTTATTTCTTTTCTCTATCCATTGAAGATTTTTCATTACATCTTTGTCGTTATGAATTATTGTGAATGTATAGTTAAGTTTTGTTACATTCCAGGCATTCAGAGTAATCAAATTGCTTATTTAAGGCCACAGTTTGTCTCAGTTTCTAGTAAAGGAAAAATTTATAATATCACAATTCCATTTTTTGTCTAAGCTTTGTGCGGCAACTTTTAAGATATCGAACGACGATTTCGACGAATGGTACAGTGCTAATGGGTGTTCTAATTAGCTAATCATTTAGCTACTCTGCAAACAGTAGACTTAATTCTTCTTTTAATTTATCAATTTCTACTTTATTCTTATCTATTTGCTCTGGGTGATTCATAATATTCCTAACAAAATATAATCATCAATCTTTTTCGCACAAAATATGATCAGAAAAAAGCCCTATCCCTTGTTGGTTTAGTCGAGGTCCTTCGAGGGATTGTTATCCACCTTGACAGCCGTGTATCCCTCTCATCGTTGCCAACCTCTCTCGCTAATCCATGCAAAAACGAGAAAACTGACGCGCCGGGACATCGTTTGACTTTCTGACTCCCTCTGACTTCCGGTAGACCGCCCGGACCCCAGACCATTCGGAAGCCTCGATGGCTTGCATCGGTCCCGCAAAACATATGTCGGATTAGGAAAAGCTCCTCTTTGCCCTTTGTTGCCCCTGTCTACTTCTGGTCTGACAGTGCTCTCGAGTTGATGGACATCGAAGCCATCACAACCATTGATGGGACACAGCACCAGTGGCAGCAGCAGCAGCCGCATCAACAGCACCAACGGCCTGCAGCTACTTCGTTTGATGGATGATGGAAAATGACTTTTTTCACACCGTGCAATTAATTTTAATGGCTCTTCAATGCCTGGCGTGGACCAGGAATGACCACCGGCCATGCACAGGACACTCGCTCCTGAAGGACCAGCCCAAAACCAGCACACAGGGAAATGCGAAACCAAGAAACACAATTGGCCGTTGTTTCGATAGATCCTTTCTGTCTGCTGCTGCTGTTGATGCTGCTGCTGCTGCTGGTGGTTTCGTCTCGAACGTCGAACTGGTTCGGGCTGTTGACAAACCATTAGCCCGGTTTCGGTTCCATTTCGGAGGCCTGCCGCGGCTGATAGCAAAATAGTCACACTCGTCCGTCCGTCCATGTCCGTGCCCGGGAGATGAATGTCAACCTCTCTATTCTAACGCCCCGACGAATGTGGTGATGAATGTTGATTAATGATGCACGCCACACGGTTGCAACAGAGTCAGATAGGCCCGAGGTCCGAAGCTTACTGGTGCACTCAAGCAGGATGCATGGTTTTGTGAGGATCTCGTCCCCTTCCTGTATGACGTTGTATGGCCATCGATGGTCCAATTGACACAACACATCTGAACCGCATCTCCACCGAGGAAAGTTTTGCCGAAAGGACCATCAACAAGGATCAATTGTCGTTGTTTTTGCAAATTTTCGCGACACCATGAACCGTGACCTGATCGGAGCGCCGGTGGACACTCATTCGCGTACGCAAAAGGGCACGCCGCGCGTTGCATCGCGGTAATTTGCTTTTCTCCTGTTTCTTTTTTTGTGTTCTTTTTTATGCTTTTAGATGCGATAAATTAGCCCTCCAGGAGTAGCGCACGCGGAAACATACCGTGCCCGGTACCGGCAAAAGAGGTCAACGCAGTTGTTGTTACAGCAGATGGCACACTGGCAAGGGAGGAGGAGAAGAAGGACACACGTTCCGCGTTGCACCGGTGTACCGGTTGCAATTGCAAGCGGGCGCAATGAGGGACCATCGCCGCCGTCATCGTCGTCGTCGTTGTCGTTGGGTGTTTCGTAATGCGGTTCGCTACTGGTTTTGGAGCCACGTTTTCGTTGTCCTTGTCCGTATCGCTATGCTGCTCTGGGTGTAGTTTATTGAAACTGTTGCAAACTGGTACCTCTGGTCATGGAAAGGCGGACGTGGTACGGTGGTATGGGTGGCAATTTGCTACAGTCCCTTTTCGATACCGATCGCTGCTGAATGCATTATCATGTTTACCGGCTAATGCACCGTGCGCCATGTGTTGGTAAAAAGGGGAGGGAGTTGGATTGCCAGTGAGTACATCTGCATCTGCATCTGCCTGCGATGAGCGAACACTACTTGTTGATGTAACCAACAACTACATACAGCACTGTAGCAACGGACACTGTGACGGCATCTTTGTTTCTCGTTAAAACTGATGCCGGTACCGATATGGTGAGAGTAATGTAACGGCTCTGTTCTATCGCACACCATTTTAATGCATGTTATCGAACATAAAACACATCACAGCTCATTAGGAAATTGGTTCCTTTAATTACAATTTATGTGTCAATCGTTCAACAAGCCGCATCATGACCGAAAGCGTTCGCTAACAAGATTCCCAAGGAGTTCTGTCTCGATTGGATTTGCAGCATCCCATTGTCACTCCTTGTGCTAAATGGTCTCACTCCTTGCAGCAACAGTACCGAGAAAATTTGAAGTAAGTGAGGCCGAGGCCGAGTATATGCAAAAGTAAAATCGAAACGCATCGTTCTACCAGACGCATAAATAACATAAATTGTTTCTGACCACGTTCCGGGCCGGACCCAGTTTCCCAGATGCCGGAACGGTCCTCATCGAGGAGTGCATGATGTGGCGGCACGAGTGAAGGACAAACGGGATCGATCCTATCGGTGATGGTGGACGTGGACCCTTGAGAAGAGATCCTTCTTCGTGGTCGTCCCATTGCGTCCATCAATGGCTGATGGTCGCGCTCTCTTTCTCTCTTTCTCTCTCTCTCTTGTGACCATGTTGGCATGTGGCAAATTTCTTAGGAACGCCACGTCCATCACCATTATCTACGACTGGCTGCCTCCCGTCCATCCGTTGTGCCGTTTCGAGTCCTTCGCACACAAGAAGACCCAGATGCAGGAAACTGCTCTCGTTCCGAAACTGGTGTACCGCTGGTGCGTGTGTCATCGTTGGTGAGCTGGAAGAAGCGAACCAGAGGACGGTCAGAACGATGGGCGCAACAACAATTGCATCCAAAATTGCATCAACAGCGCCGGAGCGGAGACAAAGGCCCGGTGGAAACCAGCTTTGCGTTGATGGATGCAGACAGGAAGGATGATGCTCTTTGAAAGTGGAAAAGTCAATTCCCATTCTTCTGCTACTCCTTGGCAAACGCAACCCGAAAACAAGGTGTGCTCTTCATCTGGATCTCGATGCACTTCAGCGTCTGAATGCAGAAGATACGTATAAATTACAATCATCTACTGCATTTGACATCGTTTATGCCCTGGTTCTGTGCGTCCAACGGTCCCTTGTGCGGTCTTCTCGCATGCTTCGATGGCTCATAAGAAAGGCTCGCAAATTTAGAACTCGTTATTGGCGGATCGCTGTGTCCTTGGCGGTCTCGTGTCCTTCGAAAAGCGACCAACCTGCACGCATTTCACTTTCTGCTCGTGGCACCCGGCTGCTGTGGCTGTGCTGGGCTACTAATGGACTTGCTCGCTTTTATGGTGTCAGCTTACGTCGTCGTTTGGCCGGCGTGCGCCAATATTGGCCGAAGAAATGGTGGTGCTCCGTCGCGCTCCGATGGTGTCTTTTAGCAGGAGCAAACGAAGGAAGCGATCGATAAAAGGGAGTTTGTCGATATTGTCGCGGTTCTGGAAGGAAGGAGGGACAATCGTTTACTTTCTCGAAGTTAAACACGAAAGATGAGTTATCAATAACTGATTGGCATGAGGTTTGGAAATGAATCGATGACATTGGAGCCCGCGGAACAGATCAAGAGAATCCATTAGTATTCGTTAGCATTGAGCGCGAGGAGTGAATAAAACAAACGAAATCGGAGAGAAAACTTCAAGTAACGAGTACAAGAACCACCATACTATATTATTTCCTACTGTTTGGCTGCAAAAACATCCCTTCTAAGTGCTGCCAGTGTATGTTGTCCACGCTGGTGCCACGCATGAATGCCTCGATATGGCCGTTGTGCCGCATCGACGTTCGATCGACCATAAATTACACAACAATTAAGAGAACTGTTCACAAAAAAACAAGTACAAGTTAAACTAAAAAATGGTAAAGAAACATTTTTTTAAATCACTTTTTTTATTTAGCATCCAACCACAATATGGTTCGGGGTACCACCACACCAGTTGGTACGCGATCGGGCGGTGATGCGTAAAACCTCGGATAGCGCCGTGTGCTGGTCCTCTTCTCCGCGGTTGACGGATGTTAGAAGTGGCGTTTCGATGTCTGTCAATAAAGCACCACCCGGTGGATGTCCTTGTTCTTTTTTTTTCTTCATCTGTTCATTGCTCCCCGTCTGCTGGCGTGCGTTTATTATGTTTTATTTAAATCCAACATTCAACCATAAACTGGAACGAACATGCAAATGTAGTGCGAGTTGAACATTCAAAATGGAATGCAATAAGAGAGAGAGAGCGAAAAAAAAGTGGAAGTAAGGAAATGATAGCATCACAAACACCCGAAAAGCAATAACTTTCACTCGGATTCGGATAGCTCCGAATGATGCGAGGGGGGGTTGACAGAGTAGAAACCGTGTGGTCGAAAAGCGGGTGGTCGGTCGGCCGATTGGGATGGTAGGGATCCTTTAATATCTGGCAAAAAAAAAAGATGAAGCCGATCCCAAGTGTCGCGCGGTTCCCTTGGTGGGTCGACCGACCGACCGGCGGACGACCTGGTTACGCGAAGGGAAACGGTGTTGCGCGCGAGCTAGAGAGTGTGCATTCGCCACCGTTTAATGATGTCGACAGCTGATAAAAGGTTTTAGAAAATATGTAAATAAGGCGAACTGCGCTGTGCGGTCGCAATCGATGCGACCCTTTGCCATCGGCAACGGTTTGCGATCCATCAAACGCGTACGGATCGAATTGAATTGTATCAACAAAACAGTTTACCTTCGGCGCAGGCACAGTCAGTGAGTGCATACGAATGTCACCACTGGAAGGAGGGCTAAATGCGCGCTCGGTTAGTGTTGGATGAAAGTGCCATTACTTTGTACCGATATGAATGGCGAAGGGACATTAGTTTACCATTTGGTTGCGTTAATCGGTTCGGCGCTCGTGCACAAAGCAACGGAAATCCTGCTACAGAATATTTGTGCGTGCTTACCACTGTCCTGTCCAGCAAAAATGGACAAAAAGTCGGTACGATGATGCAGCAAATGAAGCACACAAATATGCTCTCTTCGATGGATAATGACAAAAAATTATTTAACGTTAATGCGCCCAGAACGACCTTATGTTGGTTGGTTTTTCTAAACTGACCGCTGTCCTTTTTCCGAAATTCGACCAAAAACCATAATATCGTGACTTGTCAAAGCTAGAACACGGAAACCACATAAACGACAAATTGATAGTTTGCTGGCCGATTCGAGGGATAACTCCTTCACTTCCTTTATTGCTTATCCTTTTTGAAGGGAGTTTCGTGGTTCGTCAAACCGTAATCGTTGACGTAACCTAAAATTATTAGCAATCGGATGGATGGTTCGCTGAGGTGGTCGCAGGCAGCAGGACTCCCCGTTGGTGTCCAACAGAATGCAGCACAAGCCGGACAGTGACGAAGGAATTGCTTCGCTTTTTGTTCTTTATTCTTTTTTCTTGCTGTCTTCACTTCCCAACCTTGATCGTCTCCCCTTTCATAATCCTTCGAGCGCCACTCGAGCTCACCATGGCCGAGGTGCATAAAATTACATTTTAAATTGCTTACAATTTCGACAACTTCAGGTAATGTTCCGCACGCGACACGATAAGCAATCGAGCAGCAACAGCAGCAGTACACAAGGAGAACAAAAAAAAACACCAGCGCCGCTTAAGGGCGCTCCGTGAAAAGAGCAGAAGCCCTGCTGCGTCGTCCTGCGTTGTCCTTTGGTGCCCGCGATCTTGGGGTCCAGTTGCGTCCGTGATGCGTGAAAGATAAATTACTCGCGGGTAAGACGGTCGCGGGCACGCGTTCACGGGACATCCTGCCTCATACCGGACCACTTGCGGCCGCAGCGTAGATGACGTACACCGCGGTGCGCCAGCGAAAGGACCGCAGATGGGCCCCTGATCGCGGTAGTGGAAGAAGTCCATGCTCTAGAGCGATGGTCCTGCAAACTTGACACACGGTTTGAGGTGACCGTTTAATTAGCGTTAAGTAGCAGCAGCAGAAAAGGAAGAAAACGAAGAAGAAGGGGTCACGTGCCGTTTCCCGGTGGGCTCCGGTCACCGGTAATGTTCTGCGCATCATCATAAATTCATAAATGCAGCCGCGCAGAAAGGGAAGTAAGGAAGGTCTCGGTTTACCGAGTCCGGGTTTCTGTCGCACCGATCTGTGTGCAAGAACCGCGCCTTGTTTTTCGAGATAAAACAGAGATAAATGATGCCGAAATTAAGACATGAAGCTTATTTCCATTTTAATAATTTATTTTTATTGTTTCTGTCGCTTTGCGGTGCGGATGAATCGACAGTTTAAATTCTATTTTTCATTGAGCTTCCATTCCTTCTTTGGCTATCATTTTGTTAATGAGTTTCCCTTCTTTCCATCATTTCGTTTCGGTTCTCACTGGATACCATCTGGTCGTTGCGTTGCGTTGCGTTGCGAATCATTTTCACTTCAAATCTAAACCACATTCCATCAGAAAACACACCAACCGTACAAGACGGCAGCCAATGGTAGCCCCTGTTGTGGTCAAGAGCTCTAAACCACCGCAAAGGTTACCTTTTTCTTGGTCAACATTAGTGTCAGTGTTGCATAATAACGTTTGCGGTTTGGGATTGGCCGGATCGCAACTTGCTACCCAAGTTCAAAAGCAGTCCACGCTTCTTCAAGAATGCATATCCACCGTGCACCGCTCGGTAAGGAAAGGGTGTGCACTTCAACGGGGTGCAATTTACACCGTTTAACCCGGTTTGTGTTGTGTTGCAATTTGTGATCCTTCCCGAGTGGTTTCGCATTATACTTCCCTTTGGAAACAGTATGTTGTTTTAGCAAGATGGCGCCGTAGATCATCATTCTGTTACTTACTGGAGTTTTCGTTTCGTTTCCCTTCTCTTCCACAGGTATGTACCATTTGAGCTAAACCAACAGCGGGAACAACACACGATGTTGGGCACGCTAGAACGCCTCGGATGGTGTGAAGTCAGCGCCCATTCAGGGAACGCATGACGACCTTTCGGCCGGCGTGCTGTAAGTGGCAGGAGCCCGTGAATAAAGCGAAAGATCCTGCAAACAAGGGACAACGATTTGGACGATACAAACAAGAGGCTGCAGCGATGGGCAAAAACTTCATTTCCATTCCAATCCCATCGCACCGCGCCACACATTCACTGCTGCATCTCGGGTGCAGCGAATGAAAACAAACAGCTCATTCCCAGCGGCCCAGTTTTCCGCGCCGTGTCCCGTTTCCAGTTCCGTACGATGAGGAAGAGGCTGACTCTGCCCATAGCAGCATTGCCAAGAAATGCAAACAAAACAACAGCAAAAAAAAAAGTACTGCCCAACACATTTAGAAAGGAGAAACCTTTTAAAGCGTGACGGCAGCGAGCGGAATGAAAAGAAGAACACCGGATCGTCCGGATTATGGCGCGTGATCCTTAGAGTCGAGGTGACGCAAAACAAACGGACTAGCATCACGCCCTGCAAACCACCACCACCACCACTGGCATTTGCATAATGAAGCTCCTGTTCACGATCACGGATGACGGCGCTTGCGAGACGCTGGTGATCCCGCAATGAGTGATCGGGGGGTAGCAGGATGACGCTACTTATGCTTAAGAAGGTTGATAGCTGGGCGTGCTAGTCCTTTGAGTATTTATTTCCTGTTTCCTCAGAAAAATCGTCGCACAAAGGGATAATGGAAAAGCGTTTTGCAGCGTGCTGCTCTCAAATGACTATCGGTGGAGGTGATAAACTAACAGATGAACGTGCGGTCGTATAATACCGAGGATAAAAATTAAATCAGAATTAAAAGAGCTGTGTCAACAACTGCATGATAAGTAACTGATAATCCAATATGAACAATTGCGAATTCCAACGATAAGTACCGATGGTTAAACATTCTGGCACGCTTGTAGCTTATACAATACGACGATATGACGTTGCAGCTCGTTGCAGCTGGCGAAAACTAGTTCAGTTGGCACCGGCACCCCACCGATGACGCAAAGAAAGTGGAACACAACGAACCGTCACGACTGTGTCCGTCTGTGTCCGTCCGTTCCGTCGCTTTTGGGGCCAACTGCCATCTGCATACACGTTGCCATTCGCGGTTGGCAGCGTGAGATGACTGCATGATAAGCGGGCATTGTGTAACTAGGCCACCAGAGGCGCACAGGCTCTGGCCGAACGGGTCTAGGAGGAATAGAAACTGAATGCTGCAGTACGGGCGCATCCTGCTTTCGTTGCATATCCTGGGGAACTGCTCAGAACCTACCGGAACGGTGGGTTCGTTAGCGAGTTCCGCCTAGCGGGTCGTCCGTGTGCATCACATTCAGTTGCTCCGCAGTTGATGGTGGCCTAGTTTAATTGCAGAATAATCGGTGTGCTAATTTTGTTCCGCCGTGTCCGTAGTTTTCTTTTCTTTGCAAATAGGCTTGGCGCAGATTGTTATATGCATTCTTTCACATTTCCAGTCTTATCCCTGTTTGCATTTATTTAAACGTACCGGACCGGCAGTATCTGGTTTCGAAAGAAAATAATATCGAAGATAGATTCCAGTTGTTGTTTCAACCTATTTTAGAGATTCAGCTATAATACAGATTAAGGATATTAGCATATTTTTAAACACTCCAATCTTACTCCTTTTTCGTTACTTAATGTTGTGTGAGACAATGCTGTGCATCATTAACTATGTTTGCATTTGCGGTACTTTTCAATTTTTTTTTCATTGAACGTTACAAGTATCGTTTACAAGATACCTATATGTTCAAGAGCATCTAAGGAATTAACATAATTTAATTGCGTAAAGCCAATTTATTCCATTATCTTTCGTTATTGCTTGCGGCGATGCTGCGGTAGCTTTAGCTCTAAGACAAATATTTGACTTGACGTCAATTAGTGCTGCCCTTCCTCAGCAACGTACAGTGCAACAATAACAAAAAAAAACAAGGCGATCAAAAGCAAAGGTCGTCCCAGAAATCTCAGCAGTGAAAAAGTCGCAAAAAAAACCTTATCTGACACAAAGAATGTCTATTTTGAATGTACGTAAAACAAATCGTAAACAGTAGAAGCACACACAACGGTATCGCCGAAAGGAGTTCATCTTTCTCGAACAAACGGGACACGACGCAACTGTCTTACCGCGGCACCCAACCCACCTCATGAAAAGGTGTCTTAAGACGAAGGGCTAGCCAGGTCATCTTCCAAAGCGAAACAAACCTCCCCTTTTATCGTACATAGTGTGATATGTGTGTTAACCGGCCGGTATCCTGGCCCTTAAGGATGCTTTGCCCACCCATCTCGGTTTATCTCACATTAGGCAAAGCAGCGCCCTCCAACCAAACTCCACGCAGCCAGCCTGCGTTTTGAAACGGGGCACAGCCTCATCCCAAATCGATGTGACCTGCTTTTAACCCCCTTTGGCGGGCACAATCAAGACCGCGTTGCGTGCACCTTCGTCAGCCGAGGAAATGCAAAAACCAAAAAGTGTCCCGGAAGATCATGTTCCTCCCAGTCGCCGCTGCCGCTGCTGCTTTGCATCCTTCCCGCGCGACGATAGTGAAAGAGTGAGAGAAAGGAGTGACTCACCTCACGCCTGTCAGTCAACCATGTCAAGAATAATTAGCCAGATAATGAAGCGCAACAGCTACGAACAACGAGGGAAGGATGGCCTTCCCTTCCATCTTAAAGATAATGTAGATTAGAATCAGGAGCAACGATCAAACGGAACGCTGCAGACGCAGGGACCGGGCACCACGATTTGATTTGATAAAGATTATTTAAATACGGTCCCTGGTGCCTTGCGCCCTGCTCGGAGTAGATCGCGCATCAATCCTTGGGCTGTAAAGATTGATCTGGGTGGAGGGTAAACATATTTAAATCAAACCTCGAGATGCCGCGATGCCCGGACAATTGTGGAACTCTTAGTTAGGAACGCAAAAAAAAGGAATTTCTCCCGCGAGGGATAAGGTCGAGGGCGCGATATTCGGTTACGCACCAAAGGCTTCTTGTAATCGCCGTTGTAATCAATTATAATCCAACTTGTTAAGACGCTCTGGTACTGCGGAGTGAGTGCAACTGCAACTGCATCACAACTGCAGCATATTGCTGTCGTTGTTTTTTTCTTTCCAATTTGTTTTGGACCTCTCCGCTCGATGGACAACCCCGCTGATCCCCGTGAAACCTGTCCTGTGGTGAGGATGACTGCATTCCGACGATTCCAGCAAGAGCTGCGTGTGGTCAGTGAGGCCTGATACCTGAGTGATGATGCTGTTGATGATGCTGTTCGGGTTCAGTTCCCCTGCAAGATCAGGATGGTCACTTCAGAATCTCGAAACCACCCCGAGGCCACAAACGGTCAAGCCCGTGCGTCAACCGGTGAAAGGGTCAACAATTGCATCAACCCGACCCTGCTGGCCAGCCAATGGTCCGATCGGTCATCCTAGACGCAGCACGCACCATGCCAGAAACTGGATTCCGGAATTGACAGATGAACACATTGCCGGGATGCTGCTAGCCACTGACCGAAAGGGGTTATGCTAGCCACTGACCGAAAGGGGTTATTAAGCCGGAGGTTACTTTGGACATTTTAATCTTCCGTGAGATTTCTTCTACTCGTATCCGGATCCGGGACCCCGCGCACACATTAGTGCATGGCGCGATGCATGGTGATGTCTTATTGGAAAACGATTTGGGTGCGATTAAGCGAGGACAACCACCGACAACAAGGGCTGCTCATTTGATGGAACGGAAAACAAACATTCCCAAGCGGCGGAAGGTCAACCATTGAGGTCCTTCCGCATATCGGTGGGTTGGTGAAAGTTCAAGTAAATTATCACTTTGCCCCGGGGTTGTTTTGTTACGAGACGAAGGTTAGCCGATCGCCGCTGGCCGGATTCTGTGCCGGGACGTTCGCACACATGGATCTCGTCGGTGGCCTGCTGATGGAAGGGATTAAGATATTTCCACAATTTTTTCCCAGCGACAAAAAGGCAAGCAATTCTGGTCTCACGCTAGTTCGCAGCACAGTTTTGGTTCCTACTTCCTGAAACAAAATGGCTTGCATTGCGTGCGCGCGTTTAGCTATCTCGTGGAGTTTATTTTTTACGGTGTGCCATCATTTCGGTCATAAATCACATCTGCAGCAGCATAATTTATGCAACCACCCTCGGTGTGGTGTGCCGGATTTAGCGCAGAATCGCCATGCCATGGAAGATGCGTTCCACCAAAATTAGGGTGACCGGCCTTTGCTCGTTTGCCAATTGAGTATTTCGCGACAATCCTTGGCGTTTGTGTGAAAGTACACATCACTCTCATTTGGACGAAGGAATTATTTAAAAACATATTTCCATATTTCCATAAGGCTCCCTGCCGGGACGGCCGAGTGTCTTGCTGTGCGTTGTTGCTACAACATAACACCGTGACAACCGTGACGCCGCAGCTCCTGGTGTGCCCCCGGGATTCTTACCTTTTTCTTTTCTGTACGGTACTCAATCAGTGCACTTCTCACTTGCTTGCTGGTTCTGCTGCTGCTGCTGCTGTTACCATCCTTTAACCCCCCGCCCCCTGGGGGAAAACAATTCCTCGAGAAGTCAAACGTCGAGAGGCGCGCTACTTAAAATGCAATAACTGTTATGCAAATGTAGGCAGGACATCAGCCGGAGCCGTTGCGTCGCCGCTTCCTTCGATCCGGGGAATTTGGGGTGAATGATGATTGGAAATTTGTTTCACGCAAATTTCATCTTCCCGTTGGGAGCGGGGATTCGATTTGTGACCTCTTTTCGCCACCCCTCGCAACAGGCGGTGCTGCTGCAGCATCATCTCCTCTGCCAGTGCGCATCATGCGTACGCGTGAGTTGAGTTCATGTTTGGTTCGTGATGTTTTTGACATGTTTAACCCTTTTCAGCTCCGGCTGCGATCTGATTGAAAAAAGAGGGGCCCCTTGCTCCGTTTTTTTCTTATTCTTTCTCTCCCCTAGATCACCGTCGTCATCATCATCATCAGCATCAGCATCAGCATCTTGCACGATCATGGTGTACAGTGCATTTTTGCATCACCTGAGCCCAGGGTGGTGTGTCCTGGAACTGGGCGTCAGTTCCGTTCGGTTGACTCGTCAGTTGGTTTCCCTTTCTCTGGAGTCTAGGAAAAGGGAAATATACAGCGAGGAGGAGAAAGACAGAGAACGAAAGAAAGAGAGGGAATGAAAAAAAATCTTGAAAAACCATTTTTTATGAACCAAAGCAAATGGCCACGGATCACGCACAGCCAGCCAGTGTGTACTGGCCAGTGTGTAGGCACCACCGGGGTGGTCGGGGTCGCGCGACCGAAACAAAAAGGGGTGCATAGCTCGTCCCTCTCGTCTATCTACCCGTGTTTGATGGGTTGACATTTCGCTTTGGCCTGCCATGAAGACAACGACGATGACGATGACGACGATGACGACGACTGCCAGAAGCAGCAACAAGGAGCGGACCCCTTTCTGGACGATCGCTCACTCCGTCGCTTTCTCCGACCGGTGACGCGCCAACCAGGGACGAATTTCGCGGACTGACGCGCACCACCACCACCGTGCTTTCTTCGGGCAAGGACTTTCCCTTCCCCTGAATTTGGATAGGAACCATACGCTCTCTTTCTTTCTTGCGCTTGTCCTTTCGGGCACTGAAAGGCAGTCGTAATTTCATGCCTTTTAAAATAACAATCAAAACAAGCGCATTGTGCGCAATTAAAATGAAATTACTTTTTTCACTCTACCGAGCCTGCAGCCCTGCATCTTCTTGAGCGGTATGCAGGAACACCTTAGATCGATGTTCTGTGTCGTGTCTAGAGTATCGAGTGTGCCGGCGGCTGACGGAGAAGAGGTTTGGCATGTGAAGTGGAGTACGTAATCTTTGGCTTTCTCGTGGCTTTGATATTAAATCAGGGTAACATATTCGGTCTCACTACCAAGGACCATCTATAACCGAAGTGCTGTCGGTAGTTTGAGGACGAAATCAGAAGCGAAATGAAGTTTATATTTGTGTTAATATTTTTGTAATTTTGTAAAGAATGTCTATTGTTTATAAAAAAGTATAGAACGCAAAATCCATTCCCCAAAAACACGATTTCGAAGTCACTGACCCATCGTATGGTTATAACTGCTTTTCCATTAAAAACCTTTCGCTGAAATATTTGCGACAATAAAACTGTTCCTAGCCAAATGTTCACGCGGCGGTCATATCGTAAATTCGGTTCCGCCAACAGGCGTCTTCATCGCCGTCTGCGGACGTCGGTCGAGGGGGTGGCCATTACGTGTTCGTTATTAATAATGGCACGAACCCATTAGCGACGCTAAAACGTTAACATTCCAAGCTATCCTTCGCACGAGAGCGCGCAACACAAACGGCCAACCTTTGCGTGCCGGTCCACTCCGACGAAACGGTCCAGACACGGCATATTAGCTCTTTGTTCTCGCCCGTGGGGGCCGGCGGAAAATAAAACAAAATTCGACAGATACCGATGGCGTGGCGATGCCATTTTAGTTTTCCACACCCAACTCACCCCAAACGATCGCCAAATAGTTTTAAGCAGGCGAGATGAAGATGGGGGCTTCGCGACTGGAAAGTAGGTCATCTACTAGGTGTTACTATGGCAAGCCAATGCTCCTGTGACGTCAGCCGGTGGAGCACATCTCGCAAATCTGCGGCAGAACGATTCTGGTACAAAGTTGCGATCGATATAAAATGGAAAACGGACCTCTCGGAGCTGGCACAGCGTGAAAACTGTGTCGGCTATCGATGGAAAAGTTCTTGAATTTATCATATTTAATCAGATAAATCTCCTGCATGGCAGATGGAAAACATTTCTTGCAAAATGTTTCGCCTTTAAACTCTTTTATTGAATGAATATTTGGATCTTCTAAACAACAGCAAAGTCTTTTTCTTAATCTTTCGACAAACTCAAAAACATGTTGTCTGTTCTTCTTAACAGGAGCAACTTGGTGTGTAACAAAACTTTTCAGTTGGTCTATCGAATCCTGTTCTTTCACGAACAGCGCCTCACTGAGGACCATTCACGGCAGTTCCGGATCGGATGGTGGTCCACCCGAATTAGAACACACACACACACACACACCCCTTGTCTGCATCGCCAGACAGGACACACGGAACCTACATACCCTCGCAGGCTCGAGAAACTTGTGTCCGGGTTTGATCGTGTTGCGCGCGTTCCTCGGAAAAACGTTGCGCCCAAAAGGCGCCTTTTTTCCTTTGGCATGCGTTGCCAAGCTCTGCTCCCTGTGGTACCCTTTTTCCCCCGGGTGCCGGTCGGTCGTCCCGGAGCAGGTAAGAAAACTGTCAGAGGATGTTCACCTTTCTTACGGGCGCCCCTGGTAGCCGGTCACGGTCCCGGTTTCTGTAACTGTCAAACCCGAAGCACCGAACATCCAGCCACCATCGGTGGCATGTTCGGTAACGTCGTACACCATTTGGGAATTCCACGAGTATGCCCATCCGCCCATGGTCGACGTAATTGAATTTTCGTCTATCTCTCCGCACCGATTGGTGTGGTGTCCATGCAGGCCACGAGCGCCAGCAGTAGCAGCAGCAGCAGCAGCAGCAGCAGCAGCAGCAGCATGGTCCTTCCACTTCCGTGACCTTCGAGATCGCGCTCATTCAAAGCCGGAAAGCGGAACATGAACACGAAACATAACAGAACGAAGCCGCGCATAATACCGACGCTCAAGAAATGGTGGACTTGCTTGGTAGCTGCGGCGCGTAAGAAGCCGTATGGGTTCCGCCGGCGTGAAAAAAGCAATCCTAAAGTAGTCCACTTTGAATTGGAGGAAACACATAATGGAAGGTTTTTTTTTGCGCATTTTTTCGCGAATTGTCGAAAAGCCCCGACCAGAAGAACGTCGCATGTCGGTTTTTTTTTGTACTGTGCCATTCCGTGAGTTTTATGCCCATCTCCCAGGCGAAATCTAGAACGGAAAGGATTTGCTGGCTACAGTAACGGTTTTCCGCTGTTGGCAAGAAGTCGTCCGCCAGTATTATTATGTCAGCACCATCGGAATAGTTTTCCAGTGTATTTACTTATGTTAAAATCGAGGATACCAATTATTGATGTGAATATAAATGCTTTTTAAGCCATCCGGAATCCGGAACCACTTCCTTGTGGTAATTATGCATGAAATGATTTATTTGAACGCCTTATCTGCCTTGAAGTCCATGATCCGTCCAAGCAATGTAAATTACCCGGCCGGATAGCAAATGGAAAATGAGTTGTTTTGTCAATAAGAACGAAGCTCTCCGCGAAACCGGCTCCGGAGATTGTTTGTTTGGCATTTTATTGACAAAGCTGATTATCGACGATCGGATCGACATCCATGCCTTAATCCGGTCTCAGACTCGAACCGCAGCACGGAAGAGGTAACCTTGAAGCAACCATCGACCACATACACACCACCCAAGCTCCAGTTGTGGTGCTAACCATAAATCAATTGAACTTCGTCCTTCGAAATGCTGCCGAATCCGATTAGAACCCGACCGACGACGGCATCGCAGCACGCGGCTTGACACACAAACGCACAACCCTTTGCTGTTGCTGCTGCGGACCGTCGGAAGAAGCGGAACTCCTTGAGGACTCCTTGTGTGAATCGACCATTAAAGTGCAATAAATAAAAGTGCACTCACAGCACGCACGCACGCACCGGACGAAGTAGAAAAATCCGTTCTCCGGATCTGAACCATCTCAATCGGGCCGCTGAAGACGAAGGGGTTTTCACTGCTCCTAGTAGTAGTGCCTCACTCGGTGGTGAAGTCGATGCTTAATCAACGGGGATTGTGCGTACCGCGGGAAGGTCGAGAAGGTGCGAGATTAGTTTCGCTGGGCCCCTGGGCGGCCGACCGGCCTTAGCCAGTCAGCAGCCAGCACCGGGAAATCCTTTTCTGTCGCCTTTTGTGTCAGAGTGTGTGTGTGTACGGCCATCCCGTGATCGGAGGACCGAGAAGAAGGATACGCATGAATGGCGCGCATAATCAGGTCGCCGGCCCGTTTAGGGGTAATGGCAAAGAGGATGGAAAAGGACCATCGCGGACAAACCCGGGGAGTGGGGAGGGGATCAGGTCACCACCGAAGAAGAGGCCGCCGTGGTCATAATTCAACTAAATATGACATCCCGATGAATGGTTAATTCCTTCTAATCCGTTGGTTTTGATGGGTTTATGGCTTAAATGTTTGCTAAACGAGCGACGGCGAATCGAAAAGGACGAGACGTGATGTGACAGTTTGTTTGGATCGAAATAAAACGGTTAAGATCGGAGATCGAAAATCATTCCGCGCGATTGCAGTAAGCGATGTCCTGTGGAACGTTAGCAAAAGCATCGCTTTCAAATTTTGAATGCCACACAACGGTTGCCACAAGTTCTCACGAGCTTTCCCCCACCGTCTGATGCACCGATCTAATTAGTCACTGTCCAGTCCAGATAGTGTCCAGTTGGCTGTTTTGATTTTAAAATATAATCCATATAATCTGGCCACGGGGGATGAGAGGACGACCGACCGGGCAAACAATTGCACACAACATAACGCCCATCGTATATTGCGCCGGAATCTACATTAATTTACGTTCCTAATTGCAAATTGCCTCAAATGGTGCACCGCTGCATCCGTAACGCTCTCTCTTACTATCCCTCTCTCTCTGGCTAACGAACTCTCCTTTCTCCGTGCAAATATTTGCAAACCCATAATTTACGGCCAATCAAGGAAGGTTCTAGCCCCGGGGTGAGGGGAAAAAGAACAAACAACACGCCAAGGCAGAGTGTCCGAAGCACAACACCTCCTTGCACATCCTGGCATCGCTGCATGCCACAGAGAAGGACACCGGGCAGGGAGTGTACGGCTACGGTGTAGCTTCCCATGGCCTATCGCGCCGCCGCGCTCCGGCAATCGGGTCAATCGAATCGGTGATAAATCGGTAAACATTTGTCAAGCGCTCGTTCATTTCGGTTCGATTCGATTTAAAGTCCTCGCTGACCTAGATACTCGCAACCAGAACATGGTGGCGCATCCCGATTTTTTTTCCTAGTTGCGCTAAATGCCCGACCAAATCCGGATCGGTCACACGCCGCACGCAATCCGCGCCATCAGGAACGCGCGTACGTATCCTGGGGGCATTGCACCGGAATGTGTCGCCGCGTCCCGTACACGAGGCTTAGCCGGGATTGACAAATTGCATCGCGATTAATCTTTGCACCGGATCCTAGCGCACCGAAGGGTGTGCAGTGCAGTGCGGTGGGTTGCCGATCGGAGCGAAATTGAGACCAAAACTAATATTGATCCAATCACACGTGACAGGGCGGCCCCGTGAGCCCATCAGGCCTCAATAATTTGGACTGATTTGGCTTTTCGCGACGTGACACCAGCGTGTGACGTGCCCGCCACACTATTGGTTTATTATTGAAGAACACTGAAAGGATGGAAGACCACCGATGATCTAGTTTTAGGAGTGGCTGTCCAGCACCAATCCAGTTTGGTTCCGTTTGGTTCGCCTTGAGTCACATGATTATCATCGGTCACTTCCCGTCAAAAGAAGGACAACACTTCATACTAGTTCTTAGAGAAAAGTGAGGTCCATCCTCGGAGTAACCTCGAGGTCACTACCTGGCGAACGCGCGAAAGGGTTTACTTTCCTTTCCGTCCGGGGGGATCTATTCTGTTTTCGAGCACTCGAAGGACTCAAAGGACACTTTTCGTTGTCCATCCGGGGGAGGGGGGTTTTTCTTTGACCGAGTTTTCCCCATTTTCAAAGGGGTCAACGAGGAGATTGAGTCCGCTGGGTAGTAAAATATGCATTAACCGAACCGATCCCACTTTGAAGTTAGTTGATTGATTGTCCGGCCTGCCGGCTGGTGACCACCAACCGGTCCCCGACACTCTACTTGCCTTCTTTTCTCTCTCGCTCTCGATGATGATGATGATGATGATGATGTATATATTGGATAAGTACAGCAGTGTACTGCCGGAGGTACGGCCTTTGATTTCTGCTGATTACAGTTCCATTTCGGGATGACCCGTCCATGCACGGTCGGGACTCGGGATTAATGTTGTTGGTCCGTCCGATCCGTTGGGAAATGATATGTTATTCATAAGCATGACGTCGTCGTCGTCATCGTCGGGGGACATTGCTAATGCCGCGCTGAGGCACAGGAGGATTACATTCGGTTATCGCATCGAGCCAATCGCGCGGCCACCGCCGTGGTCAACCGACTCTGGGACATCATCCTCTAAATGGACAGTGTTTTGAGTGGTTCCGAAAAGGGACAATGGGGCCCCTCTGGTCGGAGGCCAGACAAAAAAAAATAACATCAAGAGCACCGGCTCAACCGGTTCCTGCTAAGCTGGTCGTAATATTACGCGTTAAGCTGGCTGTCGAGGTGGAAGTTGCATGTTGATACCGTTGGATAAAGTGTGTGTGTTTTAGAGCTGGACATTGTTTAATCAAATTGTTGTTACGTTCTCTGTTAATACAAACACTCTTTTAGTTTCTCGACGATCCTCTATACCCTCAACTCTCTCCATGTGACATTTAATTCTTTCAATTCAAAAGTTTGTAATCCCGATCGAATGCTTCCAGGATTTCCTCTGCAGCTGAAAAATCCTGGAGCAGCACATGCTTCCTAGTAAAACCACAAATAATCCAAAAGAAAATTGTTCACGAATCGCAATCCTCTTAAGTCTCGCCAACAGTTGGAGATCGATGGAACTCGATTTTGCACCACAAAGAGATTGCAATCGTTTCGCAAAAACTCCCGAGTGCGGTTTCTTTCCTTTTCTTATCTGCCAGTCTCCGAGTAACTCTTGCCGTGATCGAAATTGAATCCTTTTCTTATGGTTCTGCATCGATCAATCGAGCAAAAAAAAAAGGGAAACAATATCTGTGTGTACCATCTGCCTGGCCGCCCAAATAATGGCAGCAAAGCCACAAGGCTGCCGAAAAGCGGGTGCAACAGTTGGTGGTGCAGTTTGTTCCTCATGTCTTCTCCTCGCTCGGTTGCATTCGGAACGTTCAACTGATGCTCTGGCGGCTGCTGCTGCTGCTGCTGCTGCTGCTGCTG
>NC_064874.1:69136056-69196056 GCF_943734745.1 Anopheles darlingi
TCTCAGCAGACAATCTGCTCAAGATGTTTTTCCTACTTCCTTAACATCGTACTTGATACTTGACAGCATCATCATCTCGAGCACCATTGAAGCATCCCGCTGTCTCCGTTGGGGTGCGGTTGGTTCGGAAGAGGCATCGGTCCCATGCGGCTCCGGTTGCAGCTGCAATTGATATTGTTATTTTAAAATGATCGAACATTGACAGCCCTCTGACATATCCTCGTCGCCGACGGCGTCGTCATCGTCTCCGTCGAAGTCGTCAGATCATCGTCGCGCGAAGATTGAAGCGACGCACCCCTTAATGCGTCCAAGCCAGAAACTCGCGGCCTTGTGTTACCGTTTTTCCCATTTCACTTCTTGTCGAATAGGCATTAGCAATGGGGAAGAACTCTGGACTCTAGCTACCTCTCCTCCTTGTTCGGTCAACGGTTGAATCCACGGTCCACATGTGAAAGCCGCTGGTGCAACCAAAATCCATCCAGCACAGACTGGAAAACGGCTAATCCGCTAAAATGCGTTAGAATAATATTGCGGTCCGTTCGAACGCTGGCATCTGGGGCCCTTGTCCAATGCAATCCGGACCGGAAAGCGGGGCTTTTGACGGTTTATTGGTTTTCGATACCTTTTGATTATGTTGCCGGTCGGTCGGTCGACCGGCCAGAGGACCTCCCGTGACTCGGGTCAACGAGAGTACCCAAGGCCCCGATCCGGAGGGGAAACGAATGACCAGACCATGATTACGATGGCCAGGATGATGTGAAAGTAATAACGTATCGAAGGAGAAATGGAAGCGGTGGTGCAATCTGGGATTATTTGATTAAGAAACCATTTCCGTTGTAACGAATAGGTAGCGGTTCAATGATTTGTCGGTTCAATTTCGGTACGTATCTGAACCCTCGCTCCCGTGCATTCTTGTGTTTGAGCTCAGTTTTTTGAGTGATGCTTAGGGAGTAGTATATGTAACATCGTTGATTGATGTCTATATCAGAATCATGTGTCAGCCACCAGAAAGGGAGAATAGTGACGGCTCGAAATCCACTCTCTCTTTGGTCCGGTGTTCCGCTTGAAGGATCCTAGAATGATCCGACGTGAGCTCCCTTCCCCTTAAAACAGATGACCACAAGACTAGAGCACAGAGTCCCCAAAGGTATGATCGTCTCTTATCTAACCATCTCTCGCGTGGACTGCCCATTGCGTGGCGCATTGTACTACAAATGAAACGACACGATCACACTGTGCTGCTGTTCCCCCACGTCAACAATTAAGCAACATAAAAGGGAAACGATAAACATCTTTTTTAGAACTTCCTCCGCACCATAAACCGAGAGCATCCGCGAATCGTTTGTCTTTGGTCGCTCGTAGCGTCGTAACCGATCTTCATAGGGCAGTCGATCGGCGTAATAAGATTGAAGATTTTATGGACTCGTAGATGGTGGATAAGATTTCACTTTCGTGGTGTTCTCGTTGATGGATTCTAATTGCATTTTTGTTTTTCTTTCTCCTTTCTTCCAGGTAATTCTATCCTCGCCAACACGGCCGGTGTTACTCTAGGAAACGATACAGAAGGATGGACACTGGCAACCTGAGCGGTGGTATCATTAAGTGAGAGGATGTGATTTAATGTGTCAACCTCATATAGGTTCTGTACTATCCGATTCGCCGTAGAACACTGTCGCTTTACATCACTTACAGCACAGCGTGTCAGCTTGTGAGCTCATTAATAAAGTGGCCAGGTTGCATCGATGTAGATGAAAAGCTGACTCTGCGCTTCAACATGTACAACATAATTTCGCTACAACGAACGCACATAGCGCAGAGACCGATGTTCACCAGAACCTGAAGCCCAACAATTAATGCATCAAAGTGACCGCGCTGACTGGCTTTTAATTGCTTTATTATTGGTCGTGCACACTTTCATCCTTATCATCCGCACCTCACATCGCCATCGTGCTTACCATTGGCACCCCGTCATAGATGTTACCCTGCAGAGCCGGCAACATATGACGGGTCCGAGCATAATTTCTGGTTCGACAAACGCCAGGTCGCTCCGGGGAAAGGTAATAAAACAGATCACTTAACAGCTCGGCCACCCAACGTACGAGCTTCCTCTGCCATTCCGGGTTAATCGCTTGCTTTCTTTTTAGACTCGAGGGTTCAGAATGAAAAATAAAAATTATTTTTTACTGCTTTCACCTCACCAAAGGTTGATTACACGGCTTCAGTTTACGAATGAACGGATCCACTATCTTGACGACAGAGAACAAACCGCCTCGTAAATGCTGTAATCAACGACGCCTGTCGGTTGCCCAGATAACGCGACCTCCCGCGAAAGTGTTGCCCCGTTCTGTGGAGCATGTTTAGCTTTTAATTAGTCGTCCGAGAGCGAAGCACACGGGCTCACCATATGCAAACATCCTCGCTCAAACAAACGCTAATGCGCTTCTGATGTACCTTTGGGTTTTCGAGCCTTTTTGGAGACAGAGGAGCAGCCCGAGCTGACACAGCACAGTACGCATCCCATGTGTCCCAAAAAGACCGCTACGGCCGCGGCACGTTCCAAGCGAACGATAATCATACGGTATGCATTTTGCCGTTTGCATTCGTCCCGTACCAACGTCTGTTTAAATTCAGAGTCGGCGTCATCAGTGTCGTTTAGTTTCAATAATGCATTTAGATGGTTAATGTAGGGCAAAAAATTACATGTTTGGTGTTCATATTTGGGACAAAACGCCCACCCTTCCACCGGTTGTAGCATCATCGTTAGGGTGCTAATGATGGATTCGTCGTGAGTGTTTTCCAAAAACTTTTTATTTATTTTTCGACTGCAACTGTTTGGTACATACGACACTACACCCCAACGGTGCATTGTTTGCTGTCGATTGTCGGGCGAAGGGATCGGTCACATCCTATCCATCCTGCCGGAAGAGAAAAACGGCAGGATTCCACTCACCCCCTTCGACGTGTGGCCGGTGTTCCATCAATCAGTCACGAATTGCATACACGTGGACGAATCACCTCCCCCTCTACCATATTGTTGTCCGTTGTTTGTCGTCACCCCTGCACAATCGACAGACTTCATCACGCGCTTCCCGTGATGTCGTTGACCTAATGTGTTTTTGGTCGTTTTTGAATACTTTAAACTGAAATCGCATTCATCGCAGGCGCACGATTGTTGACAATAATCGATTTCATGCTCCGGAAACATGAGGCATACTATTTATATTATGGTGGTATTTTATACCACCAGGATGATGATCGTTATTATATTTGTCAATCATAGGCAACAAGGTATCCCAGGATAATAGGATGTTCGATCATTTCGGGGATGAGGGCATTTCGTGCATCTCATCGTTCTTTGTAATGTTTGGCCTTTCAAACTAGCTGGTTGACTGGATTACGAAAAATAATGATTTTTACAAGCATCTGTCCTACCAAAGTCCTCAACAGCCGTGAGCGAACGTTAAAAATCCTACAACACAATGGATCGAAACTTTCAAAGACAACTTAATAGAATAATGTCATAAAGATTCAAAATAAAATAGTCATTGCGCACTGGCGACACTCAGCTGGCCGATCCCTCGACAACTTTCGACTTGTTTTAACTCGATTTGAGCTCGGCCCCTTTAACTGTATAGCTAAATGGGAATCGATGGCAAACGGGCAACAATGTTCCACCAACAAGCCACGGTCGCTTTACCAAGCACCACGTTTGCATCATTTATTATAGAGCGAGCGAGCGATCGAAAGCGGCAGGGTAGTTTGAGGGTGGCCACCGAGAGACAGGGAAGCCCTTGGCTAGTGCTTCCTGTGGGTTCTCCTAAGAAAGCCCTTGTCATAAACTTACCCACAATAGGGAGTGCAATATGGCTTTGTCGTGGTCTTGGCACGATCTGCAGCAGCAGCTCAAGACGGAAACATGGTCAACCACAGACCCATGTGGGAAGATTTGCTGACTTGCATTAGTTTTGTTCTCGCAGTGGTGGATCTCGTTGCTCAACAGGATGCTGATGGTTTTCTTGGCCTTTGACTCGTCGCCGTGTTCACAGATTATAGAAGAACTCGTTTATATATAGATTCTGACGACTGCAAATGATAACCCAGGGCAATGAAGATACTGGTCAAGACGATGCATCCAATGCAGGTTTCGTTGCGTCGTTCTTGCTGCACTCAAGAGGAATATGAATAATGGTGCCAAGGTAGTTCCATCTTCTGCGTCAACCGATGCGTCATGTTGCACGAAGTTAGCTCGAGGTCGTTGGTTGCACGATTCACTATTTATCATCTGCCGATGATGGCACACACCGGTGGATGATGCAGATCTTTTTTTCGTTTCATTTATCACCATATTTCAAGCGTAGCAACGAACAAGCAAATGCTGTCATCAGATGGTGTGCTATTCAACATTCATTCCACGTATGCGTTCTCAAAAACTATTTTCGAAAAGAATCAATGTTGACCCGCAATACTCATTTGGACGGCAGCCGAAATCGCGACAAGGCGAAAGTGTGTCATCCGGAAGCAGGCGATTCGGTGAGTCGCCGCCAATGGGTGCAGCTGGACATTTCGCGACGACGATCCACCACGGTTAGCATGGAGTGACATCACTGGTCTGAGTGGTAACAATTGCTAACGGTGTTTGTGCGCGAGGTGGCGCGAGGTGAATCATCCTGGCTGGCGTCCGGTCGTTGGTCGCAAACAGCATTTTATTGGTTTTTAAAAAATCGAAACGCGTGTTGTACGATATGTATACACGATTGACAATCTCCCTTCAATCTAAAACCCCCATTGAAGTAAACATTCAATCAAGCTGGAACGTAAATCATGCTGCAATCATAAAACAGTGCTGCTGCTGCCTCCACCGAAAGAAGTTGGTTTCCGCTTCGATACGTATCTGAAGCGCACATCCTGCCCGGATCGATCATCGAAGCCCGCAACATCGGCCTGCTGCATGCATAAGTGGGCCGCGTTGTAAAGAGATGATTTTTTTACGATTCATCCCGAGAATGCTATTGAAGCGGCGATGGAGGGCAAGGTTCTGTGACAGCTTTTTAAGTTGCCACCGTCGTCCTTCTGCTGCGGGTAAGAGTCGTAAAGTTAGCCCATCGGATCGCACACACCCGGTACGGTTCCGAAAGATGCGCAGATCGGAGCAAACGCCGACCTTCAAGTATGCAGTTTCCGGGCCGATGGATGCACTTTTTATGTATTTCTGCACTCAACCCAAAACGCACTCCGCACAAGTCTCACTTCGTATCCTTTATGGTTTGCTTTCGATTTCAAAGCGAAGCAAAACGATCAAAACATACCATTTCGGTGCGTTTGATGGCACATCTTCTGCGACAAAGAGAGCGAGGAGACAGGCCCTACGGTTGTAACAAATATTTTACGACATTTTAATGTCACTCAACTCGGTATCCTCTTGGTGCCATCCTGGTGGCTCATTTTAGACTCCGGTCGGTTAAAACGATGAGAACCACTCGGTAGGGATGAGAGAGGGGGAGATTGGTGATTGAAGAGACCACCACAGTAATGGTGAGCTGCTGCTGGTCGAGAGCATAGAATGTCCTTTATGTACCTAAACATGCGTTATTGTTGTGTGTTGGCCATCAGTGTACGGATGGGCTCGACGCAAAAGTGTTGTCGTAAAAATCAAACCTTCCATTCTTCTACCGAGGTACTGAGATCAGGAGGAACAACAGCAGGGCGCCAACCTCTCTAATGTGGTCGTAAATGTGGCCACAACGAGAATGTGGGCCCGGTGGTTGGTATTCATCTTAAGAATGCTCTTACGTGTGGCGTACTACCCTCATTGTGGTATGGAATTAAACTCCTTTCATGAGGAGTTTGTCTGTCTACCGCTGGCCTGTGGACCCAGTTAATGTGTGGAGGATCATTCGGTTTGATCATCTTCCAATCGTCATCTTCTTAATGTTTTTAAGAATCTTACCTTTGATCGAACTTAATTTTATCATGCATTTTTGGTTTGAAGAATCGAGAAATGTCAAAATATTTTATTAATAACAATAAAGCGTAAAGCGTAATTCAAAATCTTTAATTTGCATGGCGGATTGGTTATACAGACAAGTGTGTCATTCCCCGTATTTTCAATCTTCCATTTCAATCGAATGCCTCCACCTGTCTACAAGCTTGTGTCACTATTACAAACGTAAACGTGATTCATACCTTGCCGTTTGTGAGTGAAATTTTTAGCCAAACCTCACTCACGTACTACACATGTAGTCGTCAACCACCAGGCACCAGGGGCTAGTAGATGGAGATGCTCGCGAGATCAAGTGGGGGCGGTGTTGCGTTAATTTTCTGACGCTAAACTGCTGCTCACCACCACCGCTGCTGACTCATCGTCAAAGCGAGCAGCACGATGTCATTAACCGGCTGCTAGGGTGGGCCGAGACACTGAAGCTTACAGCTAGCTTGGGGAACATGATATCATATATTCGCGCCGCCGTTGCGCGAAAGGTCGCCCACCGGATTCTTGACGGCACGAATCCAGCCAGCGAGATTATTGGTCCCAGGCACCAGCCACTGGGTTGGCACAATCCCCTTGGCTGCTGACTGTCTCGGTTGTCAGAAGTTTCGAAATGCTTTTCACTCTTTCTCCCTCTTTCACACACACACATATTCTCTCCCGGGACAAGCTTGAGCTTGAGCGGTTCAGGGATCGTCGTGGAGCGTTGTTTTACAACATTCTCGATGGCAAGATAGTAGCAATGTGGAAGTTGAAGGAACTGAGTTGACCTCGAACAGCGGACAAGGCGAGACTACGACGAATAACACCCGGACAGTAGCCTTTCTGCGTGCCTCGGATATTGATTTCTGGGGTATTCGGATTATATTATCCGCGTTAGTGAGATTACGCTCACAAATTATTCTCTGCAATTATTGTTGATGTTTCAGAATATGGCACAAATTATAAGTTTCACTCACGGCTAAGCCACAAAGAAGCAGATATCATTACCTGTCATAGAAACCGCTAATTAAGGGCATGGCGATCCTTCCCGATATGTTCACGGTTCACGGAAGAGCATCATAATTTCCGGTAATCCATACCGCACTTAGGCACACTCTCTGGATACGATTACCGAGAAGCCTCCTGCCGCGTTAATTTTGGTTTCATATTAAACACCAATCCCACCAAAGCCTTAGCGGAGCACGAGGATCAAATCCCCGCGATCGGTTTCTAATTTTTTTGGATCTCATACTCTCACGATGTCATAACTCCTTACACGGTGCTCTGACTGCCCTCCTATCATCAGCTGTGGATTAAGAAGTCTAGTAAGAGCACCACCGTACACGTACCAGACCTCTTGAAAATCCTGATAACAATATTTATGGTTTCGTACATAATACCGAGTACCGCCCTCGGAAACAGCAAGGACGACGACAAGGACGGCCGAAATGTGAAAAAAAGAAAATAAAAAAAATCCTTCCTTGAAACCGCAATATCCGGACGCGGAGAGCATGGCCTGGCATGGGGCCTCCGAAGATTGGCCCTTTGTCTCATCACCAATGCCCTACCGCTACCGTACCCCTTGGCCGCAAGCGAAGACATTGCACCAAAGCAAAAAAAAAGCGAAAGCTTCCTCCTTCAAAAACGTCGTCCAACCTCCTGTCGCACCCGTCGGGGGGCAACCGACGGTGGTACGCTGCAGCACGTCGCGGGCTCCGGCATATAATTAGAGCAACAGTTTGACAGGCCGGAACCGGAACGGAACCAAAAAACGCGCGAGTACGCGAACGAACGAGAATTGATTGCATTATTTCGATTGTTTTTGGTAATAATAATGTTGGTCGGGTTGGAATGGTTGGTGTGCGTTACTGGTCTTTGTTTGTTGCGCTTGAGGCGGGAGTCCTCGAAGCCTTCGCGGTTCCTACGGGGTTTTTGCTAGCACGAAGGACCTTCCCTCTTTAAGGGAAGAGGTAACACACAGGTTACACCTAGCGAATGCAACCGTCCTTCCCTTTTCGCAAGCAAGATGTTAGCCTACATTACGAGCTAACCAGTCGTTCGTCCTTTCCTTTTTTTGTTTTTTTGGTAAAAACCCTCCAATTAGTCACAGATATTTGCGGAAATCCGAAATTGGTGGTCCCGGGATTGTTGGGAAGAATACTGAGCCATCGGTTAGCGGTCGTCGGTCTCGTTAGGACGCTCGCGAGCACACAATCTTGAGGTAACCCGGCACAGCATGTGTTGCCCTCCAAATGCTGCTGGCAATTTATGTACTCCTCGCCCAAGATTTCGATTTTCTCTCGAATATCGGACAGCGGTGATCGCGGTGAAAGACGTGCGTGGTGATGGCATTTCGGTCGGTAAATCCGGAAGGAGGGGAGAGAATATTGGTCCGAAATGCTGGGATGGACTAGTTTCCTATTGTTTATTTATAATTTATTTGCCGATAAATAATAATTCCCTTCTTTCTCTGACCGCTCCGGTTGGTTGGTATGGCGTTGCCAACCTCGAAACTGGTCTCGTCGGTTCTCGTCGTCATCGTTTGTGAGAGAGGGTGAACGTCGTACCCTTAGTGCAGACGACCTAAGCTTTTAGCTCTCAACCGTAATGTGAATTTGGCACGGTTTCTTCGCCGCAGCACTCCGTAAAGATTTCGACGATGGCTTTTGTTCTTCTCCGAATGCAACAGAAGAAAGTCGGGGATCGTTTTTGGGTCCCTGCTGGTCCCTGGTGCGCTTGTGGTCAGCTACGATGTTTCGTGGCGATGTTTTGCAAAATGTTCCTCATTCGGTCGACCGGACACCGAGGGAGGGCATCCCCGGAATACGCGGCCTTCCATCGTAGCATCAAAAGCGCCGTAATGCGGCCGTTCCAAGATCACAGTAATGAGGTCGATCTGGCGTGTAATTCAAGGGTAAGAAATCAAACCAACAGAACAACCTCCGTTTGCGTTCTCCTGTCTAATTTCTTTTTCTTTTTCTTCAGTGTATCTCCTGTGTGCCAGCGAATGGTGTCAAGGTGTGTGAAAGCCTTGATGTATTGCAGAACGACGGCACCACGGATTAGATCGGATGCGTGAAGATGAATGTTCTAACAAGCCACAGCTCTCTCTCTCTCTCCCCACGATCCGTCTACTGCGCGCCGGTCAGACCGTGAGGGCAGACAAACTATCGCCGGTTAGCAACGCCGGACGGCGTCGGTCCGAGGATTTTAAATTTAGAATTCGTTTATAATCGGAAAATCATCGCCTTCTTCCACCTCCACTGCTGGCAGCTCGCCGGCGGGCCAGTCGGTCGACCGGTGCACCGGAAAAGACACTTGTAGACGCGCCGGTTCTGCTTGGCACTGTGCTGGAGTTAATGGTGTGCCAGGGTTAATTGGATGAAATTCCTACGGTATGATTACTCAAACGGGCGCGAGCACGGAGACTGGTCCGGCGGTGTATTTTTGGCCTCGCGACGTCCACGTTCGCGAATGAAACGATGCAGATGCGCGTCTAGGAATGCTTTCGGGCGTCGTCTTCACACAGTGAATCACAGAGCGTTGGAGCCGTCCGATTCAAACCGATTATGCAGAGAGTGTTACTTTGTAATGCTGTGTACTTGCTATCTGTAAGGAGTATTTTTTAGTTAATTAAAAATAAAGTTTCGTTTGTACACAAGCTTGCAGGTAGGAATCGCGGAGCTTAGGATAATGAGATAGTATTGTCCCAGCCTCATCCGTTCACCTGCGGGTGGGTTTCTATTCGTCTCCTAAAAATCCTCTCAAAACCTGTCCAGTCTATTTTCGCACGGATTAGACCGACCACCCGACGTGGTCCTCTTGGTTTGGTGTTCAGTGACGATTCCTTTTTTGTCTCGTTTCCCCCAACTACATCAGGACTGGAGGGCTGGATGTTTATTAAAATTAAAACCCAATCGGATTACGGGCTTTTCGGACACAAACGAACTCAGACTCAGTGTCAGCCAGGTAGAAGGGTTTTACAGGTGTCGAGGTTTTGCCAACACTAAACGGTTTGGCAAGAACAGTTTTACAAACCTCGACAGAGAAACACGACGGAATGCTGGTCTACGAACCAACCTACACATCCCCTTCCCAACGAGCAAGGTGCGGAAAATGCAAAATATTTACCAGCATAAGCGCAGCATGTGGGATCCTTCTTCATTCCATGGTTGAGGTTCGCTTTCGAAAGAACTGCAGAAACGCAGCTCTGTCACAGCATAATGTGCTTGCCGAAGGTAGTTTGCTGGAATTATGAAAAGCTGTAGTTCCAGCCTCGGCAGCAGCAGCAACGTTGGGCCATAAATAATGTGCGAGAAAATGCAATCAAATGCTTTCAAGAATTGCAAACCACTGCCGCAGCATCATTGTGTGTCGCAATGTAGCCCATTTCTCAACCGTCTTACCGTCAGCAAAAAAGGGGCCCTGGTAAAATGGTAAAGGAAATGGAATAAAAATCCGGAGAGTCACACTTCGCGAAAGCAATCCGAGAAAGTTGGCTTTCGAAATGGGAATTTGAAAACATTAGTCATCTCGATTCAGGTTCTGCAACTGCATTGCATAAATCCTATTTGGAGCATAGAGCACAAGACGGCACAAAGGTGTACACGTTGGAAGCATGATGGATTGAAGTAAAGTACGGTTGTCACACTCGAGCTACTACAAGCCGACAGCTTTCGCTGACTCATCTCAGCGGCTGTTCCGGTTGCCAGACGAGAAGATCCTTTACGCCGTTCAGCGTCCTCTTTCAGTAGCTCCTGTCGGTGCGGCGTTGGGCTAATGGTATTGCAAAATAAATTATGTAAACCCCTAGGCAATGCTGCTGCCAGGCCAAAGGCGTCGTGCGACGTGCTACGAGAGGGTGTGTTTGTCCAGAAATTGCCGCGGCACTGTCAAGCCATATATGGAGCAAAGGACGACCACCCATACAGTGACCGAATGATTCTTCTTCTCGTGCAGCATCTTGGCGGAAGCTTTACGATTGAATCGTGTTTGCTCTCGTGAGCGTTTTGTTTGAGAAGGGCGGGTGAGGGAGGAACTTTAAGGGTGTCGGTTTGGGCCAGACTGGACACGGCCTCGTCCACGACTGCATGAATAAATAACGAAGAAAAATTATACCTGCAGCCGGCGGTACGGAGCCGGCTACCGTATCGTGAATTCTTTGATAAAGTCCCCCGGAAAGATGGTGTGCGCCCTCTAATGGGCGAGAAGGCCGCATAGGCTTTTCAATCGCGCTGCATGTCGGCTACATGTGTTATGCCACCGCCGGAAAAGTGATGCCGTCCGGTGGCGCAGAGCTATCGCAAACAAGATTCTAAGTAAGCGATACGAAGGCGAGATAGACGTGTATGTTCAGGCTGTCTGGCATCGCATAGCAGCATAGCAGCATGGAGTGGTGTGTCTTAACAGAGAATGAAACATGAGCTGCATTGCCACTTGGGATGAGAAATCGATAAGCCGTAGCGGGAAACGGTGGCAGGTAGAATGAAGAGGCTGACCGGACAGTCACCAACAACAGGACATTGATCCCGTTTCTGCGCGCGTGTCGTGACGTTGTGGCTGTGTGTTGGTGGCACGTGATGCACGTTTTTGAATTCCCTTTTTCCTTCTACGGTTTTTAGTGATGCAGCTGACAATCCCGCACCGGAGAACGAGAACGAAGCAATGCGACAAGGATAAGGTTAATTCCGGATTTCTACCTTACGTCTTCGTCAATGGTCGATTGATGTTTGCCGAGATCCGGCAAAGGAACGATCGAGTAGAAGGATCAAGAGACGATGGAAAAGATGAGAAGCGAAAATGCTGAAGGGCGATTGGGTAAAAAGATCCCGGCCAACATACGCACGCACTCCTCACAAGTTGTGAGTTTAAGAGTTTCCACTTTTTGTGACAAAGGATCCTCCCGAATCCCAATCCCGAAACTCTAGGTCTCCTGGGTTCTACGTCGGACACGAGCGAAGCGTGTAAAGGACGATAATTTCGGAGGCGTTTGGGAATTTATGATGGTCATCGCCGCTGGATGCCACCAGCAGCCGGGCACGTGCCTGTGCGACCGGTGATGGTGAAGTCCATGTCCAAGAATGTACGTCCTCTGCCTCCTTCTATTTCTCGGCACCGGGTGCAGCAACGTCATCGTGCGTGCGTATAGATTACGAACGTTCTGTTTGACTGCGGATCATGCAGCCAACCAATGTCTTTCAAGTCCCGTTCGGGAGGGCATCTTAAACAATTGAGAAAACTTGAAAAAGGAGAATGCCTGGACATCGGGCACACCTTTACACATCGGTGGACGACCGGTGATGCAACTTAATTAGCTACGACGACGGTGGCTCGCTGCCACCCACAGCGCGTGCTCCGTCTTCATTTTTTTTTTGCCAGCTTCTTGACTGTCCCGGCCCAGGGTCACACTGCACAAGCAGCTACACGGCGGAACCGGAACGGAATTATTGGAATTAGTAATTTGCCGCTATTGTTCCGCTTTTCAATTTCGCGTTGCGTCCGTTTTGTATTCGCCTTGGGTCTCAAGAACAGCTGACAGTGCTGGTGGCGGCAGGCGTAATTTGCAGCATAATTGATACATTAATAGGTCGAATTTCCTTCAATTTTTTTTATGCTGCTACTGCCACCGGCATTGGCGCTGGAGAAATTTGGAGATCGCGTGCCATGGTTTAATTGGAGTAATTTTCCGACTGATGATAGAAAAAAAAACAGTCGATCAAATAAATGCTTTATGTTCCAATGTGTTGTAATAGTGTGGTGTAAAGCTCTCTTTGTGTTTCGGTAATTTATGTTATCGCATAACACCTACTCCACTGTATACACTTATTTTATAAGGCAAATAATCATCTGTTGCTGAATATTATTGGTTATCATGTTATTGGTAAAGTAATACCGTTTCTATTCGAAACATTAATTAGTTTTGCGTTGCTTATTCAACAGTTTGGCAGTAGTGATATCTCTTTGTTTGATGAAGTGATATCTCTTTGTTTAAATTTGAGTTTAAATTTATATCCAATGTTGATGGTTTTCGGGACCCTTTTGTCATGGTGATATTACATATAAAGAAGAACTGTTGTCATATGTATATTTTACTATCAAAATTCTCATTTTCTTAATAATCCCCTTGTTTTAAACGGCACACAAAATAATGATATGTACTGATCCTTCTTTTTAATAATATTTTTATACAAAAATACATTTTATTAATTCAACATTCTCTTCTTTTTCAGGTACATTGATGCGTTCTTATGTATGCTACTCATTGTCGAAGAAACTTCCCCCAGATAGTAAGTCACCCAAATCCTGGCGTCAAAGCAAATACATAATTACCCAAAATTGGCCCTCGACGCTGCTTACCTCGCTCGCTTCAGCGAATCAGATCACTGGTCCTACAAATCAGTAAATCAGGGTCCGAGGCACCCGCTTTTAATACAGTCACAGTTAGCTAAGCTTATCAAACAATGAAGTCCCACAACTCACGACTATCCCTAGAGCCCACCGGTCGTATCCTAGCTATTTATGTCCAGATTAGAACCATGACCAGTTTCCCCCGAATATCCGGACTATGGCCGGGCGGATTATGTCGTAAGCATTTGTCGCCGCCGAATTGCCCAACGGCGAGTCGCGCGCTGCCCTCCGATTATACGCAAATCATGCTGCTAACGATAACCGTCCAAGCGGGCGCACTCTGTCAACAGGCCAGAGGCCGGGATTCCGGCCGGGCGGAACGTAAGCAAACTTGACCGCTTCATGCTGACTGTGCATTTGTGGGTCGCCTGTGCTAAGAAGACCCCTCGGAGTAGACCTGGGATTGAACAGTTCGTCCCTCTCCTCGTGATCATGATCCTTTCCCGTACGGCCGCATCGGATGACGGATAAGTTCTCTTCATTGTTTTTAGGTTCTATTTTGGTTGAGGTCCCCGAACACATTGGCGTTTGCCGTGCGCATTATGCACGCATCATCAGCCGGGGTCCGTCCATCCGCCCTTTAGCGAGCACTGCACCGCGAGACAACACACTTCACCAGGGCTGATATGATGGTGGCCTGTCACGGTGCACTACTCAACACATCACACCACACGCCGCACGCCACACCGTCCGTTGCTCGCTCTAATCCTTCGCTCGTTATTGAGCGATAATGCAAATAAATGAATTGCATTAAATAAACACATCCCGAGGACGCGCGGAGCTTAAAAGATATCCTGCTGAGAGACCTGGCCGACTTTCAGGTTCGATGTGTCCGTGGGGTGGCGCTGAATCAACTATCGCCCTACGACGCAACAGAAAAAAAACGGTAGAAATACCTTAGGCCACCCGTCGCCAGTTGTCACCGAGCTACTCGCCGCTTTAGTTGAGGTTAGCGACTAGACGGTCGGATATTTACTTTACCAAAAACGTGGACCTGGCCACCACGTTCCTCCTCCCCCTCGGTTCATGAACCACTCTCGAGTACCATTGACGGTTGATGAGCTTAAAGTGTGTGTGTGTGTGCGCGCGTGTGACGCGTATAGACAGGACAACGCGCAACAACCCTCGATAATCTGGTTTGCACGCTCCCGTGTATTGATCGATGCACGCCCGGTGCCCTCGAGGACATTACACTGTAATCGCGACCGTGTCGCGTTTCCTAAAAATAGCCAACGATTTCGCATAAAAAGCGGACACCCCCCACGGTTGAAGCCCGCACGAGACCGAATTGCGCGTCAATGATGTAATCAAAAATCAATATTCCGGAGGCTATAGTTGGCTGTATTTTTGGCTTTTGGTCTACCGGAGAAGGAATGCCTCGGATCATCGGGGGTTGTCCTTGCTGTGGTTTAGGTTAGAACCACCTGGTGGCCGATCGTGGTGATGACGCAAATGATGTTGTGGCGTGACAGTTGGAGCCACTGTCTCTGGGGTGTCGAGTGGTCGTATCGGGGTGATTCAATTTTAGGAAATCCGTTTTCCATTCTCATTTCCAACTACCACGGATCCTGTTTGATGTAGGATTATCGATGAAAATGTGATTTTGTTTGGAATATTGTAATTTATAACTTGTCGCAGCTGGAAAGAGGAACCGTTAACCCATTAACAGCGATGCTCGTTTGCATCGCGCAACGTAATAATTTGTTTTTAAGCTTCGTTTTATGATCAGCATCGGTCGGTTGCTGGTTTCACGAGCACACCAATGGCACGTGCCGTGCCAGCGATCAGCAATTGAATTCAGTTCAACAGTAATGCGCACATCTCGTCATATCCTTGCCATTTCCATCCAGTCGAACGATCCATCCAGTGCCACATATTATGCGCTGGTGCGCGCGCGCAGTACACGTCATGCCGAGCCTCCAGCCGCCAGCCCGGGTGTCATAAAACGCATAATGTCGGATTAGCGCCGATCATAATTTAACGATTAAATCGGATGCCTCGTAAATTTCGAGCGAGCGAGCGTGCGCGCGAAGGGGAAAGAAAACATTGCAATTGAACAACCGAAATGCCCACCGTATCCTCCTGTTCCCTTACCGCGGGATGTTGTTTGCTGCTGGATGAGATGCTGGAGTGTACCGCACGCACGCCTCGCTCGTCATCATCGGCGATCATCACGATCCCGGGGTCCAGATAACCGGAATCAGCAGCAGCAATCTCCGCTCCTCCTTTTTGGTTTTCCCGAGATCCGGTTTCCCCGGCACCACTCGATGCCTCGATGGTATCCTTCGTTACACGTATCCCAGCCCCATTTGTGCTCCGTTGCCTAGGTGACAAGCCGAACATGCCCGGTGGTCACTGCGCGGAATATGAAGAAAACATGCAGCGCGTGCCACCGCGCCAGTTTCGTATTGCAGCAGCACGCGGGGTCCCGGGGAAAGTATAATAATGCCTAAGCCTCTTTACAATTTCTCTAATCCGCTAAAAAAGCGAACGAATACGGTCTGGCAGCGCGCGGCACAACCCACGGCCGGACCCGAGGACCTCGCGGACGCGAGCACCTCGCGCAAACAGTTTTCATCATAAACAAACATCCTCGGGAGAAAGAATCAACAGCGCAGCGGTGAAGCGGCGTGAGTAGTACCGTTTGCGAGGGCCGCGCCCTAAAGCGGCCAGCTGAACGAACGGGGACCCTTCAAATCAACCCCGGCACCGGGCGGATTACGCATCCCATCATGCACCGGTTGCAATTTATAATTAGAATAATTAAAAATGAAATCAGCTTTTTCGTGAAGGTAAATATGTGCTTATCTCGGGGTAGGTCGTTAAAAGCGACCTTACAACCACCACCACCACCACGAGCAGGGGTGAGTGAAACGGTTTTTTGGCGAAAAACGGGTCCCGGGATAGCAAAATGTGGTTAATCTGTTGCCAAATCAATGTGCTCTGCGACCCTCGCAGAGCATACCAGCAATGCACGCGCAACACCGTGCATTAGAAGGTGCAATGTTGTTTCGCGATGAATTAAAAGCGACACAAAAAAGGGCGAAAGGGCGAATGATTGGCCGGCCGGCGGGGTGGCCTTAATCGACGCTAATTCCCGCTTGATGCAGTGCACGGATGCGGACTTTTGGGATGGATTTTTAGATTCTGAAAATCGCCACAAACAAAAACCGAAGGCCCGAAAGCATCGATGCGTGTCCTGTTCTAACGGGCATTCCTAGAATGTGCTGTTCTCATTGTGTGGCCACTCTGTTGCGTTTCCACACTATTCCGACGCAACATTAGCATACGTCAAGTATTTTATTTATTTAACCTCGGTGCTCAAATGTTTGCGTACGGGGGTTTTTGCTCTCCTTTCACTGCAATCCGTACATATCATCCTCCATCAACAGTTTAAACCCCTTCATTGTGTTGCTCGCAAATCTCCTGTCCTTCCGCAGAGCCCGACCATTGTGAATGCGACCACCACCACCGCCACTAAACGGGCAAATAGGTGCGCGCTTTGGTTCGCTTTTTGCAAACCCCGCCACAAACCACCGAACCAATTGTGTCAATCGGCTTCACCGCTGCTGGAAAGGGGGCAAAAGAAGGAAAGGGGTTAACGCAGCCGCGGCCACTATGAAAAAGTAGCGAAAAGTTCGCGAAAAACCCTTGGTCCCGTGGTGCAGGACGATCATCTATCTGACGGACGGACGGACGCGACGCATCCCCTCCGGTATTTCGGGTTTTTAAAAACCCAAAACAAAATGAAACTCACAAAAAACCCGAAGCACTAAAAAGAAATCCCCCTCCCATCCCACTACCCAGAAGGGTTACCATCAAACAAATTGCTACCCGATTTCGCGCCGGGTTTTAAAGTACGAGAAACGAGGTTCGCGTTTCGGTGTGCGCTCGGCGCTGTGGCCACCGTTTGTGTGGTTAACAAATGATTTCCACTTCCAAATTTGACGCCGCGCGCGTCCTTCGCCGGAGACCAGAGAGGGTGACGCAAGGAAAAAAGTGATTTTTTAGACCCCAAAAAAAACCAGCAGCAGCAGCAGCAGTAGTTTTCAGTGCTCCGTGGTATCGATTGCGGTAGCAAGATAAGCTGATTGGGCTTATCTTGTAACCGGGTGCACGCGCACACACACACACACACATTCCTGGTCGCGCTAGCAGCCGCCTCCTTGTTGCACACGGGGTCAATCGTGTCTGTCAGATGTTGACATCGCGCTCCCGTTGCTTGTTGCTGTTGGAAACGATAGAGAAAAATGGAAAATCATTCAACAACTACTAACACCGGGGTCCGTCCGTTCGGTCCGTTCGCCCGTTCGTCTGTCTGTCTGTCTGTCACTCAACGAACGGCTGGTGGAAGGAGGAGGACATGTAGGGGACAGGATACCATTGTCCGTTAGTCGGCCGGGACCGGGGTCCCGGGTGTCTCCTTTTTTGTGTCATATCAATATCGAGCTATCTCCGGTGTAACACAGGCACAGGGGGTGTGTAATGCTGCCACCGGCGACTGATGTGTCACTTAACCCCTTTTGTTTGCCGCCCCCCGTATTCCTACACTGGCCGACGACGACGATGCTGATGATGATGATCCCTTCGCCGGCTCGATGCTCACGTTGATCGTCGCCGTCGTCGTCGTTGCCGCTAATCGCGGGGATCGTGCGCTGACCGGGATGAGGCGGCTTTTCATCTCTCTTTTTTCTTGTATTGTATGTTGTTGCCTCGAGAGCATCGTTTAGATCGAGCCAAATAACACCGCACAATGAAAAGGAAAAACAAATCTCGCGCTCGTAATGATATCTGCCTGACAGCCAGCCCGTCCCTGTTGCTGTTTCTGTCCCTGCCAGCGGCTGTCAGAACGATTGCACGCACCACCAACTCGCGAAACTCGCGCGCGCACCAACCAAATGGAACAACCATTCGCTCTGTCGATGGCTTCCGGAGGCGGTGGCCGATATCCGCTTCCGTGTTGCTCTCGCTCTGTCTCTCTCTGTCTCTGTTTGTCAATCACGCGAAGCGGATGCGTCCTCCCGGGGGCACTTTTTGATGTTTCGGTAGTGCGCGAGGTCCTAGAAGGAGGTTTTTTCCGCTCGACTGCATTGCATATACCCCTACGGCTGTGAATGTGTTGATTCGGGAGGTTCTTTTTTTGTTTTTTACATCCCACCCTCGTGCTCCTGGCCCTGGTCTCTCCTCTTCTATTACAACGAGAGACCAACGCTATGATGCTCATTCGCGCGAAAAACATGAAAAAGGAGGTATGCTAGGAAGAAAGAGTGGCAGTCAGCGAGGATCAAAGAGAGGAAACACTGTTCCGCTTTCGCATGCTCGGGGGCAATGTAGGATTAGAGGCATGCCGCTTGTTATGCTGCTCGTTCGCTTTGTTCCAACAAATGGCCAGTAGGAGGAGTAGCCCTCGTCATATGATTTCCTCTATTCCCGGTAGCAATCACAATCCTAGCGCAAATCTGCAAATGTTGATGCGTGGGGTTGTGTGCAATGCCAAATCGAGGAATAGCGAGGGGGAGATCGAGAGGAGTAGCAGACGGATAAATGGCAAATCGCGTCCTTCACCGTCCTTCAAGTACGTTATCAGGCAACACTCGAGCAACGCAGCGAGAGGTCCTTCACCATCCCGCGCATTTTTGCATTCGACATAAGCACGTGAACACGCGTGTGTATGTGTGCGTGTGTACGTGTGCTCATTCGATTGCCAGTGAAGAGGGTTTCCGGTCCTTGATTTTGCCATTTTTTTGTGGGCCTCTTTTTTTGCACAACATCCTGTGAGTCACATACATGCGCGAGCGCGCGCGCGGTCCTGCAGGTGATGTTGTAAGTGGGGTTTGGTTAAGTCCTGGTGTGTGTGTAGAGGGCAGCATGCCGCACCTTTTTGCATATCCGTTCGAATTCGAGTGGTCGCAATTCGCTTACGCTTGACCGGTTACGTGTTTCTAACGATACTGGTCCTTCGTCCCCTTCCGGATCGGACGTATTCGGATACGAAATGCACAATCCTGGACCACCACCACGCGGCTCGTGTCGCGTGCACCGGCTGCTGGGTGTCGCTGTTTTTTTTTTTTTAGGGAATAAATTAATAGAGGGAACAGGCGTCCAGGCGCATAATTAGCCGTTCCTGGTGCTAGCCGCTTGACATTAGACCCCTAAACGAGGGGTGGTCCACTCATTCGAGGGAGAGATTGATTTGTCGGTTTTTTCGGCCACGAACTCGAAATATGACTAATGTTGCTTGCTACTCCCCAGCAGCAAACAAAAAGGTTAACATGAAACAAAATGCAAGCATTCAGTGTTCTTGTTGGGCGACCGATTGCTATCACTCGTGTGATCTCTTATGCTGTCATTTCACGCCATACGCGTGCCGAAGCCCGGGGGTGCTGGTTCCTCAACGGCAGACGTCAAATCCATTCAGTAACACCCCAACGATACCGATACCGGTGCAGGTTTTCCATAATTTTCAAATTAGATTTTACTACCAGATTGAAGGACAGCAGCAGCTCCGGCAACTCGCAGACATGCACAGGGCACACGTTCGGCTCGGTGCGTCCGTAATTAAGAGCCGATCTCGTTAGAGGCGGGCTCTAATAAGTGTTCTAGTTGCGTGCAGCACCTCAGTCGGAGGCACACATGGAGAATGAAGAAACCGAGGTGGGGGAGATAATTGTCTCGAACAACCGTTCCCTGTCCCTCCGACACCAAAGACGCCCCGATAAGTGATTTAGGGGGGAGTAGGTTGGACTTGTAACGGTGCGAACCAGGGCGGTACCCCGGGATTTGCCACATAAAAACCACGTTTTTCACATTAAATTATGTTGCACCTTTTATGCGATGCGGTGCGATAGCCGAAATCTCATTATTAATCAGAGTTCCTTAATCAGAGGTGTGCGCGGTACCTTCCGCACTCCCTTCCACCGATCGATCCACCGAGAACGGTTTGTCCCATTAAACAGTCGAGTAAACCGTTACCATTGGCGGTTTTAAATTTCCATTTAAAAAAAAAACCACAAAACCGACGTGCCACGTTAAATCGATCTGTAGGACAGCGACGTGCCCGGTTTGTGTACCCCTTTTTTCCCCCCGAAGCGCCCTCAGCCCTCTGCTTTGCTAATGGTTTCTGATCGCCCGAAAAGTTATTAATTAAAATCCCCACCCCGGACCGGATTGAAGGATGACAATTTCGGATCATTACCGTCACTTGCTGGCTGCAGTTCCGGTCGTTGTGCAGCGTGCAAATCGTGCAATTCGAGGGGCTGCCGGAGCAGATGGGTTGCTATTGTTGTGTGGCATAATCAGCGGCCCGCTACACGACGTCAATCGCGCGCTATGATTAATGAAAGATCAATCGAAGTAACCTGGTGCGCGCAGTTTCTGTGGTTGATCTGGCTGGCTGGCTGGTGATGCTTTTTGCCGGTTTTGCCTGTCGGTTGCCGGTTATCGAATCACAACCCAGCCAGCCAGCCAGCCAGCGTGGCCGTGTAATGAGCGTAAATATGTTTCCAATAATTATTCGCGACTATCACCATTAATCGATCCCCGTTGAACGAGCTTTCACTTTTACAGAGCCCTTCAAAAATCTTGTGCTCGTGCCTGCAGTCACCACCGATCATAATAAATGATGTTGAGACTCATTTGACGGCATAAGTTGGTCTGTTGGTGCTCCGACGATTGCACGGATTGTCGCGGTTGATCTCCGCTGCCATGACAAATTTCGGTTTAGCGCGCACCACTACCGCATAATAGCGGTCGAAAATCGTTGGAAAGCGTTGCGTTAACGTGAGGAATCGGTGGAAAAAGGTAGCCGACAGGAAAAGGTGCATACTGGCGCGGTTGGTAATGTTGGTTTTTGGATTTTGATTTGCCTTCTTTTCTAACGTTTTCGTTTTCTTCTTCAAATTATCCCAAGAAAGGATTGCGTAACACACCAACAACCGGCGACACGCGCTCAAAGAGTGCGCCCTTTACACTGCTGTGCACGCAGTCCCCGGCAGTTATTTGCTTTACGAGCGCAACGTTGGTAGCGCATAAGCATTTGTGTTGATTTACCGAATCTCAAGACCCCAACGCCGCCGCTGCTGGATCCGTTGCGTCCGATGACTGCAGCTGGTCGGAACCCTGGGCACACTCGAGCAGACGCACGACGGTGGCACGTGCGTTCTTCTTCTTCTTCCTTCTGACGCTCCAGAAGCGCACGCAAGCGTACTTCACTTTTCTTCGCGTTTTAAGAGGCAGGTTCAACTCCTTGGTACCTTCGGCAGCAGAACAACTCATAATAGAGTTACCCCCCGCACACACACACACATACAACACTCGAAAACCAGACCAGAAGAAGTCGGAAGGAGGCACCCTACACTTATCTGGACAGCTGTTCGCTAACGAGCTTCCCTTTTCCGGATTCCTTTCCGTTCCCGAATTTCCACCTTCGAAGCGGTGGTGCCACCAGCACCGTAGCGAGAGAGTGGTAAAAGGATGCAATTGTGGCTCGGCACACACACACGCACACCGTCTTCTGAGACGGCACCATAATTAATTCTCTATCGACAACGGCGACGGTGACGATGCGCGCTCGAGGGGGACGACGAAGACGACGACGACGGTGAGGGGAGCTAAGTGCTAAATGATCGTTCGCGTCCTTGGCGGTGGCGATCTTCCAATCGAGCAACACCGGGGCTCCCGAGGGGGTTGCGGTCAGTCGCATGTGAATTTATAGGCAACGGTGCCGGAATTAATGGGCAGAAAACAAGCTCAACATGTCCTCCATGGGTACACTTTTCGACTGAGCATTAGCCCGGCCGATCGAGAAAAGGGAGATGCTCTTCGTTGTTGGGTATTCGGAAAACGGGAAAACCAATTTATTAAACCAGGAAACCCAGAAATCGACTTGTTTTTTATGTATAAAAAGGGGTAAGACTGTTTGTTATGTGTATTATTCGAGTTGGCTTATCGCTTTTTTTTATCTATGTTACATTGTTCTATTAGTTTTCGAAACAAATAAACGAAACAAATTTGCATACTTTACATATCGTCAAAACTTTTAATAAGTTATCTTGAATCTCTCATTTAAGTTGGTAAAGTAACTTCACTTTGTAGTATTAGTTCAATTTATTGACATGTTTTATCTACTTCATTTCTCAGTTATTATTTTCTTTATTTTGTCCTTCTATTGAATTCTAATTGCATTGCAACAATGCATAACATTTTCTATACCATTTTTTTCCTTTAATATGCTTATCTGATGGTCCTTTCCATTTCACTTAAAAGGCTCCATGCCATGTAATCCAAAGCTCTTCTTTCATTTAATCAAGAAACATAATCTATTCTACTGGTTCATTAGCTTGGGAATTATAAAGCATCCCTTGTGGCCACCTTGCAAGTTCTCTACGCTTTCCATATGCATATCCGAGGCAGATGAAACTTTGCTAGAATGTTGGACAAAAAAGCAACTACATAAATCTGAAAAGTTCTTTTACTTCCACCGGCGATGATGATGATGATGGGTATACAAATCGCCTCCAGATGCGACCAGCCAGCCAGGCAACACAAGGCATATCGTGGCCACCTACATTAGGGCAGCCCACCCCTCTGGCAGACATTTCTGCTTGCCCATCTCCTTTTCTTTCTCTCCCTCTCTCAGCCTAATTGCAACATAGAATAAAGAAAAGTTGGACGAAACGCTGGCCATGGTTCCTTCGATCCATTTGCCCACTCAGCATAAACGGCAAAGCAAAAGGAACTACTTTGGTCGGTCCGGATCGGTACTTGGCCAATGCTATCCTAATGCGCGAGATGAACTTGCGATACACAACGACGGTGTCTCGAATGGAGAGAGGGGAAAAAAAGGTTGGCAAATCTTTCCTCGGCTTCTCATCGCGAGACCGTGGCACGCGCGCGTCCTTGTACGCAGCCCTCCACGGCTCCGCTCGGCATGAGCTGCATTCAAAAAACACAAGCACGCCCGGGACCAGCAGGCCGTCCTTGAGATTAAAACAATCACTAGCACCACCATCCCGGATCCCCGCTCGGTACTCAGCCACGGCTCGTCACCGCGAAACCGCGACCGCCATCAATTGCATCGCAGGAATCGCTGCTGGAAGGACAAGAACCACCGCGAACGGACATGTCTTTGTCGCGGCCCCTGTGTGTGTGTGTGTGTGTGTGTGTGTGTGTGTGTGTGTGTGTGTGTGTGTGTGTGTGTGTGTGTGTGTGTGTATGCATGTCCCCTTGTCCTGGCGAGAGAAAGATCCGTCGTCGTCGCGGCGTGGCACGTGGCATCCGTTTCGCTGCGCGGTCCTCCAGTGAAATGGGTCTCCGCCGGGCCGGGCACTTCAGCACCATTCGGACCAGGTACTTGAGGGCCCAGTCCGCGGCCACGGATCGATGGCCATTCCCGGTGGACTCTATCGCTGCACTGGCGTACAATCTAGGTTCCTCTGTTTGTTTGCCTGTGTGTGCAAAGGACGCGCGCGCGAAGGACCAAAAGGTAGAAGCGGAATAACAAAAAAAAACCATTAGATTCGCGTCGCTGCACACACTCGCGGCATTATCCTTTCGAAAGCGCGCGCGCACGGACGCGGCACAGTAGGTCATTAAATGGGAAGAGCACACTGTCCGCGCTGCGATCTGCGCTCTCTGGGAGGGACGGAAACAATCCTTTCTTTTTTTTTGTGTTTTGTTTTCCTACCTTCCTACCGTGTGGACGGCATACCGCGGACCATTTCCATTTGCTCGGTTTGGGCTTTCTATCGGCGATGCAAATCAAATTAATTAAAATGCACTTTTACCCCCGCGGTGGGCTGCTGTACCATTAGAGAGACAGAGAGATAGAAAACACACGCACGCTGTAGTGGGTCCTTTACGTGCGCTCGTATGTGTGTATATGTCCTTTTCGGGAGGTACAACAGTCCTGCGAAGCGAGTGAAAATGATAGAAAAAAGATTTATCATTCCTCGTTACAATATAAGGGGGCCAGCACTCAGCAGGTTAGCGAGGAGGAAAGAATGGAAAGGATTAGAGCCCATAGTAGCTGGAGCGCCACAGGCACACCAGGCACACCAGGTTGGTGGATAATGTCTTTACGCTTATTAAAACCACCTCACGGCCTAGTGCGGAATGCGGGTGCCAACCAGCGGGAGATCGTGAGCGGTGGTGGTGGTAGAATGAAGAGGAGATGATCAGATCAGATACGGTGTGCGGTTGGACCCAGGACCCAGGGCCGGAAACGAGTTGGTCGAGATTGTGCCAGCACCAAAAAAAAAACCGAACCGCATCCGGGGGAAAGGATAACGATCATTGGAGGAGTCCTCTCGGGCAGCGTCATGCTGCGAATGTGCGACCCCGTTGTGCGACTCATCGGATGATGGTGGCGGTGTCCGCGGGGTGCTGGATTATGGGTGCGGGCTCCCCGCTCGACGCTGGTCAGTGTGATGTCGCTTGGATTCGGCTGAACGGTCTGAACGGGACACAAATAATAACTTAACTTTCGCCGCATGGCCAGATGGAAAAGAGGATTAGCGGAACCGGAATCGTCGAGAGTGGCGCCTCTCTTGCCCATTTGTGCCGCTGTGGTTCCGTTGCCAATTGTCTCTTTTTGCTGTTGGTGCATCATTTTGATTACAGGGACAAAAGGGAAATACATTTTTTTTGTATGATGGTTGCATAAGCTCTTGATTTGTTGTGCGTTTTGTTAAAATATGGATTTGTTGCATCCCTATGTACCATTTTATTTGTTAAATTATTGTTCTTCTTTTGGGTTAGACCCTCGTAAAAATAGTTGCTGCTTAAAAATTATTGCATTTTTGGCATTTTGTAAGTCGTTCAGGTATAAGCCTGCCGATACACGGTAGCAACTTTCATTGCAACAGTCAAAAACACACTAACAAGCGTTTATAGCCAGTTTCGCTCGTCTAATTCGTAAAAAGAAAACGGGATCCTTAAAAAAAGGATCCTTGACGGAGATTAAAAAAATATATATTCATTTTGAATCGATTAATTCTATTCTACGCACATTATATTGTCGCAACAATATTTTGGAAAAATATTTTCAGTTATATAAGAGCCAGCTTAGACTTAAAATGTTTTTATGTAAATGTAAAATGTAAATGACACAGCAGAAGGTTAGCAGTATTTAGCGAAACAATATAGAAATTTGACATAGTACATACTAAGCATAATGTATTCTGTATCTTTCGCCTTTAATCTAACGTTCATGCGCGGACAACTAAGCAATCAAATAGCATAACATTCAATTCTCTACAAAATAGAAATCTCTCCGAATTACGATAACTGTACAGAGTAACGAAACCTTAATCCTGAACAGTGTTTCGATCTTTATTTTGAGCCCCTCAGACCATCATTACACTCACTCTTACAATTGCATATCAATCCCCATTCAAACATAAACCAACGTCTGCTGCAGCACTACCTACACCAGCAGTTGATTTGCTCATTGTGTACCCATTTTGGCATTGAAAATTGCTCTCGATTCTTCATTCTTCTTGAAGTGGTGCTGCCTACCAGCACACCAATATACATCCCGCACCGCACGAAATTGTAATTTACGATCCAAATCCCCCAAAGTCGGTAACGTCGGTAGCAAAAATTGTTTTTGTTTTGAGTGCGCTACGCAAACAAATGTGCAACAAATTTGGTTCCCAAAATTTATGATCCCGCTTCTCATCTACCTTGGTTTGGTTTTGGTTCGTCCGAGCATCACCCTTCAGCTGGCGAAACAAACAACGACGCTGTGTTTGCATTGTGTTGTTGTGCACATCACAACTTGCGGGAATCATCAGTGATCATGACACATCGGGGCACACATCGGGAGTGGACAGCGCGTGCCCGGACCGTGATTATGAGTTACATATTTTCCAAAAAGGAAGCGGGCCACCGAACCCCTTTTTGTTGTTGACCATTGTGTGGACTCGGATGGAGGATGGCGAACGGCGAGTTGGTATCATGCTGGGCGCTCCCAGCATAATATCCTGCGCCTCCATCTCGCACGGCACGGCACGGCACGAGTCGAGATCGGTCGAGGATGTGATTGTTCGAATGTTTTCCATTTTCCACTTTCACTGACCACCAGCCGGGCCAACCGTCATAATAACGATCTCTGGCGCTGCTCGCCGGGCGTAAATAGTGCAAAAAGAAGGAGGAAGCGCGACCGCCGGTCGTCCGCCACCGGGTCTGGCTAGGCGAAGGGTTGTCTCGCGCGATGGCTCATTAGCTTCTTCTTTTCGGGGGAAGGAGATGATTGCAGCAATGCAACCCAGCAGGGGAGCTGCTGACCATGCATCCGGGTGGTCATCAGTCAGCAGCAGCAGCAGCAGCAGCAGCTGGGCGCTGCCAGTGTCCGTCCGTTGCAATATGGTGCATTGGTCACTCTGTTGCTCTCGGATGGGAGGCGGCGTGATCGATCGAAGGTCCGGCCTGCTAGCCACTGTCAGCGGGTCAGTCTAGGAATCATATTTTAATGATCAAAACAAACCCCTCAGGGGGTTCGATTCTGGTCCGGGCCCGAAAAAGAAGGGGTTGTCGCCTCTCTCTATCTCTCTACCCCTTCCTTTTGCACCATCTCGTCACTCCCTCGTCCACGGTCCCCGGAGTATGATTAACTATGGTCACGCGAATGTTTGTCAACCGATCGATTTCAACTAGTAGTGCATAGCGCGGTGCATAGAGGAAAAAAATGGGGGCAACGACCAACCGTATTTGGACGGTCCAGTTTTTCCGTTCAATTATTTCGACAATCAAGAGGGTGGAAGGAAAGAGGAAAGAGGAAGGTGCTCTGCCTAGCGAAGTGGAAAAGGGAAATTGAATCGAGATGAGGTGGTTTTAATAAGCTGTGCATATGGGAGCTGCGAGAGAGAGAGCGGAGAGACAACCACGGAACTACGAACGGACCACCATCATCATCGTACACACCGCGATGGTTATGAGTTTTTGGAAGGGTGGGGGATGGGGGTTGCTCCACCACATAACGATCGTCATGATTGTGTTCAATTAGGAGCTGGCTGCATGCGATAAGGATGGTTAAGAACGAGGACAAATTGCTCGATACAGCTGTCAGCGCGTGATCTACGAGGAAGTAATTAACATTAACCGCTGGAAGAGTAGAGGAAGGGCTGTGGGAACGTTCTACTGGTTAGTAATGCGTTGGGAGAATTCGATCACATATCGTTTGTTTGTCGTTATGTGGTTCTTGTTAGCGTCGATTTTCTGCTTCCACTAGTGAAAGTTCTTAATTGTTTCTGGCGTCTGTATATTGTTGTTAAATGGACTGATCGCTTATTAAACAACGGCATTGCTGTTAGAAGTTGAAACATTCGGCTATCTTTTAAATAACAAAAGGATTTCTATCTAAAAAAAAATATTCTAAAAAGAATGTTTGTCCAATTTTATTATGGATGTCCTCAAAAGAAATGAACGGATACTCAGCCAACAGTTTTTATATGTTTTGCTCCATATTTTGGCTGTTAATCTGACCCAAAATGGTTGGCCAAAATTTCTCATTGGCGATGATGTAAACAGAGCAGCATTTTTTCGTTGTCAGCGAGTGTATTTGAAAGCACCTATTTAAAATATGCATCCAATCCGTTTAATTTAGGACTTTTCAGTGCTTTTATAGGAATCACACCATAAAAAATATTCTTTTAAAACAATTTATGACTCAACAATATGCTGCTTATTTTAAGGTGCAGTGGAAGTAGCAATAAACATAATCCTAATAATCCCAATAGTTCGTTGAGCTGTAGAATGAGTTTTGTGATTTAGTCGATCCGGAATTCCTTTGTACAGTAAATCACAACGAATCAAGCCATTACCATGAAACTGTGGATTAATATAGTAATTAAGTTCCCTAATCCAAAGCAGTGTGGTGTAGAAATTTATCAGTAGTTCATATTATCTTAAAAGTTACTGTCCATAAAAATACTTTCACTGTGATTTTGCTCAGTCCTCAAAATGATTATGTTAACGAAATTAATCGAAATCCATACTGCATAGATTACCGGATAGCAGCCGCAGCACCTCTTCCAGCTCCTCCTGCTAATGAAAAAAGTCATAAAATTAAATCATTCCATTGTCTTGACGATTTTGGCACCTCTCGCGCACTTTGAAGAAGACGCACCATTCTGCATAATATCTCTCCATGCGCACCGGCGCGCGTGTGCGTGTGTGTGTGTGTGTATGCACCCATTTCCGGGTCTAAGCAACAAAATAGAAACATCAATCATATCACCTTCACGCTCGAGCAAGAGAGACTCAGAGACTCGTATGGATCAGTACGGAGTGGTTCACGTAACACGCAGCACTCCCGCCGAGTGAGGTGTAGAGGCGCTTAGCATCGCTTCATCGTCATTTGCCATAACCCCATATCATATCTTGATAGGGATCGTAAATTTCTTGGCCTTCTCTTTCGTTCCAAACCGGCCAAACATTCAGCCCGGCCAGGCAGAGGAGACGACTGAAAGCTCACATTCGGTGTTGATGGCGCTACACATCATACACACCCGCTGATCGCTGGTTCTATTGTTCTCCCGGGAACGGCACGATGCTGCGCCACCGCACATCACGTAGCATAAAAGTGCCGTTCCGTCGCTGGTCGCTGGATCGTCTTCACCTTCTCCTCTCTCTCTCTCACCGTCTTCGACGCTTTGCTCATTAACTGATAGAGAAGAATAGGGCACCGCGTTGGCATCCTAGATAAGCTACCGTTTGCCAGCACGAATCGCGAAAGCATATGCTCCCCGAGCCCTCCCATTAATTAGCAGCCAGCAGCGTTGGCCTCCCGCCAACGCCACGCCAGAAGCGACGCGGTGCGGTGCGGTGCGGTGCGGTGCGAACTCTGCGCCACGCGATTCCCGTGCAAAATTCGTGACTGAATTTCAAATAGCCTTGTCGTGGCCGCGGTCTGGTCTGATCGCTGTCCTCCTACGCCCGCTAAACTCTGTGCGTTGGTTTGGGGTCATTGGCGCCCAGAGACCCCTCGGTAACTAAGTAAGGGACGGAACCCCGGGTGCCGAGGTTGATTGTTTGGCATTTGTTGTGTGCAGCACAAGCAGTGGAGCTGTCAGAGGAAGTGTCTTCCTGGTTTGTTTTTCTAGAGAGGGACGTCTTATGAGCAGTGTGATGATCCAGCACCAGCGCCGCACACCTGGTCTTACAACCTTCTTCCAGCAACCGAAAAACGCTTCTGTGTGTGTGTGCACGCTCACTCATCGCGATAACGGATCCCAGATAACAAACGTTTGTAAGCATCTACCAAGGGGCCAAGGGGAGTTCGAAGTTCGCAGCTGACTGGCTCTGCAAGGTGGAGTCAAGAGAGACCCCCGTCCCTATGGGAGACCGACCTCTCTAGCCTCTCTAGCCTCTAAAACCAACCAGCTGCATGCGTGTGCGAGGGAGAGTGTTGAGAAACAGGTCTACCGTGTCCGTGGCGTGGCTCCGGAATCACCGCGCACACGCTTTCTAATGCTCGGCAGACGGAAGGCGAGGTGCAGGAAGATGACACAACGTCGCGTGGCATCCGTCGGTACGGAACTAGGCCTCAGTACACACGCCACCGACGCACGCACGCACGCACGCATGCACGCACCGTACGTGTGCACAGATTGCTTGTTCGAAGCAGAAGGAGGAAAGCAACGTCTGTGACCTCGCTGCTGGTTCCGCATTTCGTCTTCCTCACGGTCGACATCGGGGCCAAACGAGCCTCCAGGGAAGGAGGTTAGGCCCTTAAGAGACAGCACACACACACACGCACACTGGTTCAGCGATAAGCAGTGATTGTGGAAGGAACAGGGCGCTCCACTTGTGTCAATTGGGCCGAAGTCTAAGACGACATTCCGTGAGCGTGATTTTGGGGGAAAAAATGAAGACCGATCGATATCGATCTATTCGATTGTCATCATCATACGTTGCTTATGTAAATTCGTTGTAAATCACGGCGTTTGGTGTGTTCTGTCCCCGATGAGCCTGTCCCTATATGCAAGTACCTTCCTTCTGCTTTCTTGTACACCTTTTATTGCGACCCGAAGACGTTGGCCCGAAGTGCTCGATCTTTGACTCCTCTCTAATTAGATGTCACAATATGCAGGTAAACAACCCCCCCGTGTGTGCCAATCGACCGAGCATAAATCTTTGCATCCGGGTAACCCCTTTCTCTTCCGTCCCTTCTCGAAGCAGATCGTTGATTGCCATTGCCGAGATTTCGCGATTAGCAATCGAATATGTTTTGCATCGCAAATCCTGCCGCTATGCAGATCGCTATGCAAAATGAAATAGGGGGTAACGGTCGAGGCGTTACTCCGATAATTGCATTCAAGACCACCGCACAGTCCCATGGGAAATGGACCCCTTTCGCCAATTTCGAGGAAGGGTTTCTTCTGGTCTGGGTTCACTCGCGAAATATTTCGATGCCATGTTTTGATCCTCGAAAGTGGTCCTCTTGACTTTGGCACACGGGAAACTAGTATCGGATCGAACTTCCCAACAACAGTAAAAACCACGAGGGATCCATTTCGAAACGTGGGCCAATATCGAAATTATTTCCTAGGATTTTCTCCTTTTCCCATCGCGTGACCAACGCACCGACAGGAAAGTGGCAATAAAGTACCGGCTACTCCACTGTGGCTTTTGCGCTAGATGCGAAATGCGAAAAGTCTAGCAGCCCGGTCCTCACCGCGAGATCGGTGTAAATCACACAATTTTACGACACATTCCGACAAATTGGTCTACGCTTCCTGTGTGGAAGAAGCATAAAATGTATGACATCCCGATGCTATGGTTGCGGCGTGGCGGCCGAAATTCTGATGGCATCTGGGAATGATGGCCGTACCATACTCCTCTTGCAAGACTGATCCGGCCATCGGGTCACGACGACACACCATTTATGCCGGTGTGTTGATGTTCCGTGGAAATCGATCGATCCTAGATCCTGGACATTTTATGGTTTGTCTCGTGATGGTTTACGAGCTGCTGCTGCTACCGAGTGTGCGATGAGTGTTCGCGAAGTGCTCGAGGACTAGGGCTGGGCGTAATGAGAGGCCGCGCGATGTGTCGTACGCGAACCAAAGTAAATAAATTCCAATAAATGTCAACAAAAATGCAATTAAATTTCACGCCCATCTCTCGGGGCCGTCGAGGTCGAGAGCATCGCGAGAGCGAGAGGAAGGAGGTGCTAGTTATTGACGTAAGAAACTGCCGGTGTGTCTCCAAGATATGGCAGCTTACGGGGACATTTCGAAGTTGGCATGATATGTTGAGTCGTTGCGTCGGAATTTGCGTGAAATTAATTCTTTCCACCCAAAAGAGCCCGGGGAGGAAGGACGGGATGCCGTTTCGCCGAGATATCGCAATTGGCGAATCGCACCCAAGAATTATCTTCCCCGAATGCATGCACCCTTCATGGCACTTTCCGTGTGACATGCCCCCCTCGGTGATCGATGCGGTCTCTTGAGGCGAACACGATTAAGGATTTGGCGAGGCTGTTGGGCATAGAAAAAACCCTTTTTTCTGTTTCCACGGGGCCACGCCGCCACTATGTTGTCGATGCCCGCACCCAAATGTAGGTCAATTCGTGTTTCGTCTTCGCTCGAAATTCCCGAAGGTACTGGGAAACCGTTAGCAGACGCATCCTTATCATCCTGTGGCTCCTCTCGAACGGGGAAAAAAGGGTTTCGCATTTTCATCTTCTCTCCCGTGAGCTGGTCTGGTGGTACCCGAAATTGCTGTTTGTACATCAATTTGGAACTAATCGATTTCGATTATTGGCGATCCCTGTGGTGCCGGTCACATTGGCTGACGACGATAAGGATCTTCCCTTTTTCGCCGGCGCGATTCGCAAGCATCGTTCCGTCCCGTGAAAGGGTTAAGACCGTAGCCCCTTCGGAAAGGGTGGGAACGAACTCTAACGAAATGAACAACCGCCAGGCCAGGCCAGACCAGGCCAGGCACCGTCGCACACTCGAGCAATCAGGCAAATGCGATCTACCACCGCGCACGAGATCGATCGATGCTGATGAAGATGATGCCCGGTTGATTGTGGCTCGGTCGGTGTGTTGACGGTACGACGATAACATCCAAATTTGCGAAACGAAATGACGGCATGAGGCTAGGGCATGATGAAGATGGTGCTAATGTGATGGGATCTGCGTGATTCATTTCTCCGCTTTTTTTTCCTTCTCGGCTGACGCGATACAAATTTACTGTGTCCTAATGATGTTCGGAGAGATTTTTCCCCGTTTTCCCTGTCGTGAGTTTGGACGAGATGATGGCACAATGTTCCGTCGATCAATCAGACATCCTTCTATTGGGCCCTTCGCCCTTTTTTTGTATCACCTGGTGGTTGCACTTTTTTATGCTCAACACACTAATGCGTGGATAATCTTTTCGTCGGTGAAGTTCTAATGAACGTCAGAAGTTGATCAGAGTTTGTCGAAGAACCCAAAAAGTAGTTTAATATCCTTTCTTTCTTCGATACTTTGGACACATAATGATTTGGATCGAGCAAAGTTTGGTACAAATTACCTTTCATCATCAAGAATCGGTCGACGGATTTCGCTGACGTCATAAGAGTGGACCAGCCAAGTCCAACCAACCAACTGAACATTGTCGATGGCAACAACCCACTCGAACCTCGGTTATTGATATACTTTGTCGTGAAAGATTGGTCAGAAGTTTTCGTGAAAGTTTCCCTTCTAACGGCACGACCTCCATAGTGTTCGTGAGAAGACAGCGTAAAGAAAGACAAAAACCGTCTTGTCCGAAAACTTACCGCCTGCGCGCTTTCCTCCCTCGATTCGGAACGGAAAAATGCTTCTTCCGTTATCGATCGGCGTGCAATTATCGGGTGGATAAGATAGTTAGCTCGGTTGCTCCCAAAATAACTAACTTCATCCGCCGCCAGCTAACGAAACGATTGCCCAGATCATGTTGGTATAAGTTTTCCGTTCTAGCGAACGAGACCAAAACGGCGGGCACCGTACCTGCTGCAATCTCGGGGAACACACACTCGTCCGGGATAATAAATGTAGGTGGTTTTTGTGCTCTCGAGCTCCTCATTAACGATGGTTGCTGGTGCGTTTATTGCAGGCATGTACGAGCATGTTTCTTATGGGGTTTCTTTCTCCCTTGCGCATTATCAGATGCGGGAAACGTTATGGTCTCGATTTATTGCCTTTCGTTGCGTTGTTACGCGTGCCGGTATGACGCGCGTTCCTCTAACCGCTTGTCTTCACTATAAGAATCTAGGCCTAGATTCTAGTGAATGATAAATAAAAATGAACACATCTCCATACATTTGTTCGAATCAAAGTTCACTCCCCGCATAATACATTCATCCAATTTCACCAAATTCATGGTGGGGTTCATGGAAGCGACCGCATCTTGAGACAGAGGACAGAGGCCGTCGCCCTCGCTCCTACAGCGAGTAATGGAAAACATGTTCACCGATGAATGTTTCGTGTGATAAACCCCTCTGCAGTTCTAGGCTGCAGTTACAACGAAGAACGCGCAAAGGAAATAGCGAAATAGAAAAGGAAAAAAAGGAATAATAACAGAAGGAAATGCAATCCTGATCTCGTGCATGCCGCAGAAGCCCAACCGAGAATGAAAACTCAGACCTCTCTCTACGGTGCGGCGAGTGCGCCGCGCGTAGGATGATGATGGTGAATGGGACAACAACAAAAAAGAATAATCCAAGGTGATTTATAATCCGGAAGGGTTTGTGGTCGGTCCTCTCTCTAACTTGTTGCCAAACGGTGGAATGGGCTTGGCCGCCCGGGAACCAGGAAGGTGAATAACCTGTTCGATCTTCTCGTTCAACGAGTCGGACACGAGACACGTTGACACAGTTATCTGGTGCTGGTTATCATAGGATTTGAGCTATGTGTTGCATTAAAATGAAAGTAATCAAAATGAATGTAATTTTTGTGAAAATACATTCAAATTTGCTCTGTATAAAGTATTCCGTTTAACGGATAAACACTTTGGTACGAATCGAATGCTCCAAAATCTCCGCTCTTCGAGTAGAACGTGAAAGGGGCTTGGTCTTGAAATCCTAGTCTATCTGTGCACCGACCGGCTGACCTCACACAAATGTATGGGGATGTGTTCATTTTGATTCAACATTCACTAGAATCTAGGCCTAGATTCTTATAGTCTGGACAAGCGGTAAGAGTTCCTTTTCCGCGTTGTGAGCACGGGCGTTCTAGATGGTTGCTCATGGGTTTTTTTCTTCTTCGTTTCATTCTTTCTTTATCGGCGTTGCGCTACTATCAGCGTGTGCTACCTAGCTTTCGAAGAATGTTTCAACACGAATGCTGCGCGCCTATCAGCGGGATTTCTTCTTCCGTTGCCCCCGGGTACTGACCCATATGTGCTGCATGATTGCGAGGTTTTGCGATATGTAACTTGCCAGCATGCTGCATCGCTATCTCTGCACTTTACTCAGAGCTATTTTTGGGGTTTTTTCGCCTTTTTTCTCCCCAGTCGGTATGTGGTTGCGTCATGTTTTGCGTTGATTCGACCTTCCTTCGAGTTTCGTGCCTAACGTCAAAAGAGAGCATTGCAGTGGAGCCAGCCGCCATGGATCTCCTCCTCCTTCTCCGACAGCCCATGATGACAATGATCAGTGTCCTCACCCGTAGGTGCCTATCTGCAAATGAGCCAATTACCGGCTATCTTAAGCATTCGCTTCCTCCATCCATGACCGTCAGTGCCAATTCCGAGGGTGCAATTAATTGCCGAAACCGATACAGTGACGAAAGGGCACAAAATGAGCCCTTAGCTTCTTCATCATCACCGAGGGCTGTGGAAGAAGAATACGTCATAACTAAAACAAAACAACAACAGAAAAACGCTGCCACCTGGACAGGAGAAAAACACTTGCAATTATTTAAATTTGATCAATTGACCCTTTGACGGTAAGAAGAAAAACGGAGGAGAGTAGGAAAAAGTTTAAAGGAGGGACTTTTAACCCCTTTTCTGTGTCATGGTAGATTACGTCGTCTTCTGGAAGTGGCAACCCGACCAAGCAAACCCTCAATTATGTCTTTTCTTTTCGATTCACCTCTGTCGTCTCGATTTAACGATGGAGTGCCGAAAGGTGATACCCTCATAATGATGGCCAAATTATGGCAAAAAACGACAGTGACGATCAGTTTTAACTGCCTAAATGAGTTGCGATTACATGCATATTCTAGATGGCTAATATCGTTAGGAAAGTGTGCTCTCAATCGAAAAAAGAGCTCTTTATTCCATCAGGTGTTAAGATAGGTGCTAGTTATCGAGAAATACGTATAACTTCAATGACCATTAACTAATGTGCTATTTTCTTGCCGTTTCAGGTATGATTTCCTTTTAAATCCAACCATTTCGTTTACGCAACGACTGCCCAAAGATGCGTCAGGTAATGTTGAGTGCTTCTCGAAAAGATAGCCGCTTGACTCTTTCTTTTCAATTTCAAGCAACACTTTGTAGCAGCGTTAAGAGGAGGGATCTCCTCGTCCAACTTCATGAATTGTTAATTGTGCTTCGCATGCTTCAAAGGGAATAGATAAGCAAATGACAAATAAGGGCTCTTCTCACACCTCACACCTACCTACGAAAGAAATGAAAAAGATTTCTTGTGAACCGATGTGTTAAGCCTCACCAAAAAAAAGCCCAATATCATCCCCACTTCCTGTATCTACGTCATAATTCATTCCTACGAGCCTCGCTCTTGAATCGAACAAAAGGCGGAAGAAATACCTTCATTTTCGAGTTTGTAGTTCCGATTGATCTTTTTCGAAACACCTCCAAAGCATAAAGCACACTTTTGTAGATCATCATTAGTGTGGCTCTGTGTGTGTGTGCGTGTGATCGTTCCACCAATAACGATAAAGTTAAGCCACGATCCGATCCACAATTCCGGATCCCGGATAATAGTTCTGTTTTGTCTCGGGTAAGGCTTTTGCTTGGCGTTCGAAAGAATCCATGCTCCTTTCCCCCTCGCTTAACCAAAGGGTCAGTGAAAGAGGATCCCGCAAATACCTACAAATCACGATAACCCACGCAAGGGAGACTACGGTGGAAACCAACTAGATAGACTCTTTCTTACACCACCCTCGCACCAACATCATGCGCGTCTCGTGAAGCCTCCAAGCTGCGCGATCATCGAGTCGTCGGCCACTCGAGAAGATCTCGCTCAAGGTGTTGTAGTTGGCTCGTAGGCGACACCGTCCAGCGCCCCCCGGGGACTGTATATCAGCCTTCCCGATATGGTAATGCATGTCCGATGGTCAGTTGGCTTGGCCTCTGCTTGGCTGTCCACACATCGGGGTGCTTCTCTTTGCTCGGATTTAGGTTTTTATTGAGATGGCAATTGAATCGGTGCCCGGTGTGTGTGGTAATGCTGTTTCAGCGTCAGTACCGCCGCCTTCGTTGGGATGTGTTTTGGAGACGAATCCTCCTCTCTACAGCCTCAGCGCTCTCAAAACCGGTCCGTGAGTCAGTGTGTTTGTCTCTGGCCGGGTAGGATGCTGGCGTCGATGAAAGGTCAGCCGGTCGGTGCACAGATAGACTAGGATTTCAAGACCAATGCCCTTTCACGTTCTACTCGAAGAGCGGAGATAGTGGAGCATTCGATTCGTACCAAAATGGTTATACGTTAAACGGAATACTTTATCAAGTAAATTTGAATGTATTTTCACAAAAATAACATTTATTGGGATTACTTTCATTTTAATGCAACACGTAGCTCAAATCCTATGATAACCAGCACCAGATAACTGTGTCAATGTGTCTCGTGCCCGGCTCGTTGAACGGGAAGTTCGAACAGGTTATTCACCTTCCTGCTTCCCGGGCGGCCAAGCCCATTCCACCGTTTGGCAACAAGTTAGAAAGAGGACCGGCCACAAACCCTTCCGGATTATAAATCACCTTGGATTATTCTTTTTTGTTGTTGCCCCATTCACCATCCTACGCGCGGCGCACTCGCCACACCATCTGAGAGAGGTCTGAGTTTTCATTCTCTGTTGGGCTTCTGCGGCATGAACGAGATCAGGATTGCATTTCCTTCTATTCGATTATTCCTTTTTTTCCTTTTCTATTTCGCTATTTCCTTTGCGCGTTCTTCGTTGCAACTGCAGCCAAGAACTGCAGAGACGATCATCACTCGAAACATTCATCGGTGAACATGGTTTCCAATATCCGCTGTAGGAGCGAAGGCGACGGCCTCTGTCCTCTGTCTCAAGAGTCCGTCGTTCCCATGAACCCCACGATGAATTTGGTGAAATTGAATGAATGAGGTGAAGTTGATTGAGGCATTCATTATCAGCCCAGTCCGTCGGTTCATTCATTCATTCGTGGGTCGTTGCCGGGGCAGGACGTGTTTCTGCGTTTCGGCGAAAATTCAAATTCCAAATCAAAAATCCGTAAAAACTTAGCTAGTTTAAACCAAATTTGGAACACTCGCGGTGTGTTTTGTGCCCGAGGGTTTTGCCTCTCGTGATTCTAGTGTTCTGGGGAATTCAACGGGAAGTGAAATCACGGTTCGATTTGCGGTGGAAAAGCAAAAGGAAAATACATTGCGCCTGCGACGACTCGGATCTGTGCCAAAGTTAGCGAACGTGACGAAATTAACTTTATCGATCACCACACCTTGACGGGACGAGTGACAACATTATTTCTAATCTTGGATCTTCCGCCAGTGCACCTCACGCTCTCGAGTTCTTGTAGTTCTTGTGGCTGTTTCTGTTGTGCTGTGCTTCCGGTTCCTCACTACTCGCTTCCGATTCTCGGAAAAGCAAAGGCAGTTTTTGTCCCAAGTTCCAAGTGATCTAAGCCAATAAGTGGTGCCAAAGATGTTGTGGTGAATGTGTATGCAAATGTGCAATTCGAAAAGGGGTCTCGTGTGTAAAACCTACGAAACGATGTGCTGGTGAAGCCCCCGGGTTGTGTGATAGCCAAACCTAAGCAAAGTGCCGTGCTGTGCCGTGCCAAGTGCTGTCCTGTGCTAAATATTGTCCAAAATGGCACCATTCCTTTAACCTTCGCGGCGTGTGACATTAAGAACAAGGCCTTATAACTCGGCCCGGGCACATCCAGTTTGGCGAAGAAGAAGAAGGACGAGCTCCGGATTGCACAGATTGCCAACCAACCAACTCAACCCACCAACGCGCACACAAAATGACGATGCTAGCCGTAAAAAACTTCTTCCTCCCGGAGCGGAAGGCTCCCCCGGAGACACCAAAGTTTAGCCGCATGCCGGAGGCGTTCCTGCGCTCGATCCGGCGCCGCTCGTTGCGCATCAAACGTCCCAAGACGGTGATAGTCGAGCGGGAAAAGCGTAAATCAGGTAACTACACAGTGCACCAGCGCAGATGCCCACCTCGGGGGGGGGGGGGGGGGGGGAATCATCACCAAGAATGTCTCCTCCGTCCCGTTTCACTGCTCTCTATACGGTCCGGTAATCGCGCCACGTGCAAGGTGTTAAAAGATTCCGGCACGAAAAAAAAACCTCCCAAATCATCGATCGATGATGTCGTCGTCCCGCTGCAGCGGTGTGCGGGGATTTCAATTTCATTTCAAGGACAAACATCTCACGCCACTCGTTTGGCCAATGAGCTGTGGCTCCGGTCGCTTCGGGCTGTCCGGGCTGTGTCGTCTAACGATGATGAGGTGTCATCGCAAATGGGGTTTTTAATGAATATTAATCATCCTCATTTTCGGTGCTATCGGAGGGGGGGGCCTACGTTCTGGCACGCCGCAGTGGCACGTGGTGGGAGGGAGAGGCAAACCATGTGAGAAGCGAAAAAAAAATCGTGCCAAACCTCCTGCCCCCGTGGCGCACATATACTCCCTTTCATGGTGGTAGTGAAGGTGAGGTGCCATTACTGAAAGTCAACTCTTTCGTGCATGCGAAAGCACAAAAAAAAGGCTATCGCTCGCTTGTCGTTATCACGATTCCCAGCATCTGGCTGTCCTGCCGAGAGTGTTGCCGATGGTGCCAGAGTTGATGGTTTCGCGAGATGATTAGACACAAACACACACAAAAAAAAAAACACCACATCGTCTGAACGATGTCATTGTGGGCCGTCATCGTCGCCGTCATCCTCCTCATGGTATTAATGCAAATTTTGCCAGCGCGAACCACCGCGGGACGTCTATCACACGCAAACACATGTGTGTGGCACATGTGTGGGGTGGTTGTTGTCTTTTTTTTTATTACGAAAGGAGGGTGGAAGCTGCTTCTGCTTCTGCGAGTCCACGCTTAAGACTTCTCTTCGCCGGCGAGACAGCGACCGGCGCGACATAAGACGCTAGTGGGGATGATTATGATGTCGCGACAGCAGCCTCGACGCGCGAGGCTGGCTGGTGTTACGACGACGACGAGTCCCACAACCGAGGTCCATGCTTTCGTAAGTGAAATGCATCACTTTTTGCTATCTTCCCCCTTTTTTTTCGATGAAGATGATGATATGTTGGAAAACATGTAGCTTATGTTGGTAGTAGCAGCCGCGCCACTGGTTGGAGCGACGCAAGAGAGCCCCTTCTGTGGCTCCATTGGCCAACTCTGGCCGAGGTGAAAATGTTTTCGGATTTCCGCGACGCAAAAACCCTTACTACCGGCGGCCCTTCTGATAGACAAGAGTATGGGCAGCAGCAGTCTAGTCACCCTGAGGCTAGCGAGCATGCCAGCAAACCCGTGTTGACCAACTTGCAGTGATGCTCGGTACCACTAAGATAACGTACTCTTCGCCACCGGGGAATGGTTCGAGGTTTCTGGCCCACCGGCAACTGATAACACCAGCCAGTGCATAGAAAGGGGAATGTGCGGAGGAAAGAACGGCAAAGAAACGTGCTGCGTGCGATCTGCTTTGTTTGATAAGACCGCGAGCGAGCGAGCGCGCGAACCCCGGAGCAACATGTTTGATGTGTTTTCATTTCATTTTTTATTTATTTTATTTTTTTGCCAAATGGAACTCAAGATAAGATTTCAATCGAGGAGAAGGCCACCCCTTCCGCTCTCTCTCTCTCTTTTATCATCTCACCGCGAAACGCATTCGCGAATGCGCATGAAGCGCAAAGTCACACGAACCACCTCCATCGATCAGACGCCGGCCGGTTGTTGACTTGTGGAACCTAAAAAAGCGCACAACACTGCGCCAATGCACCACGACACAATTGAGCATGTCGAAGAAGAAAGTTGTATGTGTGTGGAAAACTGCCGCTGGTGGAAATTCCCTTTCGCCACACCAGCAAGGCGTTATCAGTAATTATCCCCCCTTGGGGCAGACCGCTCCTTCTTACTTTCACTACCACCAGCTGCAGCAGCAGCAGCAGCTCCGGCGGAAACAGAATGCTTCAACCGACGAAGCGGCCGCCCAAAGTTTTGTGAAGAAATTTTACGCTCATTACGGCCATCAGAGACCCCGACCTCGGCCGGGTAATGCACACGCAAATTCTCTCAGCTGACCGTTGCCAATTGCCAATTGCAGCCCATTTGCCGCTCGACATTATCATCGTCCTCGGTCCGGGTGAACGATGAAAGTGAATCTGCCGGCTGTCGGCGTGTGGTCAGGCGGTCGAGAATTCGGATCCGGAAGAAAGCCAATCTGTCCGTCCGTCCGTCCGTCCGTCCGTCCGTCAGTCCGTTTCCTTTCTTCTTACTTTCTCTCCAACGAGCGCGCTCACGCCATTTGCCGAACCTCGGTGAAGGTGAAAATATGAATTTATGACCTTGAAGGCGAGGCGCTGTTCTGGTTGGTGGGTTCCTGGATTTGGCTTGGGCACAATTTGATCCGCATGTCACGCAAAGTGCCACGGACCGCTGTTATGCCGTTTCCGGTGGTTCTCAGCTTCCGCATACACGGGAGAGACAGAAAGAAAGAAAGGAAAGGATAGGACTGAACTGAAGCATCGTCAGGGACGTCCCGCGTTGGCAGATGATGTCACTCCGTCAGCGAATTGATTCGCTTTGCGGGATCGATGAGCACCGCGGTGGTCGCGAAGCATGCGGTCACCACCGGAAGCCATTCTTGTGCGCCGCGAAGGTGGTCCCCGCCCTGGCCAGGACGTGTGCTGCGCGGGCATATGTTACGCATATGCGATTACGTGACCATCCGTCCACCGCAAACGTCGCAAACGCGCTACGCAATGGTGTTGGCCCTTGAGCAAAGGGTTTTAACCTTGGCCGGGGGACCGGGATTGCTGCGTGCTGCGTCTTAAGCGGTGCCTTATGTGACCGGTCCCGGAAGAAGGTTTTTAGATTGATCCGATTCGAATCACGGGAATGGATTCCTTTCTTTCTGGATATCGATTTGACAATTTGCTGTGTTGTACAGCACTTACAAGAGGTTCAACTACAGCGAGAGTCTGTCTGGTTGTGTCCTGGTTGACCGCTTTCGATCGTATGTTTTCGGCATCAACTTCCGTCCTTCATTTGCGGGCGACAAATTTGGCGAACCAAACATTACTTTCAGCAAAACCAAATGTGGATTCCGCTCAATGGCGTCCCACCTTTTGCGGTGTTGTTACGATTTCGTTTTGATGAACTACTAAGCACCGGGTCCGCGTTTTCGGGGCGTTGTTTTTGGTTTGTGTGGAAACGTTCCCTTTCCCCTTCTTGCCAAAATACGGAAACGTGACCTACAATGAGGTCCCCTGAGGAAGACGTTCCAAAACTCGCAAAAAAAAACCAACGGAAAACAACCTGAAATCGTTTCGGTGCGTTTCACTCCTCACGCACGATAAAACAATGGCGCCAGTGGCTAACTGGCACACAACGCCTTTTGCGCCAAAGAACCACATCTAGTCTGCGTCTGCGGTGTCGTTCCGGTGCGGTCCAGTCCGGTCCATCGCCAGGGCACGTCACACACACAAAACAAACAAACAAACTATACAGCATTTTGCATAATTCAGTTGTTTTCTCCGGCACATCATCGCATCGTGTGAAAGTCGGTCCTACGGTGATGATGATGGGGATGGAGTTTCGGTAACGGTGTAACGAATGGCACGACGCTGCTTGTGGCCACCGGGACCGATCCAATTATGATTTGAGTGCTTGCTTGCTGGGCGACCTTCGTTCTATGACAACGCTCAACGTACTAGGTTCGCAGGTTGCTACAGAAGCGCAAGAACAGAGCGAGAAGAATGCTCACTGATAAGCAGACACACATGGACTTACGCAATGCGCCGTACGTAGTAGCATAAGAGGCACACCCACAGTACCAGCAGCTCCCAGGTTGACCTTAAGCTGCTCCGGTCCGTACCACGCACCGCGTGCGTTTGGTGATGTTATTCGCACAAATTGAATCCCAAATTATGAGCATTAGAACACACACACGCACATAGGGTTGATGATGTCCGCTAGTTCAATTGAGCTCAGGCACCACCGTCTGTGTGGTTCCGTTGACCAGCGCGCATTCCGACCGTGGGGTATTCTGTCGTCATAAATTAACCATTTCCTTCCCACATACACACGCACACGCACGGACGGACGGTGACATTCAAACTATGCGCAACAGCGTGCGATGCGAAATTCCTTGGCCCACGCAACGTAATCGGTCATAGATGGCCATGCCCATGCGCTAGTCGCCAGCAACGACGACGGACGTTCGCTTCAAGATGTCATTTTGTCGGCTTCGAATTCCGCCATCGTGAATTGCTGCTGCTGCTGCTGCTGCTGCACGCATCATGCACAACCCTTCTCGCCCGGGCAAGAGTCGCGTCCCTTCTTTTTCCCAGCGACGACAATCTGGACAATGACAACAACCCTCGGGCCTCGAGAGGAGATCGCAACGAGGATCGAGCCAAACGGGAATCGGTGGCGACGGCGACGGCCGGCACCCTTTTGGCCTAGCTCCACCCCTTTCCGTCGAAGAAAATTGCATTTTCGGAAGGTGCAGCACCACACCAACCGCCGGCCAAGGCGCTTGATTGCAGTGCAAGATGAGAATAGAGAAATAGGGAAAGAGAGAGACCGAGAGAGAGAGAGAGAACCTTGGTTAGGATCCTTTATATAAGAACTGCAGGGAACCGCCATCGGAATGAAATGTCGGAACTCGGGGCATCGACTGCACTCGAGGCTAACGATTCCGTGTTGCAATGGCGCAGAACTTAGGATGTCGAGGAAGGAAAAAAATCCACATTACACGTGCAGCAGTAGGAGCAGGAACAGTATACAATCACGTGACTTCAACAACGCATCGTGCCTCAACTCGATTATAGGCCTCGAATAGTTGAGGTGCGCGTGGCGAGTGCGTGGCTCCAGGAATATCCTCATCTTATTCTTCTGTTTTAGAATTAGAAACCAACAAAAAACCGAGGACCCTAGAACAAACCACGAGACAAAAGTGGGACAAAATGTACTGCAGAAGAAGCTAAAGGTCTGAGAAGGGTATCCCTAGAAGACGAAGAGTGGGTGCCAAATAGACAAACAGAGACATAGAGAGAGAGAGAGAGAGAGGGAGCTGTAAAGGTTGAAGAACTACTGGCAGGTAGCTTCCGCGTGCTGTCTCCGGGACAGCTGCCAATCCAAAAAGGCAAAAAACCCGAAGAAAAGATACTCCGGTACTCCTTCTCCTTCTTCTTCTCCTTCTACTCCTGATCAGTTTCAGGCCGTGTGCAGCGGGCCAATTTAGATGCTAATTAAAAGAAGGCGATCGAGGTGTGCAACCGATCTCATCGCCGGACGACTCCGGGCACCGGACACCTTGTAGTGGGCACGGTCCCTCGGACCTAGTGGTTTTTTTTTCCCCCAGAAGATGTCATTGATGCGATGGGCGAATTCCATATTTATGTGCCAGTGTGTGTGTGTGTATGTGTGGTGCCTTTGCTTCTATCCGTGCTCCTCCCGGGCACCGGCGAGCATGATGATGATGAAGATGATCGAGGTGAAGGTGACGATGACGATCGAACCGGGAAACAGCTGTTTTCGGTTAAGAGCGATTCGTTTCGAGGAGTAGGTCGGTAGGATTATCCTTCGCTTACGGCAATGGCGGCGGATTCTTCGGGCGCAGCTCCCAGATCTTCTCGCTTTTTTGCTCACAAACCGGACGGCTGCAAGATGTGAGAGATTTGGATAAGCTCATTTCGGATTACCGGAGGGAGCCATTCGTTCAATGTTTTACTTCTGGAAATTTATGTGTTTTCGCCAGAACGCACTTCTCGCCGTATCGCTATTTCTTTTTCTTGCTTATGGTCGCGGATTATCCTTCCCGGTGTATCTCATGCCGGATGGCTCGTGCTTCATTCGTCAGTTTTCAAATATTATGGAACGTCTTCGTCCACCTGACCAAGATGTCAGAGGTCAGCAGCACAAGCACGGCGGACATGTCAGCGAAATGGAAAATTATTTTCTTGAAAAACTAATTACGAGACGCAACAGGAAACCAACGGAACAGCCCCCCGGACGTGGCAAAGGATGCCCCGGGAACATCTTCTTGGAATCCAATCCGGCATCTTCCAGAACTCTCCGCTCCGGTACACTCCGCAACCCAGCGGAAATTGCGATTTATTATTAGATCACGGAACACGGTGGATCGTGGAATGCTCGTTTGTTGTTTGTGTTCCCGCTCCCTCGCTCATTACTAAACATGTCCAGACATCCGCTACCGTCGGCCGGAATCGCTTCCGTGTCAATCGTCTCCCGTCGATCGAACGCCGATCGAGGGCGACGAAAGAGAACCGGATCCGGATTGACAGACCTCGGTACGCCTTGTCGGTGAACGATTAATCGTTTAGTGGATTGAACGGATGAACGCGAGAAGCGATAAGGATATGTGCGGTTCCAGCGAGGCTCGAAACGGATCAACAGGCGCCAGCAAACACCAAGAGAGAGGGACAACCATTAGGGACATGATTTATGCTCACTTTTCGATGCGTTTTCCCCATAAATTACTCGCACATCCGCCGGCAGCATCTGCAGTTCATCTTGCGCGGCGCGCGCGCGCGCGGGATACACCAGAACCACGGTTCGCCTCCATTCAATCCATTTCAATTAGCGCCAGCAATCGAGCGGAAAACCGGAAAACACGACGACATTCCATGTCCTGCCACCAGCCATACGCCACTCTCATTAACCTTCAAGTGCGGTGTGTGGTTCTAAAGGCATATGTTTAGAGTGCAGTGCAGTCCTTGATCCCTTCGCAGGACATCTCGCCGATGCACCGTGGTGCATATCTAGTACAAGACGACCATCGACCGGAGGAGCACTTATTACGGTTGACATCTTTCTTAAGAAGTTCGCGGTCGCGGTTTGTGGGACATGCCGGGGCCAAGGATGCAAATAGAAAACGAATGCACGGTCTCTCTTCCCTGCCAGGCGCAGGCGACCGGTTTTGTGATTGATGGGCGAGCATCATGACCTGGCCGCTATCTTCATCCTTCCATCTCCATCCAAGCGCCAGAGCCAGTTCGGTCACGGAAATGCGGAAATGCTTGTGCAGCAGCAGCTGGTGCTTGGTTGGCCTGTGTCCTGTCCACCGGTTTTTGACCCATTGTATCTTGTGTGTGCGTGTGTGTTGGCGCCCGGTTTTGCGACAAATTGACATTATGCTCATGCCTCAACACCCCGCTCTAGTTGAACCCCGCCCCATGCATACATGGTATATGATTATGGTTTATGCTGAATGCTGCTGGATTCGTTTGCGAGCGCGCGCCCCTTCCGGGTTGGTTTGGGTTGGTGGTGGTAGAGGTCCGCTTTGAAATCATTTTTATTACTTTATCGCGCCCTAAGGGCCCTCCGGGGTCCTGTGTTTTGGCCAGCACAATTAGCTCATATTTCATTGCCATTTATGAGGTTGCGGGACGATAAAAATCATTTCTGCGATGCCTGCTGCACACACGCACACACACACTGTCCCTATGCTCCAACGAGGACATTCGTCGTGCGTCATTTCTCTTCTGTCCTGCTGCTGAACGGGTAACTGACACACAACAGTGCGAAGGACCTTCCGGAATGGACATTGTCCACGAAAGCGCTTGTGGAAAAGGGAAAACGGGACGAAGCGCCTCCCTACCGCCTACCAGCGCAAGCATTCGAGCTTAAAACGATTCGCTTCGCCAGTGAGTGTCCTGGTCTGACTCTGGGTCCTCCGGGGCCCTTCGATCACCCCTCCGTTTGTGCGAATCTCCCTTCTCGTTTGTCCGACCGTCCGTGTCTCCCGTGCGTCGTCCCCGTGCGGCAAATTTGTTTCGTTGGCCGCACTTTATAATTGTATTATTACAGTTATTAAACCATTTTCCTTCCTCCGCGAGGCCGCTCGAACCCCGGTCGAAGTCAATTCAGGTGGTCCCAACCACGGAACGCGATTGCCGACCAGCGGGGCGAACCGTTACCGGTCCCCGGGGTCAGGTTTCTGCAACCGTTCTTCGCGACCATCGCCGCGGCCATTGAGCTACGCTAATTCGTTCCACGTCACATTTTGCATTTTGGCCACTGTCCGTCGTCACCACCACCCCCTGCTTTTGGCGCATTCGATCGAACGCGAATGCGCACCTTCTGCGCGCGCCCCATAACTGTCAACCGTGTACACGCCTCAACCTTTCGCCCTCAACTGACAGGGGGAGGGAGAAAAATAACGCCCTAAACGGAGGGTGTAAATACATTTCATTAACCTCGCGTCAATGCAACAACGACGGAAGAAAAGGGACAATAAAAGGACGAGAGAGAGCGAGCGGTTGATGATCTACGCATCAACGCTGACAACGATGCAATGATTGTCAAATATTTGACGTATGCTAATGTTGCTCTGCTGCATCTCTGGTCCCCGCAAATCGGCGCAGACAGTCGTGTCAGGCCCATCATCGGATTGGCGAAGCGTGTCCAAAAGAGGCATTTGCCTGATAACCGTAGCGGTCGATAGCGCAGGGGGCAATAATCGAATTATGCACGCGCACTCGCGCATCAATGGTAATGAGGCACACCTTTCGCGTTAACACATCGCACACGCGCACACACATGCCAAACGGTGGCCAAGTGAAAGCGCATCTATTCAAATGTAATCTCTTATGTGTGTTGGCTTCCTCTCACGGGGGGTTTTTTATGTGTTTTCATTTTTTTTCTTATCGTTTTGTGAGACCCGAGTTCGCCCGACATTTGCGCACCGTTTGCCAATTGTTCAAACAATTGTTTTCCTTTCGTTTCGTACCCCCCTAAGACATGACTTTCACTTACCCCGCGTGTGGCGTGGCGTGGCAATCGTCCTCCACCCCACAGGGGGTTGACCAAGCTTGGCTGCTCGATCCCCTCTGATGAACCAGATAGTGCTGTGATCACTCACTGGAATGTGTGTCCAATAAATTCTCGAGCGACCGTTCTTCCGTTTGCGAAAGGATGCAGCTCGAGAGGGCTGCCGCAATCAACGGTGCCCCCACCCCGGAAGCGATCGCACGCAGTGACACTCTTCAATCAAAACGTTGCACGGAGAAGAATGTCATATCACGCTGTGAACGCTCGAAGGATCAACGAGCGCAATGTTTGCACTGCATCAGAGAATCATGGAATGGCTAGCCTTTTTTTTTTTTTGAGTATAAATCGTGGCTCATTTCTGCGCGCCGTAGCTCTGGTTTCGCACTAAGATGCCAGCAAAACGGACAACATACGAAAAACCCCCGGGAGGGCTCAATCAAACGGCACACACACAGACGGCATCAATCCCAGTGGTTCTTTCTTCCGAGGAGATCACCCTCGGTAGCAGGAGATCGATTTTGGTCCTTCCTCGTCTGGATCGGATCGAAACACACATCACATCATCATCATCACCGAGGGTGAAAGTGAACCGATGAGGAGCTGCGCTCAGGAAAGGGAACTAGGTGTGATAGTTTATGGTGACAGCTTTGTCACCTTTCGCTTCCTCGTTGCTGCTGCTGCTGCTAACGCTGCATCAGACGCAACGGTTTGATTTTATGTTTCGTTTTTTTTGACACATCTTGGCAGCCATTGCCACTGCCACATGCGTTCCAATTTACTCAACTTACGCCCATGGTAGCAGCGACGACGGGGGGTGACACGGAAGGAAGAAAGACGGAAGAAAGGGACAGAGAGAGAGAGCGGGACATCAATCGCTGTAGATCATACTTTATGCACCGTTCGACCGTTTTTGGCCCAGACAACTGCCCTGGTATGTGCAATGGTGGGCCATGCTCATCTTCTTCTCTTTGGACCTCTCAATCATGAGCAGCAAGCGGTGGATCGGAATCGGTCGAGGGAATCACGCACTAAGGGTGTCTGTCTGTCAGACGAAACCGAAAGGTTAATAAATTTCAAATGATCATCAATGTCCTTTCTCCGATGTGTGGCGCAAGAGTCGATTCAGGGGAGGAATCGAAGGAGAAAGCGCCACCACCACGGAGAAGGGTTTGTTAATGCGTTTCTCGAATCAAAATGGAATAGGCCTAGAGGCTAGATAAGGAAGTGGATAAACTTCCTCTTGCTAATTGCTTCAACTAGATGCTCCGAAACCACGGGAAAAGGACGTTTACGACCTCTCCAGCGAAATGATTGCAAAAACTCTTTGTAGAAAACGTTTTCCCAAAAAAGCGTTTCGCCGAAACTTCATTCTTCTTGGAAACGCCTCCAGGCTCCAGGGTTGTGAAACCGAATCCCGCTCAAGTTTACCGATCCAGAACGCCTCAGAGTTGGTCACGAAAGCAGCAGCAGCAGTTCGTCCTTTCCCCCTTTTATCCGTAGCCGATGCTTCAGACTCACGAGAACGAGAAGTGCCGCCCAGCTAGATCGGCGTGGCCACAGGTTAAGAAGTAATAAAACTAACGATCAACCGGCGGCGGCTGGTCGCGCCTTTTTTGGCTAGCGCTAGTTCGTTCAGTCACCAAGGAGCTGCTCTCGGTGCGCACAGCTTTGAGTGGAATTTAATTTGCGCAAAATATAAATTTTAAATTGAATTGCTTCAAGCCGTGCTTCCAGAACCCGGTTTTCTTCCCGGAACGCGCGCCCGTTCCTTGGTCCCCACCGAAAGGCCTCCGTAAGGATTCCGTAAGGATTCGTAATTCGTCCATAACGTTCGTTGCCTCCTTGCTCTATCTCTCAAGTGCCCTGGAGGATGGATGGGCCACCGTTATTATTCAGTAATGGGTACTAGGAGCATTCCGACACACACAAACACGCACGCACGCTTGCACGAAGAGTGCGTTAAGCCCGCTCAGAGGATCGCGCACAGGATGTGGAAACATGTTTCCGCTGCTGCTGCTGCTGCTGCTGCTGCTGCTGCTGCTGCTGCTGCCTCTTTATGCTCGAGGTTTTAATGTACGCGCGCATACAAGATGAAGCAACAGCCTAGGGACACGGCAGGCATTGGCAGCACCAGAACTCTGAGCTGGTGATCGAGTTTTCGCTAGATAGAAAGAAAGAGCGAGAGGGCCAACCGGGCAAGGACCACCAGATACGATGGCACCGGCAGCAGCAACAGCCGCACCAGCCGCTCTAAAGGGGTTTAATGCGCGAAAATTGGGAACTCGTTACAGTTATGAACGTTAATTATCATACTGCATTAATGTGTGCCGCTAAAGGATGCGTTAAATTGTGAAATGGAAAAGGAATCGCAGGGCGCGCGACGATCCTTTTTGGCCACGACCGACCACCCTGTTGCCTCCCGTCCCGTCCCGTTGAACTTTTCGGTGACGAAGGACACACACACACTCTACATGTTTGGCAAGTTTTTGGCGATCGCCGCGGGCATTGCCGCACCGCGATCCGCGACGAATTGCGTTCGTCCTGTGCTGTGCTTTTGATGAATGGCCATCCCGAGGCCGCGGCCGAGCAAACCGACCTCCTAAACACAACGGCAACGGCAAAGGAAGACCCATTATGTGGGGTGCCATTTTTGGCAAACATTAATGTTTTAATGCGGCTATGTTGTTGTGCCAGTATGGTTGTTGGTTTCGTTTCTCTTTTTTTTCTCGCTCTTTCCTTTTACACTCCGGGCCCTCCGAAGGCCAGTAATCTGGCCAAATGTTTTGATTTATAGGCTGTTTGAGGGCAATTTTTATTAATGATCCCTTTTTTCTGTCCATTTTCTCTTCTTCGGTTTTAGGTAAGTGGCGCAACGTCTAGAGACAGTAGCCTAAGGGAACAACAACGCGTATGGACAGAACAGGCTTCACAAGGACACAGACAGTGGTGTTGACGAGGTGATTGCTGGCACTCGCTGCCCGCGTTTCTATGTGCTACATTGTACGGCGAATGTGAGAACCCTTTAAGTGGCCAATAGATGGTGACACCCAGCGGGAGGTAGCCCCAGTAGGCTACCAGAGTGACCATGTCGTGGCGGACCGTGAAGAGGCAAAAGATGCTGCGCGTTGTTGCTGTTGCTGCTGCTGCTGCTGTTGATTGAATAGGGCCACCACAATTAACGGTCGCCATCGGAACCGGAACACGCCCCATGTCCGTTGCCAGTTTGCGACCTTTGCAATTTGTCACCTGAATTAGCCGCCACCCGCTGGGTTGGCCACTTCACGGCGGCGATACCCGGCACAGCACACCCAACTCCCCTACGTCTGGTTGTGATGACTGCGAAATGACACTCCTTGTGGCCCACAGCAGGACATCTCCATCACGAACAAGAAACCGACTTACGACGATGCGGCAAGCTCTGCTTCCGATCACAGACGGCAACAACAGTGTCTCTGGGCAGCTTGGCGAGATTCCCGCGCGGCACGTCAGCTATACCCGGTTATGTTTGTTCCTGTTCGCGGTGTCCCTTCGTTTTTTTGCGCACATGGCCATCCCTTCGAAGTCGCGAAGTGCATTCCGACGCTCCGATAGCTGCGTTTTTGGCAATGAATAATAAGACCAACCGGGAGGAATGGTGGCGACGCAGGGTTAGCTAAGGTTGTGTAAGACGATGCTAGAATAACAGAACATTATCTGCAAACAGCAAACACACGTACACACACACACTCACCGTGCGCTATACGATATGCTTCCGCGGCACCCCGCTACACTCATCCGATAGCCATCAGCGACATAGCATGTCCTTCCTTCCTGGGCACCCTTGCTTCGTTTTTTTTTGCCTCGCGAAAACTGATCCTTTCGCGCTCCCGGTCCCGGTGGATTGGAAAGCAGTTCGCGGTACAGAATCGGGGAACCGGAGGAAATCGGAAGAGAAGTCCCTGGTTGCAATGCTTCCCCCTTTCTTTCGCTTTTTTTTTGTGTTATGCCTCCCAACAATCCAGCACCATTGTTATGCAAGTGGTGCGCCCTATTTTATGCAAAACGGGAACGTCCTCTCGCTCTTTCTTGAGCGGTGATTCTTGTGCTGCTTCCCGTTTTCCAAGTGGAATGTTTTTGCAGGATGTTTTTCTGCCCTCGAAACTCGAGGATGATTTTGAACTGGTTTTTTAGCTGACAATTTGACTGCACCGACAAGGCACCACCGGGGACGGCTCCCCGAAAACCAATGCCTCGGGGAAAACTCCCATTTCTCCCTTTTTTATCAAAAAGGTTTTTTCGGCGCCGTTGTAAGGGAATTCGCCAAATCCGCAAACCAGCGCTGCCAAAAAATCAGCGCAGCTCCGCCCTTTGCGAATGCAGCTTCGGTGACGCTCAGATCGCAGGCATGGACTGACGAATGAATACTAAAGCAGCACTCAGACTGCATGCCGTTGGTGAGCTAACCGCCTCAAGCACTATCTCACGCCCATCGCATTGAGTAGAGAAGAGTGTGTGTGCTTGCTGCTTGAAGCTATGAAGTGAGCCATAAATGATAAACTAGTTCCCAATCAACAGCCGCAGACACTGCAGACCTGTTGCCAATTAACTGCACAATCGCTTCCAGGAACCTTTTGACGCGGTGCATGAAGATGTTGTTGACAATGAAGGATTGTCACGAGAAGACCAGTTCCGGAAGAATCCTTTCGTCCCAATGACAAATCAAAACCCACTGTGGATCTGGTCACTCGCTCGCTCGCTCATCAACACGGGCGTATCGAATGGTCACGAAGCAAGCGACGAATTCTCAATGCAAGCTGCTGCAAAGCGCACAATTCTGTCCAGTCATCGGTGTGCAGCATAACTGCATCCCGTGATTCGGCGAGGTGCGTGCTTCTTGGGAATCTTGGGAAACTCCCGGACATCGTCCTTCCGGATGACCTTTTCTCCCTGCACACAGAGAATGGTCAGAGCACAATCGGCCTGTAATTAGCGTTGAAAGAACGGCGACCATGCCGGAGCAAACCAGGATCTTCGATCCAACTGGAGCACAGTTAATGCGTGTGCTTGTGTGTGTCCATCCAGTATTCGGGCCAACATGACAAAGCACGGTTCCGGTGGACATGGCAGGACGCTTCTTCATCAGCTTATGCAACGGATTTACGCATTACGGGGTTTGTTTGTGTTTTCTAGGTCGCTGTTTGGCTTCCAGAGAAAAAAGGGGGTCGATTGCAATCTAGGGACATAACGACGGATTCCGTGAGCTGTGCACCCAATGTGCGGGCGCGCGGTAGGCAGGCAGGGAGGCAGGCGAGGGAAGCAGACCCAAGATGAAGACTTTCTTCGGCCAGCGCCACACGGCACAGCAGCTGCTCTGTCTCGGCGTCTCCTTTCTCGAAGATCCTTTCGTGACCTTCGCCAACCTCCACAGATTGCTGCTCCCGTCCCGCTTGCCGCTTACGCCAGCCATACCGTTCTCGGTGCGCTATTGATCCCTTTTTTGTTCCCGCAGAACCCCGAAGGCACATGCCTTCCAGATCTGGAGAATCTGGAGCAAACAGTGCCGGGCGCACGCCACCAAATGCCTTCCCCCTGATTGCAGCTTTCGGTTTGGGTCGAACTTTCCTTCCGATGATTCCTTCTTTCGGAGAACGGAAAGACACACATATACCCGGACGGACGGAAAGGACGATTGAATCCTTTCAAGATGAGCAAAACAAAAGAACGGGAGAAAGATCGGCCAAGAAACGGTTTCAAAACCGTATGTAATGCAAGACAGCGACGCAAGCACCTCTGCGATGTGCGAGGGTGCTGGATGAGTTATTGGCCCGGTCGATCGTTCGGATCGATACCGAGGAGAACCAGAAACACCTTTCCAATGGTACGGTCTTACGCCACCACTCGTCCCGGTGACCTGTTTTTGAGGTGAGTCTCGATGCTGCAATCTTGTCGCTGCTGTTGCTGCTGCTGCTGCTGTTGCTACTGTCGGTTGTTCGGCTGCAGTTGCAAGGCTGCCCGGGGCCACACGGCCGCTCTTGCAGACAATCAGATCATCCGCATCGTGCGAGGGACGGAAGATAAATATTGATTTTCAAAAGCTTTCTCGCAAACAAAAACGGCTGCTTGCGTTTTTCTGTTCGTTTTCATTCTTGGCCTTTTTACAAACGCAAACAAGCGAGTAGCCTGGGCTGTGTTTGCCCAAGCGAAAAACGTTTCCCGGTTTTCCCGTTGTTTGGCCATTTCTCTCTCTCTTTATGCCCCTGTAGACGTCATAACAGACCCAACATTCCTTAGCTCGGTGTTCTCGGCTGGTACGCTGGAAATCGCACCGCTGTAGGAGGTGAGTTATTTTCTGCGCACGCCAAGTCCGGAGATTTCTGGAGATGGATTGCAGCCCATTTACAGCACGGAAACGCACTCCGTTCCGTTCGTCTGGTATGATTTGTGGCCGATCACGCTCGACAGCATAAACAAACAAGTCGCTGCAACAGCATCCAGCACTAATAATAACAATAATAAACGATCGACGATTGGAATGCCAATCGAGCGAATATCCGCCAGAATGCAAGATGGTTCAATCCGATCCGATCGTCATCGTCGTCAGCCGCATGAAATTGGAATACCGAAGTGCTGCACAAGTACCACAACAAGATATTGATCTCTTACTGTTCAATTAAACGGCTAGCAACACCATAATGAAGTAGTGCATCCGGAGCGGGGAAATCATAGAACAAAATTTCGTATTCCATCGCGAGTTGCCGGCAAATCATCATTAGGCATCGGGGGTGTCAAAATCGTTGCGGCGCGCGGTAATTACGCGAAACGCACAGTAGCACCAGCACATTTTGCATGCGGCGGAGCGTGACTGTGTCTGCTGCTAAATCGACGCTTAACTCAACGCCCCAGTGGGCGCTTGAAGCGGTCACCGAGGCTAATGTATGCTAACTCGATCAATCGATCGACGGACCGATGGTTGTCCGTCACGTTGCCAACCGTGGTGGCCCCACTAGAGGCGCCCAGAGCGAAAGGGGGAGAGAGTCACGTTACGCCAACGCTCACGTGTGCACCGTTTGCAAGGAGGGCTAATTGATTTATCTGAGGCCAATACACTTCTGCACCTTTGGCTGGTGGTCGTCGCCAGCAACCAGCACTGGAAGCCGAAGGCAAGCTGGAAACTGTAGACAGCCGGTGCCCGCGTCTGGTGGTGAAAGTGGTGGGATACGGGTACGCGCTGCAGGAGGAGACGTTGCATAATCGTTGCTGGTTGCACGAGACGGTTGAATTCCCGTGACGGGCCCGTGGGGTCGAGGAGTCGTAGCAAGCACACCCCTTTTTCCCGTTCTCACTGGTGAACGGTTTTGTGGGTTTTCAAGTACCAGACTACTGAGATGAGATTGGTCTTGCATCGTAATTAGAAAACCATGGAATGGTAACCGATTTGTGATTTCGATTCAGCTAATTCCGTATGCTCTGAAGGATGCCAAGGATGGTTGTGTATCGAGTGAGGTATCCTTTTGCGTCTTAAGCGGATTACGGGTGATACCAGCGAGGGAGAGAGAGAGAGAGCAATGATATTGTTTGCTTGAATTCATCTTGAAGAGCAGTCAGCAGGCTATTAGCGTTGAAAAGGGTTTCGCTGCTATCGGTTTGATGGTCTCGATCTCGCCGAAGCGGTGCTACCATAAAGAGGATTAGGTTTGAATTCATTTTGTAACATCAAGCTGTTACAATGTTCTTTATTCATTCACCAACTACCTTCTTTCAGTTCTACACAATGTACGCTTTTTATAAAACCGTTTTTATAGTCCAGAGCGATACATCCCAACGAAGTAACGTTACTCGTTGTTTCGGAATGAAGAATTTGTGTTACGTGAGCGAACTGTGTTGACAGAAAGCGTCCAACGAGCGCGCGCGTGTGTAACAGGTGTTTCTTCCTCTGTTGCTTGTTGTAGCACAGAACGATCAAGAACGTCCCACCACATGCGTTTGATGCATATTAAAACATCACCTTCCTGCCGCTTAAACCACCAACCAAAACAACGAAACACCCTCGCCGAAGGGAAGGGAAGGAAGTCATCGCGTCATTCGAATCGCCGCGAAGGATTTTTTGGACGCGGCTTAAGGGGAGCTGTCGTGCTGAGTCAGAAGCATAACTAAACGTCTTCTCGATGCTAGCGGCTGGAGCAAGAACATAGCGACCCCCACACACTACACTACTCGCTTTCTATGCTAACTTCAGCTACCACTCTCTCTCCCCTCCGGGGGGCAGCACCAACAGAATGAGTGGTCATTAAAGCGTTCGTTAACCTCGCGCCAAGTGGCCACTCGGGAGCGATCCAGCCGCTTCGACCGACCGAACCTTAGCATAATAACAGTTTAGAGGCTTAGATTTCGAGGCAGGGCAAAACCACGAGCAAAGAGTCGTAAAGTGGGCTCGATTAGAACACTTTTGTAGTCATTTTCGGTTTACGGTTTTACGATAAGACGACGCCTGCTCTGGTGTGCACCACGTGAAGATGACCCTCTCGAGACTGGAAACTCATCATCATCATCATCACCATCATTCTGAGACAAACAATCGAGCGCGAGGAGGAGGAAGAGTGCTTCGACAGGAAAAGTCACCACCGCAACTGTTTCCTATGCTTAACGAGAGAGAGCCGGCAGCAATAATTATGTTACGGTCCTGTGCTATGTTCCGGAAACTTTTTGATCCCCCTCTCCATCGCAGGACATTTAGAACGCTCCACACTCCACGGTAGAAAAAGGGGTTCGATGATGCAGTTTTGCATGTTTAATTAATTTATGCCCCAGGAATTGACGAAAGAACCTGAAGGGATGGCACTGTGTGTGTGTATATTTTACCTCGGATTGTGTGTTGAGAACCCACGGTGGGAAGCCCGCAAGACGCAACGGAAACGGAAGTACGGAGTATAGAATAAATGTATGCAACCCCCGGGAGCCGCCGGCCGTTCCCTGGATCGCTTTTCGAGAACTGATCGGTGCATAATCGGTGGCCGAATCGGTTTAAGACAAAACAAAAAAACCTTCTGGTGTTTGAGAAAAAAGAAGGGAGAAGGGGGCGCATGGATTGTTTTTTGAATTGTTGCGGAAGAGAAGCGCATAATCAGCGGGAAGCCCATTTCCGGGCCGGCGGTTTGTGCTAGAGCAGACAGCAGTAGCGGCAGCAACTCATTTGTACTGCTCTTCCACCGGTTGGCCCCTCCTCACTGGAGCGTGAAAGTGAGGAAAGGCGCCCGCCGGAACCATCTCGAGCAGCAGCGGCAGCAGGAGGACGGCCGGAAAGGGGAATCCAAAATAAAAACACTTTTCCTCCCCCTGTCCGCGGCTTGGGGCGGTCCAGTGATGCGTGATGATGGCGCATCGATGGCCAAGAACTTCGAACTCGATCGAAAGCATATCGTTCCGCACCCCTTAGCTGATGGTAGGCGGCGTCTTCTGGGCGTTGTGGTATGGAGCATGATGAACCCCGGAAGCGGAGGGGGGGAAAACATTTTCCGCTTCATTATTTTCAATTAGTTGCGAATAGACCGACTCTGCAGCCCGATTCATGGTTGCTCATTCCGGACGCACCGGGCACCTGTTCGGGGGTCTGTCTGGTGTTTCCATGCTTTCCGCTCGATTGGTCACTTGGGTGCTGTAAACCCGACAAGGTCACGGTACTGGCTACTAGCTACCAATTCTTGAAGGGAATCGTTTTCCTCAATGTCCGTCCACCACCACGATGTTTATAGTCACATCGAATGCGCCTTACTGTCACGGATCACTTAGTGCCCTCGGGTGCGACTCGGGCATCAAAAGGAGCCAATCCTTTCCACCAGCGACAAGAGATCTACCAGAAATGCGGACAATGCGGAAACCTTGGATGGATTGTGACAATTGTGTTTTATGCTGCAGAATGCGACACCATCATAGAGAGGGAGCAACATGGGAGATAAACATGCTGCAGCTTCCTGTTCCAACGACGAGACAACAGAGGCAAACGGCCAAGCAACCATGCCAAGAGTGCGGTTCAGTCGGGGGTCCCTCAACCACAGCGGCACAGCGAAGGCTATTTTTGGAAACCTCCGAAAACTAATTTAGCGCCAAAGGCAAACAGACGCCGCGAACACAATGCTGCACCACGGAACAGTGGCACCCATGTATCCCCACCCCGTACACTACCCGTGGCTACTGCTGGCCAGTCTGGACCGTGCTAGCGTCATCTTCCGCGCGGCGACCGATCAGCGGAACTGCGGGACAAATTTCATTAGTTTTACGGCCCCAAAAACGGCGGGCGCAACGATGGCCATCAAGGATTAATGCATGACGACGACCAGCAGCAGTAGCAGCAGTGTGTATTTGTGTTCGCGCTCTGTTGCTGGGTGGCATCCTCTCTTGCACTCCGTGGTCCATTCCTCCCAGGGCCAGCACGGAATGTCTTGGTGGCTGGCTGGTTTTATGTTCTACGCGCGCTAATCCGCGACAACGGTCGCCTCAACGACCAACGATGGTGATGATGACGGCGTCGTCATCGTCGCAAGTGGAAATTAGTGCCAAGAGGCGAAAATGCGGATGTCGGTGCTCTACGCCATGTTGGCGATGCTAAGAGTCCGGAGGAGGGGAGGTTTAACACGAGCAGCATCGTTGGTGTGCCAGCTGTGTTGCAGTTGTTGCAACCGCAAGCGCATCTAATGCGATTTTACGATATTCCGTGGCCAAGAGGGAACGGAGAGCACCAACATGAAACATGCTCTCGTGCAGAAAACACGCGCGATACGAGCACGCAGGATGTGTGTGCGCGCTGAGGTGTAAATGATTTGTTTGAACCATTTGACATCGTAATTTATGATCGTTAACGGCACACACACACACACACACACACACACACACACACACACACACACACCGGGGTGGACACTAACAAGCGAAGCAATTTGAAATATGCTGCCACACACACACTCTGCTGGCACTTGGCACCTTCCGTTTGGGTGGTGATAATGAAAAATGGAGTGCGTAGAGAGAGAGCGATAGAAAACTCGAAAATGTCTCCGTTGGTCGCCACCGTTTTGGCATTGCGTCATCGCGAGTCATTCCCCCGGCTCCGTTTATGGCACTTTGTGCAAAAGATGATGGTTGGGTTTTTGGCCGGATCGCGCCTCAATCAAGTGTGAAGCAGCGCGGCGCGCACAAAGTGTGGCCACAACCAATTAGTGCCACCGTTCCGCCACCGACATAATCGTTACTCCAACCAAAGACTTTTCGTTTTGTTTTTTTGCTCCATTATTTTTTTTTCTACTTTTTTTTGGATCGAAAACCTCCCACTCGAATCGGGGTCGCGGTCACGCCAATGTTGGGAATCAAAAGTGAAACCGAAGATTACCCGCCCGGGGTGGCGGCGGCGCCACATTGCCCAAGGAATCGGTTCGCGTCATCGGCGTTACGGGGGACGATTATCGGTGGTTGGGCGTCACTTTGAAACTGTTCCAAAGTCACCCCTTGGGGTCTGAAGTGTCCATCTTTCACAACCCCCAAAGAGCCCCCAAACCCGTGAATCTAAGCACAGCACCGGCAACATAGTAGGCGGTGAGTTAAGCCATTAATGTGGAAACAACTCGATCGCCGATACCGATAATGGTCTCTGTTCTCTCCTTCTCTTGACATTCGAAACACTTATTGTCACCCAAAAAAAGGCGGCCAACTTGTCTTCCCCCTTGATTCTTGATGCTGGTCGCGTGGGCGCTCGCGAATTCTGGTTCGCACTCCGCCGTCCGTGGTGGAACATATGGTAAATGACTTATTCCGTGCTGGCATGACAACGCGTTGCTCGTTGCTATCTCGAAGCAATGGCCGTCCAAGCAACAAACTGTCGTCAAAATGCAGAACGAGCTCTCTGTCTTTCGAGCAGCAGGACGGACGGACACGACAGACAACCGGTGGTGGATTGGTGGTGCTCCCGATGGTGGTTGGCATTCCATTCCATCACCGTCGCGATAGCAAAAAAAACCTTTAAAAAAAGTGAAGGCGTAACAGCAAAAAAACCGACCCAAAGGAGAGCGTTGCGGTATTCAAATTTATGCTACCATTTCCATGCAAATGCGAATCACTGAACCATGTGTGTGTGTGTGTGCGTGTGTCACTTTTCGAGGACAAATTGCATTTCATCATTTATGTGTGTGGTTAAAAAGAAAGGAAAGAACGTGAAGTACCCTTCCAATTGCGGTTCGATTGCGCATAATAAAGAGCGTTCCTCGTCCTCCGTCATTCCCTGTTTCGGGATCTCTTTATTTGTGGAACGCATGGAGAGCGCACTCTGCACACACTCTAATCCACGGCAGACTATTATGCAAGACTCTTCAATCCCCAGCAGCACCAGCAGCACCAGCAGCAATTGTTCAAATCAATCCACCTCAATCCACCACGTCTAATTCTCGATGCCAGTTTTGGGACAACCCCTTTGGGGAGAGGGAGAACCGCCAGC
>NC_064874.1:69201056-69211056 GCF_943734745.1 Anopheles darlingi
AATTGGTTCTGCGCCATAGTACCTTCCCCCGAGGGAAAGAGGGCCATTAGGAGGAATAGGCTGCTGCATCATAACAATGCAACAATGCTCAGCATGCAACGATAAAGATCGATCGAACACTGGTGATCCAGTGGCACAGTACTGTGCCAGAGGTCATTAACGGCGCATGTGCCACTGAGCTAGTCCATGGATCGATGGCCAGGCAGATATGCGCGAGCTGCAAAAGGGAGGGCGGAGCCGATGGGCTGTTTGGTGCAATTTATTGCACTTTAATTACTTTCTCCACACACACGCACACCACTGTGAGGTGATGCCGATCGACGCCAGCTTTGATGCCTTATTTGCATTGCTAATCAGTTTGTCGGTAGCGGATCGAATGGCTTCCTGATTTTGCATGCCACAGGCCAGAGCAGACTGTTTAGAACATGGACATCATCATCATCATCATCGTAGCACCCGGGCCCACCGTCGATGAGAAGGATGGGTTCTACCGTTATGTGGCAAACCAGTTAGGCCCGACAGAGCCTCCTTCAGTAATGGGTTGTTGTCGAATGAGTTTTTTACGATTTATTGATCCCTGGCCCTGTCCGTGTAACGTGTGCATTGACTTTCTATCGCTTCGTGTACCGCCAACCCCGGGTTCACTTTACGCTCCCACTCTTTCTCACCCTTCTCACTATCAGTCTCGTGTTACAACGGATCCGGAGAGAGAGAGAGAGAGAGATAAAGAGCGACAAGGAGAGCGAGATGGTGCGGATTCGATCCGATTTCCATTCTCCCATTCGGGGAGGACGTATAAATTGTCGATTTCATGGCTGCAGCATCAGCCGCGAGTGTCGGCGTGGCGTCAAAGGATATGCAGACGACGACGACGGTGCTGGAGAGGCAGATTGTAATGCTAATATCGTCCTTCTTCTTCATCAGCTTCAGCATCGGCATCGGCATCGGCATCATCATCATCTGGCACACGGCGATCGGTCGGATGTGATGCGAAAAAGGAAACCTTTGGCGCACCCGGGGCTCCGGGTTTGTCGCGGAGAAGGAACCCCTGAACCCCGTGCTCAGTAGATCGGCAGACGAGGTGCCCCGCTTTCGACCGTCTTTCGATCCGTTCCGCTTCGCTTTCTTCGATTCCTTTTTCCCCGGTGGTGCGCACCGTCGTGCTATCTGGATTCTGGGTCTTCGGTCGCTATGCTGCGACGACGACGACGACGATGACGATGACTACGGGGTAGATACGCCGCCATCGATAAAGGGCTGCTGCAGCCTCCGAGCAATGTCGTTTCGATTATTTATCGCTTCATTAGGGGCACCAAAGATCGCTTGCAACCTCGATCCTAGAGGGCCCGAACCGTGTTCCGTTTCCATCGGAGACGAAGGCGCGCAGTGCATTATGCTCCGGATGATGGTGCACATGTCGATGCAGTCCTTGACACTGTATGTTACAAGCGGAAGGATGCAAACAAATAGACGGAGCATGTTTATGGTATAGCTATCGTTTGCCACGAGGAACTGTTGGAATATATGCATATGAATTCGTTATTTTTTTATATCTGAATAGTAATGTTTACTAAACAAAATTCTATGTTGAACCAGTCGAACAATATGTAACGACTCATTGGCCTTACCAGTATCCCTTACGGGACCTACTACATGGTGCATCTCTCTTTGCATTTTGCGTTCTAATTCAAATGAAGGCTTCCTTCAAAACCAATTCACAAGACACACAACAACAGCAGCCTCTTTGAAATGGCCAAGCACGTCATCAACACAGAACGGAATCCAAAGCCACAAATATCCTCTCGCCCACAGAACACATGTGTTACGTGCGCTGTCCAAGGGTTTGTCAGCCACTCGCCTGACACCGGCACAGTCGGTGACACAAAACACCCTTTAATTATGTGGTTCTCCCCTCCGGGCGGTTCAGTTCGCGCTGGCGAGAAAAGAGCTGAAAACAACGAGCAAAAAAGGAAATTCAATCAAACAATCAGAACATTAAAATGCTGCCATACTCCGGAAGTCGGCTATGACGATGGGCCGGTACGGGTGGTGGTGATGCGTGTTTGCGAATGCGCGTGACCCCCCGCAATCAGCCTATGTACCACGGGGCTACCAAACTGCAAGAAGGAGACCTTCACCGGGTGCACCGACGACGGCGACAGCGACGGCGTATTCATAATGCTCAGCCAGCCCATGCCATGAGCTCCCCCCTCCCGGGCCACCAGGCCGTGTGGTTATGTATGTTCGGTTCGGTAGCCGCAGGCAACCGCTACCGCTACCGGAGCCAACTGGTGTCGTGTGCTGGAAGAGAAGAAAAAACACGAGTAAGAAACACAGCATAAGAAGCCTGCCGGAGGGAATAAGCTGTTGAGGCTGAGGTGCTCTTCCTTACTTACGCATTCCTCGTGGCGCGCTGACGTCGCCCTGTAAGAGATGTCATACATGCGCCGCCAAATTGAAGTGAAATCGTAATTACAGTCTGGCTGGTGACGAACTGGTATTGCCTTCATCGTCCATGCACGGACGAGAGTGCACGGTGTAGGATATACCGACAACTGGCTTTCTTATGTCGATCTCGGTGCGCCTCCTGTTCATGCCGTAGGTTTGCATAACTTGCAGGCGCCCACCAGTACATAGGCGCACAGGGACAGAGACATACCTAAAAAAGTAGAAAAAAAGCTAACACCAACCTCGGAGTGCACCTCTCGAGCGACGACGACTGCTGGCGTCGTTTTGCTTTCCATTTCAATGAACTTCAGTCTGGCCGGGGTATGTGTTTGTGTGTGTGTACCCCACTAACTGGGGAAAGGCCTAGAAGGCTCTCAAGTGTTGCCACTACCGCCGAGATTTGCGGCTGTGGTTGCAGACTAGTGGCCGGTGGTTTCACCGAAAGCAACTCGCGAATATGTCCCGGTGTCCTTCGTCGGTCCGTGATGGATGGCGTCGACTCCAGCTCCCGAATCGTGATGGTATCCCCCCCCCCCCTGAAAGGTAGGCAACACGCATTGCATGTGCCAACACATAGAGTGTCGCCTACTGGCCCGGCGCCGCCATCCTTCACACAATTTCAAAACGGAAATACCCCCCGCTCCGATGGGGGTAACCGGTGGAACGTGTGGCAATCAACCCCTCCGCCATCCTACGCCACCTTCTGTGGGTGTTTTATTTCATCGTGCGCTTGCGCCTTCGCAGGACAAACCGTTCTGGTTCCTGGGCCGCTGCTGGGAAGCGTTCCTAACGCACCTTGTCGCTCGGGTGGACCCCATTCAGTACGTGATTCGAACCGGCACGGGGTACGTGCGCGAAGTCTCGGAACCCAAGAGTCGGTATTCCGGGTAACTCGAACGGATAACGCGGGCTACTTTGATCCATCCGCGACCCGCAGCGCTCGTGAAAGTGCAGTGATTGCTTCGATGTGACGTGACCCTCGACAGATGAAAGTGCTCTAACGGCTACTGCCACTACTGTGCACCGGGGCACGGCAGGGAGGAGGGAGAAAGCGAGAAGTAGGTACTCCACCTTGTCCCTTGGTGGTGGTTCTAGAGGACCTTCGCGTCCACGTTCGGTGTCCTTTTTTTCCTGCGGGCCATTACTGTGCGTCACGGTGGATTTATGGTTTTTCGAAAGACAAAAAAAGTCGCCTTACCTCGTGTCACAACACTCCAGGAGGGGGGGGAGGTTTTCGGAGCCTCGGAGTGCGCGCCACTAGAGTGAGTCCCCGAAGTGGTGAAAATGAAATTTTCCAACCAAAAAGCAGTGCAACAAAACAGTTCACAGTTCGACAGAGAGAGAGAGAAAATGGGAAAATGGCACTTCGAAACCAACTCACCGATAACACCCCACCCCGCACAACCATTCGACCATTTCTCCCGTACCCCTCGGTGGGCCCGATGGGTGTAGAGATATGATATGTTGGTCCAAAAAGTGGCCGCCATAAATTAAATCGGCTGTCATTACGGGCAGAGTCCGCTCGGCCAGCGTCGGGCATCGAATCCGTCCTCCTTTCCTCCCTCCATCTGGACCAACCGTTTCCCGTGCGTCCCGGTACGGGCGGATGGTGGTGCGTAATGTGCGCACGGCTATACCCCGCTCGGCGCCGCGCCTCTTCGCCAGCAGCCCCTTTGATGACAGCTCTATTAGGCGGTCGTTAGTGGTGCGCAAGTTGCGCACACGCAACAACAGCAACAGCAACAATGAGCGGATACCAGGCCAGGGCAAACACGTGTCTCGTGTGTGCGTGTGTGTGGGGTAGGCCAGGGTTGATGGTATGGATTTTTTTTTTGGTTTATGCTTTTCCTACGTTATACGCTCCCGTATAATTGAGTCCAGTGCTACCGGGAGTGCCAGTACCTCAGATGGGTCATGGCTCATTCCCTTCTGCCCAACGCGAAGCTCACCGGTTAATGGGGGCACGCGTTTCATATTGCAGCATAACTTCATTCCCGCATAATTTCTCCCAAATATATGCTCCGAAGTGAGTGACTAAATTACGGCACCTTCGATTTGATACGCCAAGTACCAGCGCAAATTTTGGCCACCAGCCCCGCACCAGGTGCTTGTCGTAGAATCCATCCAGCAGACGCACTCGCTACCACCACCGACCGGCACAAGAAATCGCTTATTTCCGGTCCAGAAAACGAATCAAAATCAACGGGACGCGGACCCTAGCGTGTGTGCGGTTTACTGCGGTCGGTCGCGCATTCCATCTCATTCCTGGCCAACATCATCCGTGCACAATTGCTCCGGTACTCAATTGTAGCCACAACGGGGGGTGTGTTTCTGCTGCCTCCCTTGTCGGTGGAGACGCGCACAAACTATTCGGTTTTCCTCCATTAGCCAACCAACCTCTTTTGTTTCGGTGTCTCGGTGGTTTCCCCCGGGGTTTTTGTTTGGCCAAAAAATTGCGACCGACCCGGAATTTGGATGCGTCGTAATTTGGTGGAATATTGGAAGTCTGGATTCGCGCCTTCAAAGTCAAAAAGGGGGACTTTCTTTCCTTCCTGGCCTTCCTCTTCTTCTTCTGCAACCGTTATGAACTGCTGCCCCCGGGTGAGACTTCATTAGAATGACAGACACCTTGTTTTGCTGGTGTTTCGCAAGAAAAACGGATTTCTTATAACGGGCTGTGCGCCCCTGTGGTGCGAAGCGAATTTTCGGCCCTTGGACAGACTCCGGACGTACCTTAAGGGATGCACCGGCAGATTATCAATCAACCGACGACCGTACAGCCCGGGATCGGAATCGAGGTTTCTCTTTTTTCTTCGGAATCATTTTTCCCAAAATCATCAATCCCCCTCATCCCGTTGCAGGCCGGATGCGTGTCACTGTTTCCGAAGAGTAATGAGTTAATATTGCGACAGCGCAGAACATTAATGGACTCTCCAGGACACTCACCTTTCTTAATGTTGTGTCTCGTCTGTGTTTTGGGAGATCCTTTTTTTTTGTTTTTTTTTTTCGAAAATTCTTCTCTCCATATTCTGCGACGAGCATATGATGTGCGTGACCGACAAACGGACAGAAAAAATCCCAGTTTGAGTTGGTAATGCCGCACTCACCATACCCCTGCGCTGCTGTCGCGCAGCAACAAAAGTGCACTTTTCCCCCTTTTTTTGTTTTCCAAAAATTCTTGTGCGAAAATCGAAAATCTCCGCAAAAGTCGGACGAGCGGTGACGCGGAATTGTGTTTGTATAGTTGGGTTTTGATTTATCGGTTCACCATGACGAATCAATTGCGCACGCACAGACCAAGGACACGCAAAAGTCGCGCACATTTGGTGTCTGCTAGTGGAAAAGTCGGCATTTTTGCAATAATAAACAAAACAAAAAAAAAACATAAATCCACCTCTTTGTTGCACACTCACTACTCAACATGCTGCTGTTGCGGCTGCTACTGGCCACCCCTTTTTGGTGGCCACACTATAAACCCCATTACCTTGTCGTTTTCCCGTTTGCGGTGCGGGATTCGATGTGGTGTGGCTCTCAGTTTGCCGGTCTGGCTAACCCATGGTTTCTTTCACTTTCGCTTTCCTACAGTTTGCGGCCTGGGTCGATGCGGTCATCTTCGTGTTCAGCCTCGAGAACGAGTCGAGCTTCAACGCCATCTACACCTACTACAACCGGATAGCGCACCATCGGAACACATCCGAAATACCGATCATCCTCGTCGGTACGCAAGGTAGGTTCTCGGTTCTCGTACGATTGCACTGACCATTCTCCTATTATTAGGAAGCCGGTTAGTAATACATTTGACCCTCTGGTTATCATTCTAGATGCCATCAGTGAGCGGTCGCCGCGGGTGATTGACGACTCTCGTGCCCGCAAGCTGGCCCAAGATCTCAAACGCTGCACCTACTACGAAACCTGTGCCACCTATGGGCTGAACGTGGAACGCGTGTTTCAAGACGGTAAGTAATCCTCCTCCGGGAATTGTTACTCAATTTGATCTAGTTGCTATGGCGAAAGGAAAAAAAAACATGACTTTTGATTGTGAAAAACTGTAATTTCAAAGTAAAACCTCGTCCTTCAAGAAATCGAGAATCCATTTGACTAGGACAATATAGTAAACAAATAATTTGCTTTCCCGGGGCCATAAATCGGATTTTATGGTCAACAAATGGCCGGATGTTGGCGCCAAATCCGCTTGCATATCCTTCACTGCCATAGCCCCCGGCAGAAAAAGGAATCGAGCAGTGGAAACGGAAAAGGGGAAAATCAAGGATAAAACGAGGGGAAAAATTATGAAAATTTGCTTCATGGTTTGGCCGACCGCATGGCGCTAGTGTCGCATTTGTCCTCTCGCTCGCTCTAAGGCGCCAGGAAGAGATAGAGACGAAGAAAAATGCGCAGTAAGGAAGAAGAAAGGAAGTTAAGAAGAGGAAAAATAAACCTGCCGTAAAAAAAAGAGTCCTCGTCTTGTGAATCCAGACCTGTAAACGCACATCCCATTGATCCTGCGCTTTCAAAATGAATGAAATCCTTGCAATGAAATCCTTGCAATGAAATCCTTGAAACCGTGTAGACGAGCCTTAAGCGAGCGAGCGAGAGAGAGAGAGAGAGAGAGAGGGTTCTTCGGTGTTCCTCCTTCCACCTTTTTCCGTCTTTGCGTGAAGGCTTATTTTCCTTTATGCTTTTTATGTTTCGCTTTCGAGCCCGTTCGTCGTGCTTTTTCTTCTCGTCTTTTATGTTTGTTCGTTCGAGATCCATCTTCTCGTCTTCTTTCGGTTTCGTTTCTGGTTACACCGGGAACAGCGGCAGCATACGCCATACCCGTTTTTTCGGTGCAGCATCAGTTTAGGCGGCACGATTCTGGCGGTGGCGTCCCAGAACGGTTGTGAGGTTAATGTTTTGTGCTTTGCTCGTGGTGCCCACGGCGTAGCCCTACTTTACTTTGTGTTGTTGTTTTGTGCGCGACGATCCGGTTTTGGCTACACGTTTGACCCACGTTTCGATGCTCGACAAGCAGCAACCGCCACCGATCACGAGTGCCCGAGAGCACGAGGCATCTCCAGCTAAACCACCGCCGAGCGGTTCCGCCTCTGCAGAGAAACCAAAGATGCCTTTTTATCGCAGATACTGTAATAGGTTGCTTTGCCTCTTAGCCAGATACCTTTCCTCTAACGAGCTTTCCTCTCTTTTGCTTCTCATACCCACAGCCTGCCAAAAGATTGTTCAGCAACGGCTGTCCACAGGATCGACGATAACACCAACCAACTCCCGGCCAACCACGCCACAAGGTACGCGCCTCGGTGTGGCCAGCTTTCACCCGTCAGTTCCTAGCCCGACGAATGGATTCTCATCGGCAACCGGCGGTAGCCCGGCCAACGCGCTCACCCTAAGCAGCTCCTCGCCAAGCCACCATCACCACCCGGTGCAGCAACAGCAGTCGTCGGTTCAGCAGCAGCACGCGGGCAACATGACACTGCCGCATCGGCACCACGTCCTGTCCGCTTCGAGCCACCACATTCCGATCAAGATCAGTGCGGAGTTGATTGCTGCCGAGTCGCAATCGTCACAGCACCTATCGGCGGGTTTGCCGGCCAGCAGCGGAGCACAGAAGTGGGGTACCATCTCGCACGGTACTTCGCAGCAGGCCCTGCTTTCGCTGACCAACGAGAACAACAACATTGCCAAGTTTGTACCTCCGACGCACCCGGTATCAAGCGGTGTTGGCGGAGTGACCGATAGCTTGCTCGGATTGATGTCCTCTGGCAAGGATAGCAGCACTGCTAGCAGTGCTAGCGCTGCTGGTACCGGCAAAGATGGTGGAAAGGAGCTGCCGACGCCTACTTCGACTCCAACCACTTCACGGAAGAGCCGCCGGAGATCGAATCTCTTTATTCCGTCGTCCTCGAAGAAGGAACAGCAGGAAAAGATCAAAAACGGTGAGCTGGGCTCTGGCCGCGCAATCCCTATCAAGCAGGGCTATCTGTACAAACGGAGCAGCAAATCGTTGAACAAGGAGTGGAAGAAGAAGTACGTGACGCTGTGCGATGATGGCCGGTTGACGTACCATCCGTCGCTGCACGATTACATGGACGATGTGCACGGGAAGGAGGTATCGCTGCAGTACGTCACGGTGAAGGTACCGGGCCAGAGGCCCCGCGGTACCAAATCGATCATCACAAACAGCGCCCTGACAGCGGCAGCCGCTGCAGCAGCTTCCTCCAATGGCACCTCGAACGGAACGAGCAGCAACGGTGCCGGCGGCAGCAATGGCCTGACCGAGGGAATCGGTGGCCTATCACTTGTGAAGGATCGCAAAATGACGGAAAAGGTGCTGCTGACTGCATTCGATACGCTTCGGGAACCGGTCAAATCGAACTCGCAGACGAGCGGAGACGAGGGTATCGTGATAAGCAACAGCAACTCGCAGAGTTTCCTCGGCAGTGACAGCAATCCCGGCAGTAAGATCGACGCCCAGACGCCGAACGTAAAGAAGCGCCATCGACGTATGAAGAGCAGTGGCGTGGGAAAGAATAGCGAGTATGATGGTAAGCGGCCGGTAACATGCACCCCTTTCTTTTTCGGCGTTTAACTAATGTTCAAATGTCCTTTCCAGATGCCGATGGGTTCGAGTTCTACATCGTGTCGCTGGACAACAAGCAGTGGCACTTTGAAGCATCGAGCTCGGAGGAACGCGACGAGTGGGTGTCAGTGATCGAACAAGAGATCTTCAAGAGCTTGCAGGGAATCGAGTCGTCAAAGTCGAAGCCCCTCAATCCGAGTGATATCGCCTCGATGCAGTCGATCCGGAGCCGGGTTCCGGGCAATGGTTATTGTGTCGACTGTGATTCGCCAAGTGAGTGTCTGTCGCTGCCATAAGTTAAATATCTTTTGCGCGAATACCAATAATTAATCTGAATGCTATTTTCTTTTTGCCTCATTCAGATCCCGAATGGGCCAGTCTCAATCTGGGTGTGCTGATGTGCATTGAGTGCTCCGGTGTTCATCGGAACTTGGGTTCACACATCAGTAAAGTGCGCTCCCTCGGTTTGGACGAGTGGCCGTAAGTCTTCTAACTAAAAGCGATCGTTTTATGAAAGGATTGAAGACTTAACACATTCTTTTCCCCCTCTCTATCTTGTGACTCCTTAGTCCCGGTCACCTTAGCGTTATGCTCGCCATCGGCAACAGCTTGGCCAACTCTGTCTGGGAAGCGAACACACGGGGTCGCGTCAAACCGACTCCGGCGAGCTCGCGTGAAGAGAAGGAATCCTGGATACGAAGCAAATACGAGGGCAAAGAGTTCCTGCCAACCTTTAACCCATCGCCTGCGATCGGCCAGCAACTGTGTGAGGCTGTTGTCCGATCGGACATGAAATCTATCATCATTTTGCTGGCAAACGCGAGCAATGAGCACATCAACTCCACCGCTAGCAATCGCGATCTGCGAACACCGCTGCTGTTGGCCTGTGCGATCGGCAATCTGGCCATCTCCCAGCTGCTAATCTGGGTATGTATCATGCATTAGTCAAGTACTTATTGCGAATAGGAAAACAAG
>NC_064874.1:69216056-69226056 GCF_943734745.1 Anopheles darlingi
AAGTATTATCACCATCTACTGGCTGCAGCAGCAATAGCATCGTCATACGACATCATCTACGACCTCTCGGCGTCCCACAACACAACAGGCAGCCGCTGATAATTGCGGCACGGCCAGAACACATTAAATAGGGCAGCAGCACATCACCGGATCGTTATCAATCGTGAAACGGCCGTCGAATAGTATAAACGTATAAGCGAGGTTCGCAGGAGAGTGGAAATGGCAACTAAACGGAGTGAATCCGGATTGCAGTGTAACGGTAGCGAGTATGACGCTAAGCAGAAGCTTTGGTACGGGGAGCGACTACCTTCGGTACTTAATCCGGAGGCCGGTCTAGGACGCATCATACTCGATTCGTTGGCCCGTTCACCGGACAAGGTGATCCAGATCAATGCGGACACGGGGGTAAGGGTAACGTGCGGCGAGATGCGCCAAAAGATCATCCGTGTCGCGATGCACCTGCGGAAGCTCGGTTACGCCAAGGGAGACTACGTCAGTGTGGCCTGTGGCAATAGTGAACTCGTGGTTCCGGTGTTTATAGGCTGCTGGGTACTCGGACTCGCTATGAACCCACTGGCCCCGGTATTCGCCAAGAATGATTTTGTGCATATGATGAGTCAAACGCAATCTCGGTTGGTGTTCTGTGATCCGTCGAACAGGGAGATCGTACAGGAAGCGGTCCGTGAGGCGATCAAGGACCCGAAGGTTCAGTTGTACGTGATGGACGAGGGTCAATCGGTGGAAGGTTGTCGGTCGGTTAGTGAGCTGCTGGAACCGATCGAAGGAGAACAAGAGTTCCGTGCGGAGTATCTTGGTGACGCAACGAAGCTGCTGGCCATGGTGCTGTGTTCGTCTGGAACGACGGGACTTCCGAAAGGTGTGTGCCTCTCGCATGCACACTTTGTCGACGGAATGGTCTTTTCCACGTAAGTGATGTCCTTCGGCCCTTTTGCTCGTACCAATTGTTCAATGACCGTGTGTCTCTTCCTGCTAGTGAGGTGTCCGATGGTCCCATCTTCAACTTCAGCTCGCTGTTCTGGGCAACGGGAATCTTCGCCGTACTAACGTCTCTGTTCTACGGTCGACCACGTGTCGTTACTAGCAGTACATTTAATCCGGATCTCCTCTTGAACCTAATCGAAAAGTATCGCATCGAGAACCTGTTCACGGCGCCATCTTACATATCGGCACTTCTGGCGCACCCTCGACTTTCCAAGTTTGATCTGTCCAGCGTTCGACACTGGCAAGTCGGAGGCGCCATGGTACTGGAAGAGCTGATTGTCAAGCTCCAGCCGCACCTTCGGAACGGACACGCACGTTCAATCTACGGCAGCTCGGAGATCGGATTCATCACGCGCAACGATGCGTACTGTCTTTCCAATTCGGTAGGTCCGCTGGCCACGAACGTGGTGTGCCGGATTGTGGACGAAGCAGGACATCCGCGTGGTCCTGGACAAACGGGCGAGCTGCAGTTGAAACACCGATACATGTTTCTGGTAAGCGAGAAGCCAACAAAAAAAAGGAATCCCCATTCAATGCCCTTGAATTCCAATTCTCTCCCATCGCTCCAGGGATACCTCAACAATCCAGAAGCAACGAAAAATGCCCTGACCGAGGATGGGTTCTTCCGCAGCGGTGATATCGGATACATGGACACAAACGGAAACCTGTTCCTCATCGACCGCATCAAGGATATCATCAAGTACTGCAACTATCAGATATCGCCCTCCGATCTCGAGGGTATCATTCAAAAGATAGACGGCGTGAAGCAGGTTTGTGTGGTCGGGGTGCCGTCGCCCGATCGGTCCAGCGATTTGCCGTTGGCGGTTGTGGAGCGGGCGCCCGGATCCAACGTCCAGGAAGCGGATATCGTACGGCTCGTCGATGCGCAGGTGGCCGATTTTAAGCGTTTGCGCGGAGGAGTTCGCTTCGTCAACAGCTTCCCCATGACTCCGTCGGGAAAAATATTGCGCCGAGAGGTGAAAAAGCTGATCAATGATACTCTATAACTTCCTAAGCGTATAAAAATAATAAAATTTAAATTTAGGCAAATGTAGAACTCTTAGCCGCACGGCATATTGCGAACCTAGCTTAAGGACGATTTTGTAGCACGGCACGTATGGACCAAGGTACTTTAAAAAGACAGGTAGCTTCTTAACCGCTTTGACAGGTCACCATTTTCAATTTGTTTGACATTCATAGGAGGGCGCTTTTTATCAACAAAAGCACGTGAGTTTCAAGAAGAAGAAGAAGAAGATGTGGGCAAGTTTGTGGGCAAGTGGGTTTTATCAGGGAAAGTACCTGATTTCACTCTTTTTCGAATGTTTAAATGATTCATCTCTCTATTTAAGATCATTCGAGCGACCGAGTTGTGTTTTACAGCGAGTGAGCACGGTCCAGGAACGCTAGCAAGCTCTTGTTCTAGGGCGGGTGGCAAGACCTACGGACCGATACCATATTGAAACTATTGAAAGAATTTTGGGAATATTTGCATAAACTTCAACTTTCGTGCCACTTTTCGTGAATTTTAACTGTCGTAATACCACGGAAAAGCGAAAACACCTCCGAAAAGAGCGTTCCCGAAGTAAACATCCCACCATCCCGTGAATGTCAAACTCTGAAGTTTTTTCTAAAATACGATCGAGGATTTGTTCTGGATAAAGCTACCTGTCTTTTTAAAGTACCTTGGTATGGACCTAACCTAACTTTTCTTATGTCACAGTGTGACAGCTGTCAAGTGTGACAGCTGAACGGAAATAGAGAAAGAAAATCGTCTTTTGATCGTGGAAATTCGAACAGACCACACGTGTAATGTCTTATATCTTATGCCTAATGTCTTATGTCCAAAAGCAAGCTGTTTTCGCGTTTCTGTGGTATCACGAAAGTTAAAATTCACGAAAAGTGCCACAAAAGTGGCCCGACCCCAACTGTCAAAATAGTTCAAAATGGTGACCTGTGAAAGCGTCTATGACGTCACCTCTCTTTTTAAAACACCTTGGTTTATACCGATGGGTTCAACACTGAACACGCCCGTGCCGCGCCAAGTAAGGACTATAAACGCATGCAACACAAACTCGAAAAATGTTAAAAAACTAGTGTCGCGGAGTTGTTGTCGCCGTCGTCGTTCGTCGTTGTTCCGAGAGCCTCGAAAGTGTGAAACCACGAAACACAACAACTGCCGATTGTTCTTTTGGTGCGTTACTGGTCTATTGTTGGCTTTCCGTGAGGTAATTCACCTCAATTTGTGTAGGTCCTGCCTTGAATTTGCCCAAACTTCGTCCCCGTCTCCCAGCGGAAGTGTTTGTTAGGCGAAGTGTGTCGAAGTGTAAGCGCGAGGGAGAGAGGTCGAGAACGGGATAAGGGAGAGGAGCGAGATAGAAGAAGGAGTCCAGCAGAAGAGAAGCCGTTGGAAGGGGGCGGGGTAGTGGTGGTTAGATGTGGGTGTGCAACATAAAATCTTGTTCGTGTGCTCGTGTCGTGTGTATTTTGTGTGTGTGTGTGTGTCTCGTGTAAGTGTGCGACCTCTGGGAGTAAAGTGAAAAGTTCAACAGCTGATCTGTTCGGTTTGTCCGTTTTGTTTCGCCAAAGGTGAAGGTGCGCCAGAATTCACACTCCGGTCGTACGGTTGTCCGGTCCGAGAGAAATTTCCCTCTTGATGTGCCTCCCCCCTTCACCGCACAGCAAGAAGAGAAAGGAGGGGTGCGCTGTGGCTTGCTTTTCGATGAATAATGGCCATCTCTGCTCCAGGCTTTCTTTCTTTCTTTTTTTTTACTCTTCGCGGTCTGTTTGTGTGTCCGTGTTCTCCAGCCCGCAAAGTGACACAGAAAGCGACGACAAGGGCTCCGGACCCACCCCTCGCCCCTCGCCCCGTACGCGCACTTGGGTGGCAGGAAAAGCGCCTCGGAAAGCAGTGAGTGAAAAGCATGATGGACGATTGTCGGAGATGATGACGACTCGAACGTCGTGTGCCAACGAGGGGAAACTAGAAGCTAGAACCTGTTTTCCGCCCCGGCTGTCCAGCAGCGCGCAACTCTTTTGATCGCTCTCCTCGGTGCGAAGGGACGATGATCGTTGGCCAAGGGAAAATGGGGGGCTGCGTGCTGCTGCGCGAACGGTTTATGATCCCCGTGTGCGGTGTTCTCTCCCCCCATATGCGCTCATTCTCGATGTTCCCTTCACATCACGCGCCACGACAGTTCAGTCCGTTGCGCTTATGCTCCTTTGTGGAAGCCACCAATTTAACGCTGGCGAATGCGTGCGACCGAGCGAGAACTAAACATCATCCGAGATCTCCCTCTCTCTCGCTCGCTCTCGGTGTTCCGCTCTCTCCAGCATTCGAACCCTTCCGCGCGCCGCAAGGTTGGATACCAGCAGCAGACGGCCCAAAGTGTGACCCCCGCAAAGATTGGATGAATCACAAACTCGCCTGAAACTCGGGTTTTCGGTGACGACGACTGGTTGCTTCGTCTTTTTCTCACCTCCTCTAACCCTTCCGCAATGGCAATGGCGCTACGCTGGTGGTGTTGGTGCGCGTTACCGCTGGCCTCTGCTCTCGCTCTCGGCCTCGTGAAGGATTCCAACTTCACGGCCAGAGGTGACTTTGGGCTCTTGGATTGCTCGCTTCGCGGGTACCAATACAACGTTCCTCAAGGCAATCTCTGCGTGACGTTCGCTGTCTGTCTGGCCGACCAAGTCGCCCGGCTAGTAATTATCCTCCCCCTTCCCTGCCGACGGTCTATCAAGCCACTTCGAAACTACACGATCGCGCGTGTGTACCGGAAAGGATTCGCCCGCCGTTAGAGGCAAAGATGTCCGCAAACAACTACCAGCAATCGTCGTGGCGCGCTGTCGTGTTTGTTGTTAATGTTACATTACTGTTTAACCGATGAATGAGGCCGAGGATTGAAGGATTTCAATTTTATCTCATTTCTTGTTTATACTTCGCCCACTGCTCTGTGTTTGTCTCTCTGATCGTTTGTTTACCATTGCTTGTGTGCCAGACCGTCGTCGGATCGGTACGCCGATGGTGCTGCTGCTGCTGCTGCTGTGTTGCCGGTGCCGCTATCTAATCGTTTATTTTCCCACTCAACGACGACGGCAAAGTCTGTTCTAAACAAGCCCCTTGTAACCCGTTAAAACAATGATACAATGTGCCCCAGTTGGACATACTACCATGATCAAAAAGTAACCGGAATTTTCAATCTATAAATCGCGGGATTATCGTTTTTGAATTCTGTTTTTTTGTGTTGCGTTGGTAGCATTATTACGGACGCCTATGCCAAATTTCAGTTTGCTGTGATTTGCTTACACTAAGTTTTGACGTTGTGGCGATTTTGACAATGGATGCGAAACTACAGGCAACGTTTAAAAACTACAGGGTTTTCATTTTCATTTTCCATTTGAGTACAGCCATATCACTATTTTTGAATCTTTTGATGGTCCTGTACACGAATAATCTGCTCACATGCAGATGTGTCAGTTTTCCTTTTATTTGAATGTTGAGGAGGTTTTGGTTGAGGATACAACATTCTGATTTGTTCTCTACAAGAATCCATTACAACTTTTGCTTGAACAGAACTCAAACCCAGCAGTAAAAATACTATTTTTTCAAGCAGTAAACCAAGATCGGAATAACAACTGTGCGTCTACAAAATGACTACAGTGACGGGGTCTTGGAATGAGTGTATCTCTTTGCCACCCTGTACACAGGCGTCCTGTGCCGACCGAGTTTACCAAGTGGTGTGACTACAAAATGGGTTTCGAAATCATTGTTATGAGCATTCACTGCTATCATTTATGCTCATTTTTAGTTGTTTAAATCATTGGAAGAAATCGTTTGGCGTGATACGAGAATTGCTATCAAAATCAAGGCTGATATCGAGAGCAGATAGATACCAGCGAATCTAGAGCACTACTAGAGAGCGCTGCTTCTTGGAAGAGATAACGTTGCGTCGAATACGGTGTCTACTGGAGAGGAACGGAACTCTGTTCCCCCTCGGAGAGACGCATACACACCCCGCGTTTGCTAGGGGTGCGAGTGTTGGATTCCATTGCACTTGGTGCACAATGGCATGTACAACAACAATGCTGGACCACATACACCCTTTCGTACTGAACTGGACCACTCCCCCCGTGGGGTGATGCCGTTGCTGTTTTCCATTCATAAAACGGCCAGCGATGTAGCTGCCTCGACCAGATAACGGTTCTTTAGCGCATTCGACTTGCAGCTAGACAGCGTCACAGTAGGCCTTTCGACTGGGGTGTACGTCGTTGCCATTGATACACGCGACACTGCGGCTTGCTTGGAAATGTTTAAACAACGGTTTCTACCGACCATCCTTCTGTGGACGTTTCGGTGGATTCGGTATCATTCGTCAGGGTTCTGTTTCGCGGTTGAGTGTTAAAAATAGTCGAGCCAAAGTCGTGCACAAATGGTGCCACCACCCTCTTATCGCAATAAGTTTGTTAACAAGTTGGTTTTCGTACCAGAAATGGAGGAACGTTTTATCGGTCCACGCCGTTCCATTAGTTCCCGATAAGAAGCCGTCTGTAGTGTGTGTGCGAACGTAGAAAACTGTTTTTCAAGCATCGACTATTCCACCAAATTGCATTGCGCTGGTTCACCGTGGAAAATGTACCTGAGGCGTCAAATGGTTGCCATGTGGCTTGCAGGTGTTGTTCCGATCGCTTCGTTTACTCTGCCGGCTAGAGGTCGTTCCGCCGCTTCCGTTCTCGCCAGTTTCGAAAGTGTTGAAAGCGATCAACTAATTGTCGGCCATTTTTGTTGGTTTGAAGTCGTCTTCCTCACGACATTTCAGTCACCCACTCACGGCACTCCACGCAGCGCGTAACCTTGTGCCCACGGCAGTGACCATCGGACCGGAAACGGTCGAGGTGTATCCGGTGGTGGTGCGTTCGGTTGGTTGACCGAGCTTTTCTCGGCGACCGATCGCGGCACGCATGACACGCCGCGGTGGCTCACACCATAAACTGGTAATGGCTACAATTAATGCGATCCAACCGGACCGCCAATTATTGACGGGGCGACCGTGACAAACGATGGTCGGAAGGTTGTTAAAACGGCAAAATACAAAAACCAAAAAACAAAAACACACACACAAATTGGAAAACGATGGGGCTTCAAAGTAAATAATGCTCTGGTGAATCAGCCTCAAGGCAGAGCCAATCCGCCAGGGCGCAAAGCAAACAAAAATCCACGGAACCAGACACAGGCACGCACACACTCCTGGATGACGGTTCGTCGATGATTTTCACTTTTCGAGAACCGTTTTCAGCAGCAGCTCTTTGGAACAGCACAGTGACACCAGGGGTTCTTACAGAGGGCCCTTTAGGGCGCTTGGTAGAGGTGGTGGGAGTGGCGGTGTGGCGTATGCGGAGTTTCCGTCCCCAATTCTGGCTAATTTGGCTTGGCCGAGGGCCCACCGAAATGCTTTTTGAGCCGCGCTCGAGTGTGCTCGCATGGATGATGCTTTTTGGAGTGCATCATCCGAGGCGAGGCGACCAGAACCGTATCATTCCCCTCCCCTCCCCCTTTGCTCCCACCAAAAAGAACGGTCACTAATTAGTCATGGCCCGAGGAAATGGGACATCCATCCTTCTTCCATCCAGCCATCCATCCTCCCTTTTTATGCCGGGATTTTTCGCTTTCCGTTTGATACTTTGATGCCGCTTTCTTTTCTGCAAACTTGTTGAACTCCAACCGTGTCCCCGCTGGTGTGGTCGTCCCTCGTCCCACAAGGATGTTGTGTCCACGGTTGTTGTTGGTAGGCTGGATTTCTGTCTCCCATCTTGCGCTGTTGTGTGACTCAGCTTACTTTGGGGTCGTTTTGCTCTTCTCTCTCTCTCTCTCTCTCTCTCTCTCTCTCTCTCTCTCTCTCTCTCTCTCTCTCTCTCTCTGTCTCCAGCTAGATTAACTACTTCGTATAAACCTTCAAACTTTTAGTCAATCCGGCAAGTAACATAAGAACCACTCTACAGAACTAGCGCGCGCAGAAGATGCTCTCGGATGGAAAATTGTAATTATCTTTCCAACCGGGAACCACCTCTCTCCACCGTACTTTTGCTGCTTTGGTTTCGACCGAAAAGCTTTTCTTTACGGCCGAGCGCTGGTGGGTTTCGTGTGGCAGCTATTAATTATGTACGCCATCGGAGGAAAGCTGCTACCACCACCAGAGCGGGCGGCTCTCTCTCTCTCTGTGGTTGGCAGCCGGGCAAGCATCGTGACGAGATCGCGCCTTTAGCCAACGGTTATGTAATGGGACGCGCCGAGAGTTACTTTGAATTAAATTATCTCTTGCAGCGGCCGCCGGGCTAGGTCTCAGCAAATTTTTGTCCACAATACAGGCTAATCGGTGTTCTATAAGCTGGATGTATTGCTTGTGTTTCCATAAAGGGCAAAATAGGAATAATTTCATCAGCTAAATGTTGTTAACAGATGGGTTTTTCACTCTCTTTGCTGCAATAATTCTATTTTCTTCTTCAATAACTTGTCTCAGACTCATTACGAAAAACATCTTAATCTCTTGTATTATATTTTTTTACTGCTTTATTATTGAATACCTGTACAAAATAAAAAGAAGAACGTTTCGTTTGCATACAGAACTTTAAGTTTCAATGACGATGGAATTCCATCATTCTCAAACGATATAGACAAATTCTTTATCGCTAATTTGGTTCTGTGACAATAGCTTTAAGCGATCAGACCAGCACGTTATTTATCAATGTTTTTCGTGACTCTTCCTTGCCTTCATTCGACCAATCATGCTGAGCGGCGAAACCACTTGCTCTCTCTCTCTATCTTTCTCTCTCGTTTAATGTGTTCCTCAAATTGGCTCCAGATAGCATTGGGGACCATTTTTGCTTCCGAACAACTCGCTGGACGTGAAATAACGAACGAACGAACGATGCCACGAAACCAATTTGGTCCTTTCCTTAAGTGGCATCGTCCTTGGCAGCAGCAGCAGCAGCGTGGTCTGGGGTCGCACTGCTATGGTGTAACCGTAGGTCATCGCCTTCGGTAATGGCTGGTGTCTATGGAGCTGCTTGAGAGGAGAAGACACACCACTACGGCGAATTGGTAAAAGATGAACCTAGGAATGGGTTTTGTCACAATCGTAAATCCCAGCCAAACCATGGATCCTTCGGATTAATTTGTTGAGAAGTGTGGTTGTGGATTCGTCAATCCTATTCCAACTAACTAAAGAAGTCTGAATGAACTGAAGTGATAGAAAGTAATGAAGAATATTTCAATTATACGTTCTAGTTGAAGAAGTACCGGAGCAACATAAGAAGCAGAACGATACTGAACGATGCCAGACCTTCATTCTCTGGAATTAATCTGGAATTAGTGGCCATAGAGTGAAATACCTAGCAACAGCAATACAGAATATCGTAGGGTATGCATGTTGACTGTAATAAACCAGAAGTTTTCAGTTTGGTTAGCATAAACGAGAGTTTAAGCATTTGTTTAAACTCAACTCACACCTATTGTCATCTTAATATGTCTTATCTAGATTATCAAAAATCTAATTCAATATTAACGAATAGAATGAAGAATCAAACTCAATAGAAAGGTTAATATTGTTAATATTCTAATCCTCAATACCAACACACTGTACCCACACATTGCTGTCTCTGTTTCTTCTCCAAAGGATAATCAGCAAAGTTCACTGACGGTCGGGTCGTTCACAGCAGCAGCAGCAGCAGCAGTACCAGAAGCACCTAGTCCTTTAGTGCTGGTGTGCCTCGTGCGTTGCTCTTGTACTTGTGTATCCTCAAGCACCCAGTCAGCCGTTTGGCCACCTTCTACGTCACTCCTGCTGCGTGGCACGCGCTTTTATTCCTTTTCGTAGAATCCGAAACAAGGACCTTCTGTCGCTCTCTAAAAGGCGGCTTCCTTTGCCTTCCCTTTGCCCTCTGAAGGCTGCGGGAATGAATAAACGCGCGTTGATTTGTTCGGTAAAAGGATGTGCCTCAGATC
>NC_064874.1:69231056-69261056 GCF_943734745.1 Anopheles darlingi
GCAAACGCAGCTGGCATATGTGGGGAGCACCAAGGACGCCGATGAGATGGAATGATGGCAACACCGTAGCATTGTATCAGAAGTGTTTTGCTTTGTTTTCCCTATTTTTTTTCCTTCACTGTCCAAATTAATCAACGCAATACAGAGTTTTTTTTTCTTTTTCTCCAGCTGGCGGCCATCATTTTTTGGTCCGATGCTTCGCCGGGAAATGTCTGTCGTTGCTAGTAGCGTTTCCTTCGTGTTGCTATGGTTGGGTTTTGGGGTAAGGATGCTTGGATGGATGGATGCTGTGGGCGAGCGCGCAATGCCATGAACAATGTTGCGCGTAACTTGATTCCAGCTTGCTGCTTTGTTTGCTCTCGTTCGCGTCTCTCTTTTTGGTCCTTTGTGCCGTGGGTTTGCCGTTGCAAAGAAAAATATTCCGTGACCGTTATTCAAATAATAAGAATGCCGGATTGTCGCGAGATATTATTTTAATGTCTTCTTTGAGTATTCTTTTCTGTCAGATAAATAAAAAAAAAGAGTGTCTCAATTAGTAACAGTTATGCTAGAGTTAATGTGTGAGGTACAGATATTTGAGTGTAAATACCCGCTACATCGAACTCACGGTGAAACATACGGCACGTTCGTCCTTGTATGTGTTTAAAAAATCGAATTAACAGTGATTTGAAATCAGTGCAAAACATGATCCTAATTTCTTTACTGTTACCAGCTTGAAACTACATTGTTGCGCAGAGCATTTCATTTAATCAAGTCCACCATTTTTTTGCCCCCCATCAGGCCTGGTGAATGTTATTAGTGTCGCCGGTTAGTGAGCATTAGCAGCAGCTGCGGCCAGAGCATTCGAGCAGCTAGAGCCCCCTCCGTTCGTGTGTTCGTCATGGTGACGACAATTGGTTCCGAGTGCAAGACTGCAGAAGACAGCTGCTGCCAGTCGCCGCCGCCACAGTGAAGTGCATCGATGGTGCTGCAAAAAAAGAGGGTTGTGTGTAGTGTGGTGCATTACTGTGACAGTGTGTTGGTGTGACGTGCACGTGTGTGTGTGTGTGCCTCATGTGGGTGAGCAGCGCAAGAGTCTGTTAAATGGTGGTTGGCAGTGGAAAAGTGTAAAAAGCAAAATCTTCCCAGGAGTCGCAGCCTCAGGCGCCATCATCTCCTCTCGCCACTGCATAAGCCGTAAAAGTGCATTCTGAAACGCGCTGGTGCGCTGGGCGAAGAAATCCCGGCCGAGTGTTCTGATCGAAGTGCAACCACCCATCGACCCTCCCCCCGGGAAGAAAAGAAAAGTGTGTAAAATCCGTTCGCGATTTCGTCATCGGCATCGGCGGGAAGGATAGGGTTTTTGTGTTTGCTTTTAGTTTGTTTTGACGCATTTTTCCTGACGCTCGGAGGAGGAAGTCAGCCTACTAGTCGAGTGTGGCTGGAGCTACGGGAAGGAAAACGGAACGGAAAGAGAGAGAGAGAGAGAGAGAGAGTACACTTTGCTTCCATTCCTCCCGATCATCGTGTCTCCCCCCGGATGAAGGGGAGTGAGTGTTGCTGCTGCTGCTACTGCCGCATGCTTTCGATACACTCCAACCGTCGCTTAAGCAAGCATCACCACTCCACACGAGCAAGCACCAGAGCATCGGCATCCTTCCATCATTATCATCACATCACATTACCTTTGGCTTTTCTACTCGAGCTTTGCGCAAAGTCTGGTGCACATCTTCTGAGCACGACTCAAGCAGCAGAAACCGTCAGTAGTTTGTAGCTCGCCGTCATCCGGTGCCGGTTTTTCCCCGACCGTGTGTGTGTGTGCGTCAGGTACTTCCCCAGTGGTGGAGCTGTGTGTGTGTGTGCGCGGCTTCTTCGTTCCGTTCGGTGTTCCGAAACGGCCAACTAAATCCGTGGTGCTGCTGCTGCAATCTGAAGCACGATCGGCGGCGGCGGACATTCGGTTCCTGCTGATCGATCGGTCGGAAAAATGCATCCGAAATGTGGATTACTGCTACTTTCAACGCTCCTTCTGCTCCTCAACGACATCGAAAGTGGTAAGTGGCATCTTTTCTCTTTGCACCTCATACACAATCAGCATCATCAGCATCTTGGAGACAGACGTGCTTACAAACAGACGAGCGCGTTTCGAGAGGACGGTGAAGCAATCATTTGCCATCCGCTTCTCTGCCATGCTTGCTGGTGGATTCTTATCAATCGCGCGTAATCCGTTTCGTCAACCTTGGGCGTATAATCCTCGCGGCATGGAAAGTAAAAGAACGCGGCGCGCATCGAATGGTTTCGGTGGGATTAGAGAGAATTGCTTGCCGCCTCGGGGGAGGTCGCCACAGAAGGTCGTGTTGAGGAATTTGGAATTATTGGAGAAAAATACAGTCACAATCCGGTGGATTTGTGTTTTGCCCGGACTAAACCATTCCATTTAAACATTTCTGATCTGCTTATTTGATCATGATCATGATTTGTTCTCTATTAGTATGCCATCCTCGGCCCTCCTCGCCGCTCTGGGCATTATGCAACGCGCAATCGAGCGGAGAGAAAACCAATTAACTGTGATCTAATCCTTACCCCCCGGGAGGATATACATATAATCTCATTGATAGAACAAAAAAAAAAATAAGACAAAATAAATTGAATCGATCGCTGCGAACACACACACACACACACGACACACGTCACACGACACACGACGATTCATCAGCCTCTGTCACCGTCCTCTCCTGCCTGCGTTGTCGCTTCTCTTCCGCTTGTCAAAGGCGATTGCTTTCCTGTCAATCGTTACTTGTTCCTGCCGGAGACTGTTAAATGCGAAAAGCAATTAAAAGTTTCAGTGCTCTTGGATGGCGTAGGTACACCCTAGAATATAGACGGTTATCTCTCCCTGCACCCCGCCCCCTCGTCTCCAACCAGCTGGAGAAGTGCCTTTTAGAAGATCACATCGCGGTGACATGTTGTTTTCTCGACCTTACGTCGTCGTGCATTACGCCTTAAATATGCTATCGTTTCACGACTCTCATTAGTTCGGCAACGTAACGTCCTTCGAAGAATCGATCGTGATCGATGCACGAATGAAACTTAAATTAAAAGGGATTGCTTTACAGCTCTTTTGTGGATGATGCTATTGACGTCTTTACTTCTGTTTAGTGAAGATATCACGTCAGAGCTGTCTCCCTTCACTCTCGGAACACAGAACTGGATACTGAATTCTACTAAATTGTCATTTATCAGTCTTTGGTTAGAGTAACATTTTGCTCTCGAACTTGTGGGAGTTCTCTAGACACCAGCACAAAACGACGCACCATTCTAGCCGATTCGAGTCCATCATTCTAATTAAACGCCCCCTTCCTAATTACACCAAAAGCAAAAGAGAAGCAAAAGTCAAATACATTCACCAAAATTGGCAAAGAAAACACTAGCCGCAAAAATGTACGTTCCTACTTGCTTTTGTCTGGCCATCCATTGGTGTGCTTTTTTTTTGGGGGGTCTGACGCACAATTACCCTCCAGGCTTGCTCGTCCAGAACGCATTCCCAGGAAGGAATGCGGTGCTGTCTTTGTTAGACGCGACACTTTCTCTCCCCGCAGTCGCAGTTCTCGGCCCGGTGGGGGTCATATATGGGTCGGATGCAAACATAGCTTATTTATATTTCTTTTCTCTCGTCAGCTTCTTCCGACCGTACCGCCACCGTACTCTGGGGAATGTCCTTCACCGGGGCAAACGGAGAACATTCCGGGGCCGGAAAATATCGTGTTTGTCTTTCCGTTTGGTATGACCGAGGGGTTTTGGGCAAAAGTTTTATGCTCACCAAGCACAGCACCAGCATCCACCATCACCACCACCACCACCAACAACATGCCGATTTCGTGTCGTGAATTGTGCTTCACAATTTAGATGCATTGAAATCATTTGCACGAAAGTAATTCCCCGTCCGCGCGCACAGTTCGCTCCGCTGCTCTGCTTCTGTTGAGATGTGGTTTCGAAGGGAACGTAACGAACGTTGCGTAACTTTGGCGCAGCTTGCGCCGCCGCGACGGTTGGGCTGTAGCGTGTGGCTGGCAGGCTGGCTGGCGGTTGGGTGAAAAAATTAAGAAACAACAATGTTTGCCTTATTTGTGTAATGAAAAGTCGGCACGATGCTTTCCGTTGTGTACGAAGCTCGGAAAGTCTCGAGAACGAAGATGAAATAACCAGAAGCTTTACGGGGGGCGTTCGAGAACCCCGCATGACGGGGCACGTGTATCAATTCCGATGAAAATGGTATCAGCAGACGCGGGATTATGTGCTCCAGAGTGTTGTTTGTTTTGCGTATTCGACTCTTTGCATGCCAAATCAAAACTGGAAACTCCCGGTCCTCTAGAATCATTAGCAGGAGGCAGAGTCCTGATAGTAAGCATATTTTACTGTCCTGGCCGTCTTGATAAGGTTAAACGGTGCTCAATCATTTCGTCACTGAGCCCGTCACTCACAATGATCTAATTGCCAATTGGAATAAGGAGGCACCACTTCGCCTGACTGCGCTTGGCTTGATGGCTGTCGGCAGTAGCCACACTCCCAGGTATTGATACCGAATGCAATCAAGACATTGTGTTCAGCTTTATGGCAATGATTATGACATTTTTTGTAAATGCTCATAAAATTGTCTGCAACGCAACAAACATAATTAATGTAGACTTTTATTAATTTGATATGACTCTATGCGTGGTCGTTGATGGTTTGGCAATGAATTTTACATAACCAAACGCCATTTTTTCTGTATTAACCAAACCTGGAACCTCCGTGCGTAATTGGAGTCGAGCAGCATGAACCTCGGAATGGGTGTTCCCATGGTACCACCAGGCGTTTATTATGAAACGGTGTCTCAATTAGCTTATCCCATTCCTCGCTGGGCGGTCCCTCCATCGCCCCGATATGCCAAGAAATGAAACAAATTTTCTACCTGGGAAATCGAAAGGTGTTTCGAGGGTATGCCCGCACCACCGACAAGTCAACTGTGTGCGCACATTTGGGTCAATTACAGAAGTATTGGCTAAACTTTATCCAGCGCCACCGCTCGGAAACGTCACGATCAGGCCAAAGAACTTTGTGCCCAAAAACCATGGGCCGATGGCAATGTTCTTGATAACCGGCGGCGTCAAGGCGTCATTTGAATTTAACAAGAAAACCGAAAACCAAAGAACTTTTTCGTTGCATTTTCTTTTGAAAACAGAGAGTGGCACAACCTGTCGCAAGGTTGAAAGGCTTGATTTCATTTAGCACGCCTTAAACGAGCATCTTTCTGAAGGGTAGTACCGTTTGCTATCGAGACTTCCTGGGCCAACATTTATCCATTTTTCAACATTTTCCCTCAGACACTGGACGGGTTGAGCATTTGTTAGCTTATCGTGCGTTCAACAACACTTCCTGTGCTTGGCGTTCGTCTCATGTATTGCTGCTGCTGCTACTGGAAGAGCATCGGTTAGGTTGGTATCTGTGTTTTTTTCATTTTTGCAAACTGGCCACATCCAGAATCTATATAAACTTGGTCCCTCTTGCTTTGGTTACCACTTTCCTTCTGTTTTCCGCATTGTCTCAACCCATTAGGCCGTTCGTGCGTGCGTTCCTGCGTGCGTGTCTTTCTGCTCAAAGACCGGGGGCAAGTTTTTCTTTCAACGACGCACATGAACACACACTCACGCACAGACCAGACACACACACTGACGTTGTCTCTAATGCACGAGAAGTGGGTGCCGGGAATTGGTCGTGTTTGAACCACATCAAAACCGCACACCACACACTCCTGATGGTTGTTTCCGCTCGATTCCAGTTGAGTTAAAAATAAAGCATAATGCTTCCAGCGCGCCAGGCCAGACGGGCGGGTGGACGGTATAGGCCAGCGAGAAGGTGGAAGGTAGCTACCGGTCCCCTGGTGCGTATGACGTGTTCTGTGCTGCGCTGCGCCGCGCTGCAAGCTGTAAAGAGCTGTAGCAACGCGCTGAGTAGGACGTGATTATAGACTGTTTATGAGTCTTTGCCGTCCCTTCGTGATGTTTTATTTGCATTATACAATTTCTTTTCCTCCCTTTGGGATCGCAAACGTCACCTTACGAACGGCTGGAGCTCTGCATTTAATATTACATGTTCTGTAGTTGAGAAATATATGCGTTTACTTGCATTTAACTTGATGCTAATAGAAACTAAGCATCTGTGGGACAAAGGTAGGCAAAAAAGTGCACACCAGCAGCAACAACATCGCTCATCTTCATCACCACCGTGGGGTATTACGTTGTGGTGTCTCCTCCCTCAGGCGGTATGCATGATAATGTTTCGTGTGAATTTAATTTCAAACTACTTCATGCTATACGAGGCTCGAAGATCCACCGCCCGTTTGGTGAGTGTCCGGAATTTCTCTGCATCGATGGGTACTTCCCGTGCACCAAGAGAAGAACGATTTTCGACCGACCGAGGTCCATTTCAATGACTGACCGGAGGGTTTCTCCATCGTTTGCGCGATCTCACAACCAACGAGATCGTCTGTCTGGTTGGCTGGCGGCTGGTCGTGACTCATTATTTACGCTAACAAGATCCGACTGAACCGTGACACTGGTGCACGTGAACGCAGCAGAATGCCTCGATAGATATTCTCAAGCCGACCGTATAACGTTAATAAATTAAATAAAATATCTACAATGTAGGGACTGAGAAGGTTTTTTCAACTTTTCATTGCATTCAAAGTTGAACATTCGATTTGAAGTTGATTTAAATATGATGCGTAAAAGTCGTTTGCTCTAATAAGAATCTACCAGCAACAAATTTGTTCTGTTTGTTAAAATGCGGTTCTATTTCTCAAATTGTGAAATACAAAACCCGCGTCCGAGTGGGCCGTGGACTGTATGGTTAACTTAACTCATTCGTAGGCAGCACGTTCTAGTGAGAGGGGGAGAGGAGGTGGGGGATGGTGCTAACTCCGACGCACGACGGCGGCAAACACATGACACTACCAGCGGTCTCTCGATCGACACGCACAGACATACAATTAGAGGTCAGTAACATTGGCGATCATATATACAACACACACACGCTGCTACTGCCACCCCCCCCACCCCTCCCACCACCCTCTGGGTGCTCGAGAAGAAGGGATGCAGCATCGAGCGGCGGCAGTGTATCACCTTCAGTGTGTTGTTGGTCGTGCTATGGTGTTTGGCCACCGCCGGTGTGGGGCCAGGGAGCAATGATTCATGTTCCGGTTTCAGTTACCACCAACACCACTTAGCATCCCAGTGAAACTTCTACCTCCTTCTACCCCTTTCCCCTTTATTTTCCTTTGACGACGCTGCTTTGTCGCTTTGAAATCGGTTTCGCGAATCTCGCACTACTGGCTGGCGGGCGCGGCAGACGAGAATAATCTGGCTACGCAAAGCCATTCCACCATTAATCATCATTTGAATCTCGTTGGTATGCAACGGATGTCACCAGCGATGCCTCGAATGCTTTGGATTTTTTTTTTGTCTGTTTGATAGCCATCTCTCTATGCCTAACTTTTGTTGCCGCGCTTGTTGCTCAAAGGCGAGAAAGACAGGAAGCCTTCTGCAGTCGTGACATGACCTTCAACTATGATTGGATTGTTGGCAATTGTTTTAAATATTCCATACAGTTAAGTCTAACAGCGACCTCATATACTTGCTTATACTGGAACATATAAAGATATCCATATAAATTCGCTGTAACTATATTGAGCAATCAATCCTAACGCAATGTTACAGAAAGAGTAACATTTAGGGATATTTGATAGCACAATCAATTCTTTTCGTGGAACTAGTATGCATGTATTCGGTTCTGCCGATAGTGCAATTTTTTCTGGTACAATTTTGATAGCTTATTTGGAGTTTTTTTTGTTTTGGCAGCCTTAGTGCAAAGCCATCACTAGTTGATTCATCACTACTAGTTGAGTTGAGTGTTTCACGAATGCAAAGCAAACAAGGGTAACTGTGAATAATCAAAATACATAAAATATGGAAACATCGTTGGAGCCCCTTTTTACGAGCGATTTCTATTAGTTTTATAGCTTTGTAGCTGCTGCCGGAAACACCCTACCTTGTAGCGAAGCAGTTTGTTTAATCATCTTAGTATTTACTTATGGTTCAGCGCCAAAATTAGTCAGCTGATTGCTTGCTTTTCTTTTCTTTGGTCCTTCTTTGGAATCCTTTTGGGTCTAACCGATGGAAGTCATTCGAAATATAATTTTTATGTGCAAGCAAACTCTAAAAATACATCTGTCCCAATATCGATTGCTTTTGTTTCTCGCGCGTTGGTTTAGGAGTCTCCCTCGCGTTGGTTATGTTGATTGTATTCGTAACAAGGACATCGATGTTTTATGGGATTGTAGTAGTAGTATCAACGTATCTCCTGTTGTGCGATAACTTTGCTCTCCAATGAAGCGTTTTGTTTGTGTAGCAATAATGTTCCGGTTTTCCTTATCCACAATGAACAGAAAGTGCTGTCGCGTTCTTTTGACCTGTGCAGCAACCGCATTCGTGATGCGTGTCCTGGTGGACCTTTCTTTGCGAGGAGTATCGTCCTTGTTCGACCATAATTTCTGGCCTGGTGTTGCTGAATAATGCATTGCGCATCTGAACCGAATGGAATTAGCTGCTAGCGTCGTCCGCGCTCCGTGTTCTCAACGGTTAACGCACTCTGGTTAGCTTTAATGGGATTGAAATTGGAAATATGTCCCAACTGGCGGCGGGCGAGGTTCCATTTTGTCTTTTATATTTTCGGTCGTTTTTTTTTCTTTACTATTTTCCTCTTCGCAACCACTCTCCCGGATCTACTACTGCCCAGGATTACCATCAGAAGCATTAACGGTTTGCTTCTACAAGTTTCGGAAGTCATAAACCAGAATGTATCATGCGAGCCTTGGCCCAACGGTGCTGGCTGAAGGTATAGAAGTAGAACAACCACACCGACCGCGAACACTTTGATAGCTCGCTCGCTCGCTCGCAGCGTGTAGGACTCACCGGCGAATTCATATAATAACGTTTTATGATCCTTTGTTCTGCTGGGTGTTTCATGTGTTTCCTTTTTTGGCTTTTTCTTCATTTTTTCTTCATAATTTCCCTGGCTCGCGCTCCTCCTGTCTGGCTGGCGAACAAAATATGAAATTTTCGTCGTCCGTGGCCCGTTTTGATCATCTAACTCCTCTAATGTCACCACCAAAGACCGACCAGAGCCAAAAGTAAGATGTGCGATCAGTTTCGCTTGCACGGTCGTACCACCTCGTCGACGGTCGACATCTTGCGGGACCGCCGGCGGACGGTCAAAGGTATTTTCATTTCACCGTTTTTTTTTTGTTGGTTGTGTTCTTCCTGGACTATCTGGAAAGTCTAGACGGAGGGCAACATACTTTGATGGTTCTGGTCAGGTCAAGTCTCCGGCGCACTTGACTCGGTTGACGATTTTTTTTTCGGTTGCTCTCAGCACAAAAAATCCGCTACCAAGGATCCTAACAAAGCGCGGCGCACGGTCTAGCAAGCCTGAAGGAGCTTGAAATGTAGGAGTTTTTTTCGCACTAACTCACTTGTTTTTTTTTTTTGTGGAAGCTGGTTCTATTCGCGCTTTTTCTTTTTATCACGGGTTATTGCTTCATAATTTATATTATGATTTATTAGGTGTGCTTCTCAAGCATGTTCCGGTGGTTTTCATTCGCTGTTGTGTCTCGAAACCGTACATTTAACAGAAGCGAAGTATACGGTTAAGATGTATTTGCCTCATAAATCCTAAAGATTATAAAAATCTTTTTCTAGTTCATGATTCCCACAGTTCGTTGAACTATGCGAATTGAATTGAAGTTATTCGAAGCTTTGCTATGAATATTGTTGCTGATCCTTTGCATTGATGTTTACCAACAAAATACGGGGCCATTAAAGCGAAAAGTTGAATGAAACGTCCTTCAAACGCGGAGAAACAAGATGATTCACGGTACGATTTTACGGAACATCGATTTGCAACACATTACTCTCGCTCTTTCTGTTGTAAAAAAGTAGAAAAAACATGAGATACAAACTCGTAGGTGCGAGGGGAGCCGGAAACCATCACCACCACCACCCCGCCGACTGATAACCGCTGCTTCCGACAGCCACAGTCGCGCCGCCCTCAACGTGCATGGGATCTCCGTTTATTGACTTTTATGTGCTGCCTGCCGGCAAAGTGACTACAAACACAACACACATGCTGCTGTCGGTCTCGTCCGTCGTTGGTGGCGATAAGCGTGGACGTCCGCGAACAAACACACACGGCGACGGCGGTACTGTGTCCACTGATTCGCATCCGACTCCGACGCAACGACATCGACTTTGGCTTCTCTGGCGCACGGTGTAGTAGCATCCGTTATGCCGCGAATTGTTTAAAATATGAAAGTAATCACCTTCCTCCCTCCACGCCATCCGTCGGTCAACGAATTGCGGTGGTCGGTCCCCCGTTGTGTGTGTGCATTTGCCATGTCTACCGGGGAGTGATTCATTCGCGCACTACATCGTACCCCCACCCGGGGCATGCCGGGGAATCAAACAGCGCGGGTCAGCAGATACGATGTGTGTGCGCGCGTTACGACGGTGGTTCGGATCAGCGTTGACCACCGCCGTCGTCGCCGCCGCCCCATTGGTGGTATGTTTTATTTTATTTTACATACTTTTTTTTGCCCCTTTTTTCCTGCCTTTCACTATTACATACACAGCACCTTTTTGCGTATCTCATTGCAAGGCGAGATGGCCTCAGCAGCGCTTTTCATCAGCTGTGGCGGACACAACCCCCTCCCTGGCTGTAAAGGTCAACCCCAGCATGATGTCGATCGCGAGAAAGCATCGCCACAAGCTACGAAGCCACGTGCATCATCATCATCGGGCAGAGCAAAACAAAACAGCAGAAACTAAATTAGAAACTCCAGTACACTAATTGACCTAAATCAGGCGGGCGTGAACTCTATGCTCTACGGCCATGCGCTCGTGCTGGCCTGGCCATGGTGACTTTCGCTTTATCGCAAAACATTGGCAGAGTGTGAGCGTGGCAGAGAAAAGTGGTGTGGCGTTTTGCAATGTTTTAGTCATCGCCGAGAATTGTGATGAAACATTTTTTGGCCCCCCCACCACAAACAAATACAACTCCCGTTATCTTCTCGATGACGAATAGGTACGGTATTTCACCGGAAAAATGGTTCGTTTGTTATCAGTTCTGAAAGTATTTTCAAAATCCATTTGTCGGCTGCAAGTTCGGGTTATGTTGGGGTATGAAATATGAACTTTGCTGTGCCATGGTGTGATGGGAGCGCAAAAAAAAGAATCTCAAGCTTGTCCCTTTTTGGCGCGGGATGACGTGATTTGCGGAAGAGTTAAGCGCATACACTGGCAGATTGTTGATTTTTCAACGACGACGCAGCATTGCACATTTCCGATGACAAATACGCATGTGCTGTCCGTCATTCGTTTATATGTGTATAAAGTCCAATTTCTGCTTAATATTGCCTTGTTCAGTAATATAGAACGATTCTTTTTATGTTTTCCATGGTTTTAAAATTATGAAATTGGGCAATTGCTCCTACTAGATAGCGATTGGAAGGACGACAAAAAACGAGCTTCAAGCGCGCCCAACGTGGGGCTCGAACCCACGACCCTGAGATTAAGAGTCTCATGCTCTACCGACTGAGCTAGCCGGGCTTGGTAGGAGGGGTGATCTTTGATGTATTTGCGGTCAGTAGGCTAGAGCATTGATTTTTAGTATATTTTGTGCGATGCTACATTGTCTATAACCAACTTTTCTTAAACTTTGCAATCGACTTAATCGAAGACGCTTCCGATATGCACTTCTTATGCGATTATCACGCCCACTGATAAGAGGCTGTCAAATCGGCAACCTACCCCCCACCTTGAACCTAGTGATAACCGCGCGCACTCAAGTAACAAAGGGTTTTAGTGGATTACTGAGAATCGGTTACTGTGAGTTTATTGGTGCTGCATTATAAGATAAGATTGTCTTGATTTGTACGCCACCCCTTGGCGTGCTTCTGCTTACGGTGGTTATCAGGTTAAAGACGGTATCAAGTATGTGATTTGTAGAGTGTTCATCAATCATGGTATTAGCAAAACAAGAAATGGAATCAATCTCGGCTCGATTGCTTGTATGTTTACATTTACTTTCGCACTCTGCTGTTCTGTTGCTGTGATTTTAGTCAACACATTGCGAAGAGGGCAACAACATAATTCTCCAATCTGTATCACCATGATTGCTTACTAAACAAACCTTATCATTATAGCGCCACTCAACAGAGAACCGATTCAAAAAGGTCACTCATCCGTCAACAGCGCTTAATAGTAGCTGCTAATCGATTACGATTACTATTGGTCGTTGTACAGAATAATATAACATAACTAGTATGCTAGCTCGACTAACGGAGTGTTGTTGCGTTTTTTTTGTGCAAATGTAATAAATCACACTCTCCGCGAAGTGCGAATGTGTTGATAGACCTTTTTTGCATACTTATCGCGTCCTAGCGTGCAGGCGGTTCATAAACACCATCTTCGTTACATAAGACCTAATTAAACCTGTCCCGCAAAGCTAAAACATATTAACGAGCGAGCGACCCGCGTGTATCGATTATTGGACGTAATATGATCCTCGGTCGGTCCATTGCCAGTTGACAAAAGTGAAACCCCGCCAGCGGCAGGTACAAGGGGATGTAGCTCAGATGGTAGAGCGCTCGCTTAGCATGTGAGAGGTACGGGGATCGATACCCCGCATCTCCAAGGAGAATGGGATGAAAATCCTTTTTTCTCACTCGCAATTTTATTGGACCGGAAATCGGTAAACGAGGATTATCTTGTTACACAATCCCCCTCCTGGCAGGAATATTATCGCGATTATCCACTGTATATGGTCGCGAAACGATTAAGATAACAGGCACGGGCAATAGGAGGGGGCGTCCATTAATGATTACTATCGTGTCACAATTGCCGCACCCCCCAGACGGACACCCAAATGATAATCACACCTCCGTGACCACCCCTCCGGTGTGATGGCTACAACAATGAAAGGCACGATAAGTACGAAAGTCAAGCTATTTAGTGGTCACTTATATTGTCATTAATCACCATCGTCGTCCTCGCGCTTTGCTCGCGGCTAGATTCTCGCGGCCAGTCCTGGCCCAGCAGCACACATAAACAAGCCGCGTGTTATCGGTTCTCGCGTGAATACCACGCACGACGACGACGACGACGACGACGGCGGCAGCCAACGGCTGCTTTTATGCCCACCATCAATATCTTAAGCTCTTTTACTCTCACGGAAGCACCTCGTTGGGTTTCGTGTGGCACCCACTGAAAGGGCGATGCCGGGGAGTAGAAGGTGCAAACGATCTGCGCTGTAACCCACGTGCCACGAGCGGCCACTTCTTCTTCTTCTTTTGCATACTTTGTGCTCCGTTTTTCTGTCCTTTCGCGCCCTCTCTCGCGGATAAGGTATTTGTGGGTTCTCGCGTGTCACCATACCATTAAGCCCGTCATCATCAACAACGATCCGACCGATTTGCTTCCGCGGGCGGGGTAGGTTTCTTGACCTCGCAAATTGCGCCCCCCCCCCCCCCCCCCCTCTTCCCGGCCACACGGCCATTCATTCACTGCCTCCTTCGGCCCTTGCATTAATAGGTTTCTGGTTGGGTGTGGTTTCAATTTATTCCCGCCGTACATGTGGGTCATTCGGTAAAGGACACTCCGCCTTTCACCGGGATAAACCCCTAGGACCAACATCCACCTGCCCGGAACTGACCAGCCATAAATTTTGGCCCCATTTCGCGTCGTCGCGCGAATGGGAGTGGGGAGTCGTGGGAGGCTCCTCCTTTCCGGTTTTCCTCGTTGAGTGCTTGCGAAGGAGGAAGGAAAACTCATATTCTTTCCACCATTCCAGCGTCATGGCACTACTCTACTGCAAAAGCGCCACCAGGAAAGCATTGTTGCCTACCGTTGTGTTTTGCATTACAAAATCGATGAATTATGTTGCACCTCTTTTGCTGGCAGCAGCGACAGCAGCAGCAGCAGCATATCGTCCTTGTTGGCGGGAGGTAGTGTGTGCCACCACATCGTTTACCATCCACCCGCGCGAGCTTGAGTGGTGTGGCGGTGGTGGAGGAGGAGGAGAAGAAGAAGAGCACGGAAACGGAATAAAATATGCTGTGGACGGACCCCCCAGCACACAGTTTGCATATTCTGCAGCACGCTCTCTGCGAATGCTCGGTTGGGGACAGAGGGAAAGGGGAAACGGAAAAAGGCTACACGGAGAAAGAGGAGCCTATTACGGGGTGGTTGGTTGTTTTTGTTTCAAATATTCATCCCAACCCCCCACCTCTTCGGTGTCCCTTGGAGGAATTTTACGAGCTGTGACTCTGCGAGACTCGAGGTTTGTTGTTTTTTTTTCTTTTCTTTTCTTTTTTTTTGTTGTCGTCGTTGACTCATATTTCAGTTCTCAATGTCCGGGGTCCTGCGGCTGTTTCTTTATTTTAGTTATTTCCGGCTGGCCTTTAACGTTTGCTGGGATGCTTGCAAGGATAATAATAACGGTAATGCTCTCTCGGGGGGGATATGGTTTTGCAAATGTTATGCGGTTATGCGGCCCGTTTTTGAAAACACATCCGTTGGTGTGCAAAAGGTTGAACGTTGTGATGATCCCCCGTTTGTATAATTACAAAAAAAAACGAATCAACTCTGTAAGTAATGAAGACGAGCTTTAACGAAGCGTTATTACATCCCTTTATAATCACTCCACACAAATTCTAATATCAGATCCGATCCCTCTCGTGCTTGGTTTTCATATTAATTTTCATTCCCTTCATTCGGTGGCTCCTCTGGTTTATCTCCTACAGTTCGCAGAAGATGATTTTCCACCGCCATCGATAAGCGTATGCTGGAAAGTCTTGCCCAAATTCGCTTTCTACCTTTTCTTTTTAATCAATTCGGCTGAGAAGCAGATGGAGATCGGTGAGGAACTCCCGTATGTGTGTGTGAGAGATGGAAGCTGCTGAACTGATAGCAACCCCTGATAGCAGCCAACGTTTTTGTTGGGCTACGTTGGGGGAGAAACCCATAAACTGTCCCATCCCATTAGATACGGATTAAATCTTGTGGACTCTGAAGCTAAACACACACACACACACACGAATACACACGCACAAGGAGAGCACATGTGGTCCTGGCAAGAAGAAGCATAAATCCGAGGCTTATGGAGAATGAAGTGGAGAAGGGCCTCACACACACTCATCCATTTGAGCTGATATAAGTCCGATCGCTCTCAGAAGACGGAGCGAGTTCGGTAGCATAAATATGATATTTTTGGGTGACCGAAGAGAAGAGGAATGTTCTTCCACAGACGTTGGGGAAGCGAAGGCTATCAAGGGGAGAGGGGGGGGGGTGTTCCACGTGCCCTCCCTCCTCTGGGGGATTGATCGTTCGTGCTCGAATTCATGCGCTAATGTGCGTGGCAATACCTTGGGCTCTGGGAACTGAGCTCCGTGTGGCGTATGTAATATGCTAAGTCCTTCCAAGTCTGCGGCAACGGCATTACCTGTTGAGCGAGTTGTTGGTGTTGCGTGCGTGCGTGTGTTGCGTTCCGTTTTGGATTATCCCGTGGCATTCCATTTTTTTTTCTCGGTTACAACCGAACGTGGCAAAGAACAATGCGATTATGGTTAAGCAAAAACATTTCTGTTTCACCTGCGCCAAGAGCGCTCCAACAGCGGAGCCTGAAGGGAACTCCCTTGTGAGATTGTTTGGTTGAGAAAAAGTGGCGCGCACTACGTTTATGAATTTATGCAACAAGCGTCCCTTTTTTAAGAGGCAAAGAGCCGTCAAAAGGGAATCGAAAAGGGGAACCAAACCGCAAAGGATTTGCATTTTTCTGGTTGGTGCTGTGGTCACACCGAAGCAAAGAGTGGTGATAGGGGGTTGACCGATAAAATAGGAGCCGCAAGCGAATTGGCTCGAGTGGCTCGAGAAGCTCATACAAGAATCGCGTCACTACTTTGCATGTGGGTTCGCAGCAGTTATTGTCGTAATCAGCACCAACACCAACGTCTCCATAGCGCTTGGCATTATTATGATGGTCAACCAGAACGCCGGGATATGAGTGTTTTATTTGGACCTTTCCGTTCCATTCTCCATTTGAAACCGTAGCTCTCTGAACTTTACATTTAAATAATTCATTATTTTTTGTCCATTTTTCACACGAATCCACCGAGTAGACGACACTCGCTCTACCAAGACCTCCATCTGATGGCGGGGCTGACTGTTTTTCTCCAACCTGGGAGAGGAAATCGCCTAGTAAGAGCGTCTGGCCGTGGCACCACCACGACGCCCCAACCAGACTCTCTAATTGCTAGCAACAGATCCTTCCAGCCGTTTGTTTGTTCAGACGTCGCACAGACGATGCCGTCCAGACGAAACACAGAGGTCTGCCAGAGAGACAAAGAGAAGGAAAGAGAGAGAGAGAGAGAAAAGGAGAGATCATGCTGCCATTGAGCATATTATGCTGCCCTGGATGCATCGCCGGCGGCAGCAGCAGCAGCAGCATCGATGCTCCGAAGTTGCCGTTAGGTCCAGGTCTGTGCGTGTGTATGCGTGTGTGTCCGTCTGTCTGTCCGGTTGCATTTGGTTTGTGACCGAAGCCGTCAGCCACCAATATGATGATGGCGGTAATTGCCCTCCAGAGTTGGTTTGGGGATAGCATGGGAACCAACAAAGAAGTGAAGAACGATGAAAGAGGGAGCAGGATAATGCTGGCAACACTAATTAAACCGCAGGCTGTATTTGGTTTGCAGGATTCGGGGAGAGTATATATGCTGTTGTCTACCGGTGGAAATGCTTCGAGAGTTACGTACGGTTTAAGGCCCCGGAGTCTTTTTGGGTCTTCTGGAAGTCATGGTTCTGGGTTGAATTTTTACTGCGCCGGGTCTTGTTTGTGGTCCTGGTAAATTTATTTTTAATCAGCGAAACTTCATCAAGCATTCTTTCTGTTTATATTACTTTATGTGGTATTATGTGGTTGCATTAACATGAAAAATTCAGCTGGGCAGCTAATATTTAATAACATTGTTACTAAAATTGTGTCCAGCAATTCTCCACTAGGCATATGCGTGCAATAATCTAGGATGCATGCGTAGTACACACTAGACGCGAAATGTTTTTTATTTGCTTTACCAATCTACTCCGTGGTGCCAACACTTGTTAAAGCTGAATCATTATTTGTTATTGAATTATTTTAAATTGCCAACCACATCATCCTACCGCTCGCGTGATGGAAAACCTGCACAATGAGCAAACCAGAACACACGCTTTGTGATGTCAGTGATGTATGCCACAAAAGCCATAGGCCAGCAATAAGATTAAATCATTGCCCAGCGATGGCGAGCAGCGTGATGACTAATTAATCTGTCCTAAACGGTCCGTCCGTAGCGCGGATGCACGCGGATTCGAGGTTTTTGTTTGTTTATGTAATCGCAAATCGCGCCCCGCGCACATTCGCGTTACAGAATTGTCCTGCACACGAGCCTGACAATCGGTGTTCGTCGATCGAAAAAGGTCATTGGAAACCTTCGTCAAACCGTAAAAACGGGGACCTCACTATCGCCTCTGGTGCACCACGGGAAAAAAGCCAGTTCCGATTGCAGGGGATGTGGTGACGTCGAAAAATCGTAAATTGAACATTGAAAAAATAATGCATTCTGAAGCTCTCACCACAAAAGCAGCGCGCACAACCGGGAATGACTTTTCACGCCAAAACCACATCCCGTGCCAGCAAAACGCACATTGTGGCTCTAGCCTGATTTCCGGCTCTTTTCCGGATTCATTTGCTCGGCGTTGGTTTATCCTCGTCATTTGGCTTCAATATAGATCAAATGGGGGTTGATGTTGAAATGTGTTTCCGTTTTTTATGCTAGCGCCCCATTGAAGGATTATGCTTGTGGGGTTACAAGCTGTACAAGCAAAGTTAAAAGGCTTAAGGCATCTGCTTTGGAATTTAATTAATAAGACACATGTAATCATCATATCATTTGCATTCCCAGTCGGAGAATGCGATGAATGAATCCGTCCATAGGATTCTTTGCGCTGGGAATGGGGAATTCAATTCATGGCTTCAATATGCACCCCCGTCTGCTTTAATATCGCTTCATCGGTCACCGCTCCCCCCAAAATCCAACAAAATAGCATGCTACGAATGGACCGTTGTAGCACATCAATCACCAGAGTGATACGAGTGGCGAGATGAGTTTGGAAGTTCATTAAATCAATTACCGCGCACAAATTGTGCCCGGGCTCCACAGGAGCCCGCGACCTTTGGCACGCGTGACGCCGCCACCTTACGGCCAAACACGATAATAGCTTGAGAGCGTTTGATTGGTTCAAATTTACTTTTCGGAAATGTGTGTTTTCCAGCCGGGGCATTGCAAAATAGAGCCAAAAAGAAAAATGGGGGAAATCCGGATTCCCTTCCTTCAACAGATTCCGGCGCCAACGGCCAACGTTTTTTTTTGTATTCTCAAACCAAACGCGCCCGACAGAGACCAAATTTACACTTCTGTTCGCCATTTGTAATCCAACCTGTGGTGCCGCGCGCCCGTTGGTACGCACATTCGTTATCGGATCGCAATTAACGACTGTGATTTTCCAATAAATGATTTTCCGCCACTTATTTGCTCTCTCCGCTCTGCTGCTGCTACGTTCTCGTTTCCGCGAGTAGTGACCGCGGGCGTTTTCCTCGGTGTCAGGCCTGTTATATGCTGGATGTAATCGTTATTTCATTAATTAAAATGGTTGAAAAGCAGCAAAGTGGGTGGTGGCCTTAATGCGGGGGGATGCTTGTTGTGGACGCTGAAAAACGATAAATCTCTTATCCGACCATTATGAAAAGGTCGTTTTGGAATGCTGGTTTGTTCTATTTTTCAATATTTTTTTCCTATTACTCTCGATGCTCCTGAGGGTATTGAAAAGTGCCATTATTTGTTTTTTGTGCAGACTTCTCAAAACACGCTTCGTTAATTGAACAAATCCTGCAATTTTTCACGAAGTATTCCGAATTCGGAATTATGTGGTTTGCAGTTTACAGCCAGAGGGATCATAAAATTGAGGAAAACATGCTCAATCGCGTCATGGTTAGATTGAATTTTCCTGACAGTTTTCCTCGACTGCGCTTACCACCACCACAACCTGCCCATCCCGCGCGATACTTTTGTTTTATGGTGAATTATAATTAAATTTCCCCGAACAATTTTCCACCATTTTTCTGGCTGGCAACACCACACTGCACCACACGTCAGGCTCGATCCACAACCTACCGGTTTTTCCCGTGGTTGCGATTTGTGATGTGGTGGTGGTCGCTGCTGGCTCGTTTTGCCTTCGGTATTTGCATTAATTTTCGTTGCGTTTTGATGGCATGGCCAGGGCGAAGTTTTCCCGCCCCACTAAACGTCGTCAACGGACGAACATGCGCGGGCTTCGTGGGGGGCGGTGCGATGAGGCTAAAGAAAATTTAAAACTTGGCCATGCCGCGGACTTGCTTGCCGCTCTTTTGCGTGTATGTGTGTGTTTTGTGATGGAATTTTCTCGGCGTTTGCAAAACGCCAAGCCGCTCCGCCAATCGTGCTTGCTCGACGGATGTTTTGACAGCTTCGCTTGCTGCATACACACGCACGCACGCACTCACGCACACAGAGAGCATCATCATCGCACACACGGCGGTATACGCACTTTTACGCCAAGAGTGACCACTGGAAACCGTGGCGCACCTGTGGAAGGCCGTCGCCATCGTCGTACCATCGCGCGCGCGCTCGCGCTTTGTAATTATTTTCCATAAATTTTGCGTTCGTTTCAATGCCACCGCCGGCGTTAGCGCCGAGGGCTGCGAGGTGGAAAGGAAAAGCCGCCGACGGTAAATGATGACGAGTTTTCATGTCAAGGTCTTTTAGTCGTTGAGCCGCGGCGCCGCCACCATCGCTGAATGAGGAACGGCGAATCGGATGAAGACGAACGGCCGGACGGATGGACGGACGGACGGACAAGAAGTGATGATGAAGATCGTGCGTTTCGGTTGAGCAACGGTGACGTTTACGGCTTTTCCGCTGGAGCTTTTCCGCTGGATCGCACGTTCGCACGGCAGTGGCTGTGGAAAATTCGCCGCCCCCGGGGGGGCCAGCGATGGATAGACAATTGGCCTTCGTTCCATTTCGATGGCTTCCAAGACTCTATTTCTTTCGTTAATATATGCCCGGTTGACGCTTTTATGATGAAATCGTAATCGCGGCGCTACTAGTTAGACTGCTAACTCAATTTCAGGCTTTCGAAAATGAATGAAATTTTGCAAACAAACTATTTGAAATGTTGAATAACTCCGCCTTTGTGCAAATGAACAAGATTTATTTAGGGTATACATTGCCATTTATTGACAAATCACTCTGGATAACAATACCGAGCAAATGATCGCATTTTGCTTTGTGTTTGACAATATTTGGGGTGTAGTCAAATCGTCAGTATTCACAGTTGAACGATTTTTCTTCTTCGATATTTCGAATGTAAAGTTCTACAATTTCAATCCGCATTCTTTGGCGTAAATCGATCCATGATTAAAATTGCATAGACCCGGCTGCTTATCCCAATCGGCTGAAAATGGCGGATTTATTAAACACATACGTAGATCCTGTCTCGATGGGGCACTCTGTATTATTTTTATTTTTCGTAAATACTTATGTAAAATTTTTCTATTGCTCTGCCATTTTTAAAATAACTAAAGTGACATGCAATCATGTAACTATCGTCCGTCAGCGACTAGGAACATGTACCTGACGTCCTAGACTGGTTGATTTTTTTTCGTCCAGCTCCATGTACGACATGCCAGCTCTCCGTTCTGTAATTCCATTTTCCTCGGTTGAGCTCCGATCAAACGGCCCTTTGGAACCTATGGAGGATTTTCCCTTTTTGTGTGCATCCGGGGGCATGATTTGTGCCAAACGCCAAATTTCCTTCGATTGCTGCAACGAGACGCGCCAGCGAGGTTGTGTTTAGGTCAGTCAGCCTTTTTTCCGTGCTCCCGGAGCGACATAACGCCGAACCCATGCTCAGAAACACACACACACACACACACACGATTTGCGCATAAAACATCTCGCCATAGAATCGGGCTGTTGTCGATTTGGATCGATATATTTCGTGGAGCCACTCTCGATTCCCGTGTGTTGCTTTAGTTGTTGTTGCTGTTGGTCATAAATTGCATCCTGGTGTGTACATGACGATATTTCAATATTTGGCCGTGTACCGACAGCCGTGCTTGATGCAGAGTGTGTCGTGTGTCGATTCGGCTCTTATCCCGGCAGCACCATACGTCCTCTAACCCCTGCCTCTATCGTGGATATCGTGGAAATTGCGCGAACGCAGCGAAACGCGTCCACGCTGGTGGCCTCTGATATCGGGTTGTTAGCGCAGCCTGTTGCAAGCTGGCCACCTCTGGCTGGTGCGTTCGCGAGAAGATTGGTTTTATACCGGATTTAGAGCCAGGGCGCGCGCACCAAACGCCGTGAGCCAATTTATTTGGCCCACAGCAGGAACGAAGGCGCACCGGCGGGAGGTGGATTTAGAATTTCGAGTGTTTTTTTTTCGTTACTTCGCTTCATCCAATTCCTGGATCGTGGGTTTTTGGTGGAGTTATGGTGGCGAAATTCTTATGAAAATATGGCCGCTATCATCACCGTTCGTCGTGTCGTAAATCAAACTTTCCGTCGACCCGTTCCCTTTTAAAAGGTACGCGTATCGTCGATCTAGACGCTCAAGCTGTCGGCACCACCACCACCGGCCACAGTTCCTTTGTCTTCATTTGATAATGAAAAGCTTCCTAACCAACCGACCGCCCCTCCTTAATGTATCATTTTTATGCATTTAAACTTTTGCATCTTTTCATCGCAAGCCGGCATCGAGTCGAGACACAATATCATCCATCTCTCCACCAATTTTGGACAAACCGAGACACCGAGGGAGAGAGAGATATTATGACGCAATTCGGTGGATGAGGGACGACGGCGAGCGCTTTGTTAGTTATTTCTCTTCACAAAAGCTCAAGAGTTTTGCAGCTTAGTGTCATCCTTAACGTCGTCGCTTACCATCAGAGGAACAGCATCATTCGCAGTGAGAGGATCCTTTTTGGGGAGGACGACAAGGCAACGCAAAGTGACATCAAGTAGCGCGCTCTCGCGTGTTCCTCCTGCTTGTTGAAGGTTTTTTTTTTCTTACTGCCTTTGACTGCCGGTCCTTTGAGAGGAGTTTGAGCATTGTGTTCGCCCGGAGAGTAAAGTAGAAGAATAGTTTTTCTTTAATATCTATCAAGTCGCTGTCGTCGTCTACCGTAAGAGGCGAACGGTAGGAAGCATCATCTTCGCTGTGTATATGATGTCTGTGTCCTGTGTAGCGACAACAGGGAACGCGCCTCATTGTGCTTGTGAAGATTTAATACCTTTCTACTGGGAGCGTTTATTTGGACGCCGGGTTACTATCTATTCATATACCCCCTGCCCCTGTGCCGCTCAGCAGCTCTTCTTGCGCCGCTTTTCTAGACATTTGAAATACGCCAACCGAACGTCACTTTTCAAACGCCTGCTGCTGTGGTCCCTGTACTGAAGGCCGTAAGGGGTGCTGCTTACTCCTCGCGCGCTCTCCGTTTCCGCTCGTAACCTTCCAAAATGATGAATACCCGCCAGTGCAGCAATGTGGCAATAAGTTTCCACCCGTTCGCAGAGCGGAAGCCAAAAAATGGCTGGAGGACTGGCTGGCGGTGATGCAAGGATATGCAACGACTGAAGGTATGCAGCGGCAGCAGCAGCAGCAGCAGCAATGTGCATTCATTAGGAGCAATCCTTCGGGAAGAAGGTAGTAAACTTTTCACAATTACTCCTGTCAGCGGGTTGTTGTTTGCTGCTCCTGCACTGTTATGCCTCTTGGGCGCACTCTGAAGAAGCAACTCATTGCTGAGAGAAATATTTGTGGCAATCACTTTTACGTAAGTGCCTTCGAGTTAAAATTTAACACGAGCTGCTGCGCTGATGGGTCTTGTCAAGGCACAAGCTGGAGAGGTTCGTTAGCTCTAGTTCCTGTAAAATGATTATCGTCCGGAATGATTTGAAGTGAAAATCGGAAAAAGATGAAGAGAGAGAGTGTCCTCCATCGTCCTAAGGTCGGTCTTGGGCTTGGGTCCGGTGTGCAGGTAAAGCATTAATGATGGAATACTTATGGCACGCTGGAGTTGTCACCACTACTTCTTCTCCTCCCTTCCTCCACCATCGTCGTATGTTCGCCTAACACAATTCACCACGTCCGCCCGCATCAAACGTCCGTGCTTCTCCCTGGCTCACTGCATATTCATTTATCTTCTGAATTTATACATATTTGAACGTCCTTTGCTTTGCATTTTTTGTCCACCCCCTCTCTCGTCTGCCCGACTCCTCCGGCGTCGTCCTATGGCGCGTCATTTGGTGAGATGCACATTTCATTTGACTTTCATAACCGTCGTCGTATACACCTTCCTCCCCCCCGGCAGAGCACACACCGCGCAAGCAATGTGTATCTGCTCCGCTGCTCGAGGAGCTTTCTTGTTGTGCTCTCTCGGTTCTCTCGGTGGTCTCTCCCTCCGGTGGTCCCTCCGAAGGATACCGAGCAAACGCCACCGATGTGTCTTACCTTCCTCCTGTTGGCGTACGGTTTGGGGTGGAGTTGTACTTAATAAGCAGCGCGATGCTGCTCCGGTTTCAAACATTGCAAGCTTAGCTGCCTGCCTGCCAGGTTGCTCCATATGAGATCCTCTCGGTTGTGTGGTGTGGTGTGCCAGGAGCGGGTGAAGGTGCGGAAATGTCGCCAGAGGATTTACAATCCGCCCCGGATAATGCATTTTAAATGATTCACACAGCACAGGCATCGTCGGGAGGGGCATTATTTTATGCTTTACTCCAATCCGCCAGTTTTCTGTGTTCTCTGCTTTGCCTTAATAAAAGGAAAAATATGGAATGAAAATGCGCTCTCGAATGTTCTAGCTGTACTAATGATGCTTCTTAACTTTTCTCTCTTTCTCTCTCTCTCTCTATCTCGTTACAGGTTACGTAAGAGAATCAAAGAAAGGTAAGTCCACGAAAAGAAGGGGCTGGTTCTTTTGCTTTTTTTTGTCCTCCATTAAACGTCTCGTGACATAACTTTCGATTAAGAAGCAGCACTGGTCACGATACTTGCGGTAGTTGTTTGTGGAATTTAACGCGAGTGTTGTGTTTCACCGGTTTGTGAAAACTTTTCCACGCTCCTCGCCGGTGGTAGTGGTGGTGGGTGGTATGGGAACGAGCGTCCGTGGCCAATGTTACCAGCAATTATTTTGTCATGTTGTGACTAGTAGACCATTATATGCGAAAGGCAGCAGGAGCAGGAGTCTTCATATACGAACGGCGAACCAAACTTCTAATGATTCCCAGAATCATACTCATGCGTTTCATATTTCGAATGTTTGGTTTTGGTTTGGGTGTTGTGTTCCCACGTGCTGCCCCCATTGAGATCCCTGGACCGCTGCCGCCGCGTTGGGCTCGGCTCCATTGGCTGCCTTTTGAGCTCGCCTGTTGGAAAGAAGATATCAGAAATCGTATTTCCAATTTCAGGAGCCCGGGAGGAGTATCGAAAACAATTTGATGTTTGTTGTGTTGCGTTCGATCCGCGCCTCTCCCATTACCCTTTTACCTGCGACGCACACTGAACTCCATTCTCCTGAGCTTTGTCCTTTTCGAGGATAATTCAAGATGATGCCCTTTAGGTCCAATGCGGCATTATTGGAACATAAAATTTTCTCGACGCACAGAGACACACACACAGGTGCAGGTACTCCTTGGAATCGGGAAAATCCGATAGCCCTGGGAATGGATGGAACAAATGAAATCGTGCGCCTCCGGGCGCCGGGGAGAGATCGGAGCCTCTGCTCCGTGTACCGATGAATTAATTTTATTCCAATTCCCAATCCTTGATTACCGGTGGCTGACATGAATATTTAAATTGTTTTCCCCGTTCGCTTGCCGCGCGCAGTGCGCCTACGGGCGCACGTTATCGGTATCGATTGTCGCCCCCAAAAGGAACCGACCTTTCGCATCCTTTTTCTTGTTGATCAGATTGCGCGCGCCCGTTCTGCAAAGTGTATGTCCTTTCGTTTCGGAGTAACTGTTGCAAAGAGACAAAGAAACCCAAAAAGGGGGGGGGGGAATGTTTTTATTTCGGAAGATATTTTTCTTGTCGATTTGTTTTTGTTTTCTTGCTTTCTAGAAAGTCTCCTGCTACAATGTGAGTGAATCCTTGCAAGCGTGAGTCCGAAGGAAGATAAAATCAATATTTGGCTGAATGCTTTTGACCAGAGAACGAACCGTCCGGTGAAGCGGACTCGCATCCAGTTTCCGATTTCATCCACCCAAATTGGCAATACTCGGCATTGTGTTTAGCAAATTAGCAGCTCTTCTCGTTAGTTTCCACCGGGAAAATTTACTGCCCCATGCTGCCGCTATCAGAGAGCAACTTTGTAAATGGCCCTCTATCCAGTGAATCCTGCAATTGGGTCCGGGGAAGGAGGTAGAGTGAGACGCTATTAGGCTATTAGTTAGAGAAGTATATCAGGGTGTCTTGGTCGCTCGCGCAGGTTGTACAGCTAACGAAAGGGACTTGGAATTCTGGAAAAACGAGAAGCTACTCACCCCGTTGACCCAGTTTTTGTAGGTCAACAAAGGCTAGCGAAAATGCATTTCTCTGGGACAGGGAAGGATGACTGTTTGCAGTCCTGTCAGGGCCTGGATACTGAACTATTCAGTATCCTTTGCCGTCGTTCTGCTCGGTAAGATGAATTACGATTGGTGAGTTTCCAGGGCGAAACAGAAGGAAAATCGATAACCGACGAGTAGAGAAGCTAGCAATACAGCGGAATTGAGTTGAAAACCAATGTAAACAGCACGAAGGTAGTGCACTTTCAAATTTACATTGCAATATATTTTTGAAATACAGTTCAAAATATAATTTAAACCGGAGCCGTAGCAAAAGTGCACGAAGTGCCCATAACTCGTCCATTCATGATAACTACATGAGCTCCATTTGGTGCTCTTGTGCTTAGCTTTGAATTTTCGGTTCGTGTTTTGGCAGCGAAAATCCACGGGCCGGCCCACCTGGCATGTGAATGATGTCTTCATCATATCGCCGTCGTTGATACCGCTATAAATGCACGGGAAAAGAAGTTTGACATACTCAACGGTGCTGCTGCTACGTTCGGTACCTCACACAGTGAACACAACGGTTGCATTTCTGGCCAGCTCGAGAGCACAAAGGAGCGGGAGGGACGGAATCATGTCTAATGCTCGGGTGTAATATGCTCGCCAACACAATTCCGCTAACATTCGGTTTCGCATGGAAGCACGTACCCTGCAAAACTAACCCGAGCAAGCGTAACACATTTCGTCGTCTACACGTCGTGGGGTTTCGCTGCACAATTCTCGAGCCCAGAGTGTGCCAGAGGAGAGAAGTTTCTAAGCATTGTTTCTAGACCAAAATGATGCTGCCCGCAACCACCCACCACCGGGAGTGTGCTAGCTATTGAAGGCTCTCTTCATTACTGCAAGCGTTTGGAATTAATTGTAGTTTTGCACAAGCGGTTCTGGATGTGAGCCTGCCGTGTGTGTGTGTGTATTCACGCATATATGGGTGTGTGTATTACGTACGTGAGAGCATTGCATTACACGGTGGCGGTGGGTAGTGAAGCGCACGCGGCAGAGCGGGTAATTTGTTTGGAACATTTAGGAAATTCCTTTTCGTAATTGGATAACTTGGTGGGGAGAGGCAACAGCGGGTGGCCTCAGCCGTAAGATATTGGAGATGCCACGCGTCACTCTCGCCACAAACTCCCACCTGGGAGTGGTTCCACTACCAGACACAGAGCCTCATCAAACTAGAAGGTTGGGCGGGATAATGGGAAGACCTTGAGATGTGTTTGACGCCTTGACAACCATCAATGTGTAACAATGTGTCCCGACTGTCTGCCTGCCGGTTTATTGCTCACCGGATGCTCACCGCCTCGATACAGAGTAGAGATTGTAGCGAAGAGGGCCCTTATCGGCGATGTCCGATCACTTTAGAGGCAACATCTAACCAAGGCAACACTGCTCTCCATCCCCAAGAGCATCTCCGATGGCGCTTGCAGTAATTATTCTAATGCTCGCTAATGACATTAGAATCTACCCGGCTCTCCTGCAGTCAATGCGATGGTGGTGGTGGTGGTGGGTCATGGCGCATTTGGAGTGAGAAGAGTGCGTTTTATTGCAATGCTCAATTAAACCCACGCTGTGCTTGACCTTTCCAATCGACCTTGTCGTCGATGTGGCCGGCCTAGCCTTCGCAGCTGCATGGAAATGCCGCTTTACGATGGATTATGAAGATGTTTGGCAGATTGTCACTTTTTTCGTTTGAGGAAATTGTGATACAATGTGATACAAAGGTTACAAATAACTATATATTATGCTTTGTAGAATGAGAAATGATTTAACGTGTTGAACGCTGTCCAGTGTATCATTTACACGGTTATTGGAACTCCACGTTTATGTAATTAGCGCAATGGATTCTCGAACAGCCACTGTTCCCCGACAACAGCTAACAATGCTAAGCTAACAACATTAAAGGATTATTCTTTCCTTAGCCGCGTATCGATTGCGAATTCCGTATCTGGTTACGTCAACTGGTACAGACTGACCGATTTGTAATTATTTTCTATCCACACTCTGGCCTCGTTGGCTTCAGGATTTATTGGAATGTTTGGTAAATTTCGCACTCGAAAAAATTTGGCACTAAATGGCTCTTTTAAAAAACGACGTTCGTTTTTTTTTTGGTTGATAATTGCTGCGAATGCGAACGCAACAACGCATTGAACCGCAGCACTAATGGCTAGCATCGCGCCATAAAGCCACAATATGTCGACAAATGGGTTAACTTTTGGTTTTGTTAACCGCGCGGTTCCTTTACTTTTATTAGCCATGCTTATCACCGTCGGTGCTCCGGCCCGGGAGTGTCTTTCGTGCAAAAAGGGAGGGAGCAAGTTTGTTTGTTTTCCATCCGCTGCTCTGGCGCTGGCCCATGCCGGAGGCTGGTGCTACAACAACTTTCGCATTCCAAGCATCACGTGGATTCGGTCGAGTGGTTGGTACCGCCGGCGCCGGCGACGTGCAACACCGATAGCCTAAAGTTATGCTCGGTTGTAAAAAAAATATGTTGCTATTTTATCAGTCCCCCCGGGCGGGGCGCGGGGCCTCATAGTCCACCCCACCTGGAGGGAAAAGTGCAACGTCGTATAAGCAACAACAAACCGAAGAAGAAGAAGAACAAAAGCGAAAACCTCATCCGAGATAAACCCATGAATGTGCGACGCGCGCGTCCCGCCGGTGGATGTGACCATTCCAAGTGAATTTTTAAATTTGGATAATTTCATTAAAAACTTTTGCAGCGCAGTCGTCAAGGTTTTGGTACGTGGTTTGCCCGGACTCCCTGCTCTGCTCTCTGTTCTGGTGGTGTCCAGCGGACATTGTGTATCGCATGAAAGTGCGCCAACCATTGCCGGCCACCACGTACGGTACGCGCCAACTGGAAGCAGTTCTTTGCGTTGTGATAACTCCGGAACGGTAGTTGCTGCATCCACTAGCAATCACCCCCCATCGCATATCTGCATCCTGCAACGATGCACCGATGCGGTGTAGGTGGTCTGGTCCGGTGTCATGGTGTGCCATGTGTCGCGCACGATGGAAGTATCGAGTTTGAGAAACAATTTCCCGTCGAAATAGTTTCCATGATTATGGTTGTTGTCGTCGTCGTCGTCGTCGTCGTAGTCGTCGTCGTTGCTTCGGTAACTTCCTGTTTGTTTTGCCAAACACGCTCTGCAGACGCGCCTGTCCGGACACCCCTCCAGGACACGAAGCAAATGCCATTGGCGGAATAATGAAAATGCTTTCAATACATTTTAATGGAGAGAGAAAAACAAAACATCACTCCACATTCAGTTCGGACGAGAGATGCAAAGGTAAAAGGTCAGGAGGAATGTGTCGCAACGATTGTGTACCACTGATGGGGTTGGGAGGTACTATGCTGGTTTGGAAAAAGCGGGCGAAACCGGTGGTGCAAGGTACACCCAGGCAAACCAGCAGCAGCATACTGACCCTGATATGAAATGATTTTTCCAACATACCCACCCACCTTTGCTCTGTCCCGTTTGTGCGCCCCTTTTGTGTGTCACCGTTTGCATCAGGTTTAGTTTTTCCCAACATAGAGAGCTGAAGTGAAGGCAGGGGAGAGAAGGAGAAGGGTTTCATATAGGATCGCACAAGAAACACACAACAGTGGGCGGTTGAACAGCTTTCATCACATTTTCCGCACCTTCCTGCATACTACAGGTGACGCAATCGCTACAAGAGCATCCTTTACCCTGTGTAGTACGGCAAGCAACCAAGGATATGTCAAGGAAAAGTGCATTTTCCCATTCAGTACGTTTTGCCCCGGCTGGCCTGTAATGGAAGTGGGGCAAAAACGGAAGGGGAAAACCCTTTTGCTCCAATCACAAATCACTGCGAGAGAGGGAAGTTGAAGTAGGTGTAGGTAGAGTGCGCGCGCGAGCAGAATACATATTTTGCATACTTTTGCAAACACCTGGCTCGCAGCGCCAGGTTCCAGCAAGCTCCAGCAGCTTTTTGCTTTTATTCCTTTTTACGGCGCCTCGTTTCTTGGCCTGACATTGGAACCGTTTACGGAAAAGCGAAGGAATTCCGCCAGTGGTTACGATTGGGGAGCATACATTTTCTGTGGCATGGTTGGCACTAAATCAATGTTGCTACCCCGGTGAGGGTCTGCTTCTGCGGCAATCTCGGTGAAGTTAATAGTTGTGTTTTATATTAAACTGTTGGAAAGAAAAGTAGCAACACGTGTG